>NC_067282.1:2884156-3197489 GCF_020740795.1 Apus apus | reverse complement strand
CTGGCCTCCAACCCCAAGCCCAAGATCATCTGTCATGGCCCTAAAAGCAGGTGCCAGGGCAGGGCTGGATGCTGCTGCTGCTCCCTGGGAGGGCAGAGAGAGCACAGAGCTCATGATCATTTGCAATGTGCTCAAATGAGGAGACACTTCACCAGCCTTAATGAATTGTTATCACCATCCATCATTCCTCCCACCAGTAGAGACACCTCCTGACCAGTTTGCCACCCCAGGCTTTAACAGCAATGGAGGTAAATAGAGTGATAGAATCACAGAAGGGTTTGGGTTAGAAGGGGCCTTTAAAGCTCAGCTAGTCCAAGCTATCCCTGCATGGGCAGGGACACCTCCCAGCAGCCCAGGCTGCTCCAAGCCCCATCCAACCTGCCCTTCAACACTGCCAGGGATGGGGCAGCCACAGCTTCTCTGGGCAACCTGGGCCAGGCTCTCCCCACCCTCACAGCAAAGAATTTCTTCCTCATTTCTAGTCTAAATCTCCCTTCTTCCATTTTGAAACCATTCTTCCTCATCCCATCACTACACATGCTTTTCCCAAGCCCCTCCCCAGCTTTCCTGGAGCCCCTTCAGGCCCTGGAAGGTGCTCTCAGGTCTCCCTGGAGCCTTCTCTTCTCCAGGCTCAACACCCCAACTCTCCCAGCCTGTCTCCAGAACAGAGCTGCTCCAGCCCTCTGATCATTGTTGTGGCTTTCTCTGAACAGCTCCATGTCTTTCCCCTGCTGAGGATCCCAGAACTGGACCCAGGACTCACCAGAGTGGAGTCAAAGGGGAGAATAATCTCCTTGACCCCACTGGTCACACTGCTTTTACTGCAGCCCAGGACCAGGTTGGCTTTCTGGGCTGCCAGGGCACATTGCTGCCTCGTGTCCAGCTTTTCACCCACCAGCACCCCCGAGTCCTTCTCCTCAGGGCTGCTCTCCATCCCTTCACCCCCCAGCCTGTGTGGGTACCATGGGTTGCCCTGACCCAGGTGCAGAACCTTACACTTGACCTTGTTGGACTTCATGAGGTTCACACAGGCCCATTTCATGAGTTGGTCCAGGTTCCTCTGGATGGCACCCTCAGGCATGTCAACCTCACCACTCAGCTTGGTGTCATCTGCACACTTGCTGAGGGTGCACTTGATGCCACTGTCCATGTCATTGATGAAGATATTAAACAACACTGGTCCCAGTACAAAACCCCTGAGGGACACCCATTGTCACCAGGACACTGAGCTGTTGAAATGGTAAATCTTGATGTATTTGACCCCAAAGCTGCTCAGGGGCAGCATCTCGTTGCTGGGGATGTGGGGGCTGGGGGGCACACGGGGGAGTTTGTCATCTGTGGGGTTGTGGGGGGGTTGGTGACACTGTGCAGCACTGGATGAAGGGATTAACAGGAGGAAGAAGGAAAAAAAAGAAAGATGAGATAATCACAGAATCACAGAATTATTAAGGCTAGAAAAGACCTCTGAGATCATCAAGTCCAACCCATGACCTGACACCACCACATCTCCAGACCATGGCACTAAGTGCCACATCCAGCCTGTCCTTGGACACCTCCAGGGATGGTGACTCCACCACTTCCCTGGGCAGTCCATCTCAATGTCTGATCACCCTTTCCATGACGAAGTGCTTCTTAATATCCCACCTAAACCTCCCCTGGAGCAGCTTCAGGCCAGGCCCTCTCGTCCTGTCACTGGTTGCCTGGGAGAAGAGCCCGACCCCCCCTGACTCCAACCTCCCTTCAGGTGGTTGTAGAGAGTGAGAAGGTCCCCCCTGAGTCTCCTCTTCTCCAGGCTAAACACGCCCAGCTCCCTCAGCCTCTCCCTTTAAGGCTTCTCCTTACAAAGGTGGGAAAATGGGCTCACCCTTGGCATGAACCAGCAGCAGGAGCCTGGCTTTTGTTTTGTTAAGGGGCTGGAAAGCACTGGGGAAAAACTGGAAAACATCTGGGAAAAGCTCCTCTGCTGAGTTAAGGCAGCAACGGGGTCCCCAGCTGCTCCCACGTCCCCGCAGGGACACGGAGCCCCAGCCTGCTCTCCTGGCAGGCCCAGATCTCCTGGATTCACTTTGTTGCATTTTTGATTTCAGTCTCAGCGGGGGAAGGAAAATGTTGTAAATACAACTTGCAGTGAGGTCTTGTTGCTCCTCGGCGTGATGCAGGGACAGGGGGGATGGGAGGGCTGTGCCCGGGGGTGGGGAGAGGAAGAGATAGCCATGCTTTGATGGTGGACCCCCAAATAAAAAGCAGGAATAAGGTCAAAGGTAAAGTAGAGGAGGTTAATTGCAGCCCCGGATTCCTCCAACAAATGGGTTGTTGTGATTCCTTCCGGGATTTCAAAGCAGATGGTTCAGTGAGGTGTTTTCCTCCCTCCTGCCAGGAATAATTTGTTGTTCTTGCTCACGCAGGGAACCCCTCAAGGTGAGGTTTGGTCCTGGGGTGCTACAAGGTGAGGATCTGCCTGCCCAGGGTGGTGGAAGGTGGAGAACTGCCCACTGCTGCCACCCCTGCTGCTAGGAGACCAGCCAACCTAACCCCCCCTGGGGCATGTTTGGGGTAGAAAAGTGACAAAATGACTGCAGGTGGGTGGTTGGTGCCCATATCCTCATTTTCGTGCCATGGAGATGGAGGGAGAGGCCCCAGCCCAGGTGCAGGAACTGCCTGATGAGTAATTTAAGCACCATTGATCCCATCAGGTTGCAGTCTTCTGCTCCTCTTTGAACATACCAAGAAATGACCCTACTACTGTTCCTTCCATCATCTATTTGCAGTTCTGGGCCCCTCAGTTCAGGAAGGACAGGGAACTGCTTGAGAGAGTCCAGGGCAGAGCCACAGAGATGCTGAAGGGAGTGGAACATCTCCCTGATGAGGAAAGGCTGAGGGAGCTGAGTTTCTTGAGCTTGGAGAAGAGGAGACTGAGGGGCGACCTCACCCATGGTTACAGACACGTTCAGGGCAGTGTCAGGAGGATGGAGCCAGGCTTTGTTCAGTGATGTCCAGTGACAGGACAAGGGGCAGTGGGTGCAAACTGGAGCACAGGAGGTTCCATGGGAATATCAGGAAGAACTTCTTTCCTGTGAGAGTGACAGAGCCCTGGGACAGGCTGCCCAGAGAGGCTGTGGAGTCTCCTTCTCTGGAGACATTCCAACCCTCCTGGACACGTTCCTGTGTGATGTGCTCTGGGTGACCCTGCTCTGGCAGGGGGGTTGGGCTGGGTGATCTTTCCAGGTCCCTTCCAACCCCTAAGATCCTGTGAATGAAACCTCCTTTTTCTGAATTGTTCCAAGCTGTGGGCCCCGTTTGCAGCCTCTGGGATACCAGTCATGCATTTTCTCCTTTCCCCCTCCACATGATTGCAGCATAATCTACTCATTTGATTTATTTAAGCAGGCCTCCAGATGCTCCAGTAATGGGAGTCATTTAGGTCCCTCTGCAGATATGTATTTATTTATTGCTGTTCATTTAAACTGCAGTGCCAGTTGGCAGGAGAGAGACAAGACTGGGGTCACAAGGATGTTAAATTATTCGCTGTCAAAAATAGCTGGTTGAGAAAGTTCAATTAAGCAAGGTCGTTCAAGGTCACAGTCAATCACTGGTGGGAGGAGAAGGCCATTAATTAGCTGTTTTATTTATGGGGGTCATCCCAGCCCCATGGACCAGCCGTTGGTAACAAAAAGGGCAACTGTAGCACCTCCTCTTGTGTTTTTGGCAGAAGCAGCTCTTGGGTGAGAAGCCAAGTTGCTGTGGTTGACCATGACAAAGGAGGTGAGGCTACTGAAAGGCAACGTTGTGGTGGTCACAGAGAACCTGGGCAGCCCCACGGGCCAGGGAGCTCCCACTTGCCAAGTCCATCTTGGGGCTGAACTTGGTGCTGCTCCTCCCATGAAGATGATTCAGCAGTGGCTGGGGAGGTGCTTAGCAAGGGTGGAAGTCTCAGAGGGCACCTGAGATCATAGAACTGCAATGACCCAACCCCTGCTCAGCCCTGTTGTCCAATCATAGAATCATAGAATGGTTTGGCTTGGAAATGACCTTAGATATTATTTAGCTCCCACCCCCCTGCTATGTGCAGAGACACCTTCCACTAGACCAGGTTGCTCCAAGAGCCATCCAACCTGGCCTTGAACATGTCCAGCAAAGGGGCATCCACAGCTTCTTTGGGCAACCTGGTCCAGTGCCTTTCTCTCTCTCCAGAGATACTTTGGTCACTCATGCAGACAGGTCCTTGCCTGAGATTTTGCCACCTCTCTTGGTAGATGGTCCAGTAGCTGCATGTTTTTTCTGTTCATACTTGTGTTTAATTTCCCATTTGATCTTCACCAGCATCTTCTTACAGCATCTTCTTACAGCATCTTCTTACAGCATCTTCTTACAGCATCTTCTTACAGCTATTAGACCTTGCAATATCCTTTCCCTCCTAAGTTGAAGAGTCCCCTAAGATCAGGCATCCCCCCCTTTCCATTCTCCTCCACCATGCACTACCATGGACCAGCTGAAGTGGGAAAATTGGGCAGGTGTGACTTGGGGTCACTGGAAGCCCACACCTTGCAGCTTTATTGCATCACCTTCCACAGGAGAGCAGCATGATCACAGCAGCTGGGTCTGTAATCACAGAATTGTCACTGTTGGTAAAGACTTCTGAGGTGCTGTGTCCAGTTCTGGGCTCCCCAGGTCAAGAGAGACAGGGAACTGCTGGAGAGAGTCCAGGGGAGGGCAACAAAGATGACCTGGGGGGTTGGAGCATCTCCCTGATGAGGAAAGGCTGAGAGAGCTGGGACTGCTCAGCCTGGAGAAGAGAAGGCTGAGGGGAGACCTTCTGAATGCCTGGCAGTATCTCAGGGTGGGTGCAGGAGGATGGAGCCAGACTCTGCTCAGCAGTGCCCAGGGACAGGACCAGGGGCAACGGGCACAAGCTGGAACATGGGAAGTGCCCCTGAAAGATGAGGGAAAACTTCTTGCCTGTGAGGGTGACAGAGCCCTGGGACAGGCTGCCCAGGGAGGGTGTGGAGTCCCCTTCTCTGCAGATATTCCAGCCCCTGGATGCAGCCCTGGGTGATGTGCTCTGGGTGATCCTGCTTCAGCAGGGGAGTTGGACTAGATGATCTCTAGAGGTCCCATCCAACTCTGATGATTCTGTGATCACCATGTCCAACCATCACACCAGAAAAACACCCACCATGCCCCCTAGAGCACGTCCTGAAATGCCACATCTACATGTTTTTTTTAACACCTCCAGGTATGGCAACTCAACGAACTCCCTGGGCAGCCAACGATCACAATAATGACAGCAACACCTGCCAGAAGAGACCCTTCCATCCATAACCTTCCATCCTCAAAAGGCCCACTTTTTTCCCTATTTCTGCCTCAAATTAAAGCTGGAAACTATGAACCCTGATGAAACCCACCCTCGCTCTCCTGGAGAACACATGGGCCGTGGTGTGGGACGTGCCCTGTCTGTGATCCTCACAGCAGGCAGCTGGCAAACAGCTCCTGCTAATTGATAACTCTGCTGGGAAATCCACGCCATGAAATTCTCCAGATGATTGCCTGTGTCAGCCCTTGCACAGTCACAAATCAGGCAGCTTTTCCCCGGGGCCAGCTGCTATGAAGGAAGACAAAAGCCAGCCAGCAAGGAGCTTGCTTGAAGAGGGAGGAAAAGATGACATCAGGGTTGATACAGGGCAAGTGAGGTGCTGCAGCTGACATCAGGGTGGGACCTGTGGGCCAGAGAGATGCTGAGTTGGACCTTTCCCTGAAAAGCTAGCAAGATAAGTCAGCAAGGAAAGGTTATCCATGGGTCTGTGTACAGAAGGTAACTCAGGTTTCACAAATCAAGCTCTGGCAGGGTGGGGATGCTTGAGTATTTGCTCCTCTCCTCTATCCTTTACACAGGTGGGTAGTGAGAGGACAAGGGGCAATGGTTTGAAGCTTAAAGAGGGGAGACTCAGGTTGGACATGAGGAAAAAGTTCTTTCCTGTGAGGGTGGTGAGATGTTGGTACAGGTTGCCCAAGAAGCTGTGGCTGCCCCCACTCTGGAAGTGTTCAAGAGCAGGTTGGATGGGGTTTGGAGAAACCTGGGCTGGTGGGAGGTGTCCCTGCTCATGCAGGGGGGTTGGAACTGGATGATCTTTAAGGTCTCTTCCATCCCAAACCAGTCTGGGATTCAGTGATTCCATGTGCTGCCCAGCCCTGCAGCACTTTGGGGTAATCAGCATTTAAGGAGCTGAGGTTGGGGCAAATGTCCTGGCTAAAGCTCAGCTAGAGAGGATGGAGGAGGATGGAGCCAGGCTTTGTTCAGTGATGTCCAGTGACAGGACAAGGGGCAGTGGGTGCAAACTGGAGCACAGGAGGTTCCATGGGAATATCAGGAAGAACTTCTTTCCTGTGAGAGTGACAGAGCCCTGGGCCAGGCTGCCCAGAGAGGCTGTGGAGTCTCCTTCTCTGGAGACATTCCAACCCTCCTGGACACGTTCCTGTGTGATGTGCTCTGGGTGACCCTGCTCTGGCAGGGGGGTTGGGCTGGGTGATCTTTCCAGGTCCCTTCCAACCCCTAAGCTGCTGTGATGCTGTGGTTTGGAGCCAGGCAGCTGAAGAGCTAAGCTGCTGTGCAGCATGGGGAGATAGCACCTAAAGGGCAGCTTGGAGGATACAGAGGTGAGCCTTTCCCACCCTCTCATCCCAGTGTAATCCTTTCTGGGCTCAGAAGCCAAGCATGAAATGGCCCCTCTATTCCTGGGCTTTCAGAGAGCCTGAAATAATCTTTTTTTTGAGCAGAGAAACCCCCAGAATTTCAGGACTTCCAAACATTAGCTGATGGACCTAGGAACAGGAGAAGACTGGGTAACAGCCAAGGGTACATCTCCATTTTACCTACCATCAATCCTTTTGATGGACTAGTGTAGAAAGCAAGGAGGTAGCTCCCAGCACCATGTCCCTTATGTTCCTCCTTGACTGAAAACAAAAGCTTTCCTGAAAATCCCAATGGGATGCCAGGACCGGGTAGGTAGGTGACAACCTGTGGGTGCTGCTCTCTGCCAAAGCCCCGAGACACCAGCAGAGAGAAGCAGAGGCCAAGAGCTCCCAGGCTTTCTCCTGGCACATGCAGCACTGGAGGGCTTGGAAGTCAATACTATCTCCTGGCCACAAACCCTCCAGGATTTTGGTTCACTGTTCAGCTATGACCACCCAGCTGGAGAGGACCAGGGCTCAGCTGCTTTGGCAGGAATGCACCTGGACTTGGGAGCAGACAGCATCAGAGGGGTTCAGCCCATGACCTTGATTTTTCCATGGGATTTTCCACACTGAGATGCAAGACCATTTGGAAAACAAGCAGGTTGCCAGCATCCCATGGTCCCTGGAGAAGAGAGGAAGGAAAAGAGCAAATGGCACCATGGTCCTCTCAGCTGTTCTTTACTTCTGACAGGTCAGAAGCCAACCTAACACATGCTGACTCCAAATGGTCCTGCCAAGAGCTTTTCAGGCAATTTTCCTGCTGATTCTCTTCTTCACTCCAGAGACACCAAAAATTACAGGTGGTTTTTTTTTCCCCTCCTGTCACCATCTCTGCCTTCAGCTCCCAGCAGATGGACATCTGCAGCTCCTGCTTCCAGCAGCTCCCAGGAGAGCCAGGCAAGGCAGAGCCTCACATCAAGGCTCTTCCACACAACTCTTCTTCCAGATAAGCAGCTTGTTGTGACATTGGGAGAACTTCTGAGCTTGGCTTCACAAGCCTAAGTTAAGGCTGGGATTGGTGGAATGACTTTGGATTTACACTGGTGTAACCAAGGCTGAGTTTTGCTTGGTAACAGCTTCCCTCTGCTTCCAGTCACACCTGCTGTGCAAACTGGTGGCTTGGGTCTGACATCAGAAGGACTCACAGCAAAGCAGGATTTGCTTTTCCTGTGCAAATCTTGGGAAATGTTTCTGTGCTCTGAGTTCCCCCTTGTTTCCCAGTCGCCCAACGACACCACCCGTTCGCACCGTGTGGATGCATCAAAGCACCACCTGGTTCCTCTGTCTGAAGAGACTTTGCCCTTCCATGCAGTGATCCTCAGATGTCACTTTTGCATCTCCCTCCTTGGCTTTTGGAGTGACCAGCTCTGGGGAGGAGGAGCAGGCAAACATTGAACCTTGTGGGAACACTCCTGCCCATGCCCTTGCTATCATGGACGTAGAGCAAAGCTCCCAGGTGATGACAGGGCCAAAGGTGACTCAGATGATCCCCTACAAGAGAAGACAGTAAGATGAGTAGCCAGTGGATCTGAAAGGACAGATTTTCCCAGGGATTGACGCATTTTGTGCAAAATATTTCTGGCTGAGCTAGGTCCAACACCCACCCTGTGGGTTGCCCACTCATATCCACTGCATTTCAAAGAAGCAGAGGTTTCAGAGGGGCTGAGGATCATTGGCCATGTTGGTCAGATGTCCCAAGAGTCCCTTCAACCCCCTGCACCAGGAACCCCCTGTATCAGTGTTTCCATCACACTCATCCCATGAGAACTTGTGATCTGGAAGTTTCCCCACTGTTACCAAGGCAGATATTTTCACTCTACAACCTACTCTCCTTCAGCAAGGAGCACCTCTGGGATACATCCTGAAGGCTTCTAGAGTATTTCCTTCTACATATTTCCTTCTAAGAAGTCCAGAGAGGGCAATGAAGCTGGGGAAGGGTCTGGAGCACAAGTCTTATGAGGAGCATCTGAGAGAATTCATGCTGGAGAGAATTTAGCCTGGCGAAAAGGAGGCTAAGGAGAGACCTTCTCACTCTCTACAGCTGCCTGAATGAGATTGGAGTGAGGGTGGGTTGGTCTCTTCTCCCAAGTAACAAGCGATAGGACAAGAGGAAATGGCCTCAAGTTGTGCCAGGGGAGGTTTAGATGGGATATTAGAAGAAACTTCTTCACTGAAAGGGTAATTAAACACTGGCCCAGGCTGCCCAGGGCAGTGGTTGAATCACCATCCCTGGAGGTGTTTAACAGATGTGTAGATGTGGTGCTGAGGGACATGGTTTAGCACTGGGCTTGGTAGATTTAGGCTACTGGTTGGACTTGATGATCTTGAAGGCCTTTTCCAACCAGAACAATTCTGTGATTCTGTGATTCTGTATTGCTTCTTAGCCTAACCTTGACACCACCATCAGCGTGCAGCAACTCCAGCACTTCTGCTGACTCCTGCACTTGGTGAGGAAGCCAACTCCAACCTCTGCTCCTGGACTGTCTCCTATTACACAGCTCGAGGAAGTTGCTTGAGCATTAATTTGAGAGGTCACCTCTACATCTCAGCTTCATCCAGACTTCACTTCCAGCACTCAGCAAGCAGGAAACCATCAGTGCAATCGAGATGCATTTGCTGCAGTCCGAACTGGCTGGAAAGGTGGAGCCCAGGGTGTGGGAGAACACAACAGCCATGTCATTTTTCATGCAAAACCCAACAGCAAAGCTGTGCTCAGTGTCCTCATCTGACCCCTGAGCTGTAACTCAGCTTGGGAGGCCACAAGAAGCTTGACTTGGGTACAGCCCCTCCATGCAGACTCAGAAAATCATCCTCCTTCCTTGCAATCTTTAACAACTGGCTTCTGCCCTTTCCTCCTCTGCAAGTTTTATATTTTAGGGGAAAATACTGAACAGAAGCCAAAATGAGCCTGGAGGAGAAGGAGATGTTCCCAAATGCACTTTTTTTTCCCAAGAGATCTTTGACACCAGCAGCTTTTTCTTGCTGCCAGTTTGTGAAATGGACTCGACCATCATTTTAAAAGCTCTGGATACACCTTTTTATCATGTACTGGGAAAAGCAGCAATTACCCAGCCCTGCTGCTGAGACTGCTGGTTACCACCTGCATGGTGTGGGTACTCCCTTCACACACCAGGAATACAGGTGACAGTGACACTGCTGGCATCTCTCATGCCTTGACTCCCCTCTTTTCCAAGGGCTCAGACAACAGGGTCCTCCTTATTTTTTAAGGTCCTCCCTATTTTTTAAGAACTCAAGTCATCTCACTTGCTTGTCCTTTGCAGAGACAGGTCTGTAAGAATCAGCCAACAAGCACGTTGTGCTGAGCCTTGGGTAAGTGAAAGTGAAGCCACAAAGATGAGCTTTGCCTTCAGCCCTCAGGGGAACCTCTGGTTTCATCTGGAGCCTCAATCCAGCCCCTGGACTTGCTGTGGTGTTTTCAGTGGACCTCAGCTGGCCAGGGCTGTGGAAGGAGATACTCACTGCTGCATGGGGCCAGTGGGACAGGCTTGGGATGCCTGACCTGGGTGCTGCTGACACTGGGAGTCTTGCTCAGAGGGTTCCCAGGGGGCTGGTACTGTCTCCCATGGGCAGCCCTGTGTTTTAAAAGGGGAAAAGCTCTCTCCAATGGCAGGAGCAGCCCAGTCTGTGCAGCAGTGATGTTCATATCTTCTGAGAGGTCTGGAGTCACCAAATTGTGCCCTTTCCACAAGAAAACCTTTGCCAAGTGCCTGAAGCCAAATGCAACTCAGATGAGCATCTCCTAGGGCATGTTTCTGGAGACATCAAGGGATCACAAACTGTTTAATGTCTTCCTTCTCCCATGATACAGGTGACAGAATGGACAGGTGCAAGGAGAACAGTGGATGTTGTCTCCCTCAACTTTAGCAAGGCTTTTGAGACTGTCTCCCACAACATCCTTGTGGATAAGCTCAGGAAGTGTGAGTGAGAAGAGCAGACAGTGAGATGGATCAAGAACTGGCTGAACAACAGAGCTCAGAGGGTTGTGATCAGTGGTGCAGAGTCCAGCTGGAGACCTGGAACCCCAAGGGGTCAGAACTGGGCCCAGTCTTGTTCATCATCTTCATCAATTGGATGAGGGGATGGAGTGTGTCCTCAGCAAGTTTGCTGATGGTACAAAGCTGGGAGGACTGTGCAGCCATTCAGTGACATCTAAACAGACTGGAGAGCTGGGCAAAGATGAACCTAATGAAGTTCAACAAGGGTAAGTGTAGGGTCCTGCACCTGGGGAGGAACAACACCATGCACTGACATAGATTAGGGGTTGACCTGCTAGAAAACAGCCCCATGAAGAACGACCTTGGGGTGCTGATGGACAAGAAGTTATCCACGGAACAGCAATGTGCCCTTGTGGCCAAGAGAGCCAATAGCAACTTGGGTTGTATTAAGAACAGTGTGGCCAGCAGGTCAAGGGAGGTTCTCCTCAATTCTGCTCTGCTCTGTGAGGCCACACCTGGAGTATTGTGTCCAGTTCTGGGCTCCCTGGTTCAAGGGGGACAGGGATTTACTCGAGAGAATCCAATGGAGGCTACAAGGATGATGAAGGGACTGGACCATCTGTCTGATGAGGAAAGGCTGAGAGACCTGGGGCTGGTTAGTCTGGAGAAGAGAAGACTAAGAGGGGACTTTATTAATGTCTACAAATATCTGCAGGGTGGGTGTCAAGAAGGGGCCAGTCTCTGTTCAGTGGTGCCTGTGACAGGACGAGGGGAAACAGCACCAAGTGACAACACAGGAAGTTCCACCTCAACATGAGGAGAAAGTTCTTTCCTGTGAGGGTGACAGAGCCCTGGAACAGGCTGCCCAGAGAGATTGTGGAGTCTCCTTCTCTGGAGACTTTCAAGACCTGTCTGGATGTGTTCCTGTGTGACCTGCCCTGGGTGTTCCTGCTACAGGAGGGGGGTTGGACTCGATGATCTTCAGAGATCCCTTCCAACCCCCATGGTTCTAAAGAAAGAAAAACCAGGTCACATAGCACAGAAAGACCAATTGCCATCTATGAGGCTGGGAAATCCAACTGCCCAAGGACACACATCCCTCCTCAAGCATCCAGATTGTTCCCTGTTTGCACACAGAGTTTCAGTAACCCCCAGGATACAGCCAGTGAAAGGCCTTTTCATTGCTACCTGCCTTTGCCGAGGGGAGAGCACTGATCCCACAAAGGGTTTCAGAAAGGAGAATTTTCCAGTTCAGCTCTGAAGGCAGAGTTTTAATCTCCACATTGACACCAACCGTCCCTTCACAGCTCACACTGATCTGTGTTTCTTTCTGGGACTGATGGAGGAGACTTGAAACTACTGTCACACCTCAGTGCAGAGCCCTGGGGACTCCTGCTCTCCCTAATTTGCTGACTCCTGCATTCAAGCTGCAGGTGCCACCTCTGACATGATCAGATGACATCTAAAATTGAAATACAGCTTCATTGTCACAGTGTTTCTCCCATTTTGCTCCTTCTCCCTGACCCAAGGTGTCTGAGCAGAAATAGCCAAGCTGGCATGGATTCAGGCAGGAAAACACCAGGACTACATTTGGAATGGGAGGCTGTAGAAGGATGCTCTCCTCCATGTCCAGCCTTCCCACCTGAGGATCTTGCTGCTCTGGGTACTCATCACCACCCTTGCTGGAGGGAATTGCCACCACCACTGTCTCTAGTACTGTTAAATACACGTAAGGCAAGAATGACCAGGGTTTTATGTTGATTTGGGGTTCTGTCTTTAAAATAACGAGTCCTGAGTGGTGTTGAAACACTCATTTCTTCAAGATGTCATCATGGTTGTTGCTGTGCTGGTTGTACACACCTGATGTGAGGCTGAAATGCTTTCTGGAGAGGAAGGGATCTGCTGGAATGTGACATGGATCACGGTACAGGAAAAGGGGCTATTACTCCATCCTGAACATAGAATCACAGGCTGGTTTGAGTTAGAAGGGACTTTAAATATCATCTAGTCCCAGCCTCCCTGCATGGGCAGGGACACCTCCCACCAGCCCAGGCTGCTCCAAGCCCCATCCAACCTGCCCTTCAACACTGCCAGGGATGGGGCAGCCACAAACTCCCTAGGCAACCTGGGCCAGGGTCTCACCAATCTCATAGTAAAGAATTTCCTCCTAATATCTCATCTAAACCATTGTCCCTTGTCCTCTAAGCTTCACACCTGTGTAAAAAGCCCTGCCCCAGCTTTCTTGCAGGCCCCCTCAGGTATTGGAAAGCTGCTATAAGGTCACCTCAGAACCTCCTCATCTCCAGGCTGAACAACCCCAACTCCCCTGTCTTCACAGAGGAGCTGCTCCAGCCCTCTGGTCATTTTTGTCCCCCTCCTCTGGACTTGCTCAAGGAGCTCTATGTGCTTCTGATGTTGGGGGCTCCAGAGCTGGACACAGTTCTCCAGGTGGGATCTCACCAGAGCAGAGCAGAGGGGCAGCATCACCTTCCTCAACCAGCTGGCCAAACTTCTTTTGATGCAGCCCTGGACACAATTGGCTTAGACGGGGAAAACAGAGAAACAAACCAACCAACCAAACCTTGGAGGACTCCAAATGAACCAAATCCAGTTAAACAAGCACTCACAAGTGCTTGGACAGGTCTGCCTGGACTTGGCTGTCCCATTCACTGCTTCTCTTACCTGAGGAGAGCAGGTTGGCCTTGTCCCCAAGCTTCTCCAACACGGCAATATTTCCACAAATCCACCCTGTTCTGCTGTTCAGCAGTGAGTCAACCTGCCAGCCAGGAGGAAGAAGCTGTGCCAAGGTTCCACATCCACGTGGATCACAGCAGATCTGCCAGCCTATAAATATTTGGGGTTTGACAGCAGGTTCTATCAGCAGAGGAACTCAATTAATTCCGTTTCTGTGAGCTGCTGCTCATTAGCATCCACCTGCCTGAACTCAGAGGGGAGGAACCACTGAGTCAGAGCCCTGGATGTCTCCAGGTGTCACTGGGTGCTGTGCTGTGGGTGCTCAGCCCTCAGGAGCTGCACACACAAAGCTCTGCTGGTCCCTGTGTCAGTGCCATTAATTACTGCTAATTTCATTAAGCCAGCGTGTGCCTCTTGCATGCAGATTGCAAAGTCAATCTCAGTGAAGGAGATGAATGAGGTTGGATGTTTGCCAGTGGCTACTTGGGTTGCTGTAGCAGCTGGAAAGTGTCATGCACTGAGACCCTTGGGTGTTGCAGGGGAACAAGATGAGGTGCCCAGCTTGGGGGTGTCTCCCCTCAGAAAGGAATTTAGGAACTAGGATGCTGAATTAACTAATGATTGCAAAATAGGCCTCAAATAAGTCTGTGCAGTTTCTGCTTGTAGGTTGGGATGTTTTGTCCACCACACATGCTGCTCCACACAACTTAGTTGTGTTGGCAAATGCAGGGTCCCTCACATGCACAAGGTGAATCAGGACATCATCCCAGCTCTGTTCCTGCTCAGGGTCAAGGGACCTCCTTGAGCTCCAGCACATTATCTCCTCTTGGCCTCTCAGGCAACTGAGGCCGAATCCAGACATTTGTCCTTGTCCTGCCTCTGTTGATCCTCCCAAGCCCATGACCCTGGTGGAACTGTCTGTCTGTCCTGTCTCCATGGGGACCAATCATGGGAGCCTTGTTGAACCCCAGTCTGGCGCTGGACCTACCCCTTCATGCAACTTAAGTTTCCCCTGTCTTATCTGTTGGAGAAGGGGCTGTTTGGGGAGGCAGAGTCAGGGCAGATGGCCCTGAATATGTTTGCTGAGGACACTTGAGCTCTCCTGGGGAGAATCAAATCACCAACCTGACCTCTGGCCAGTTGAAGTCTTGTTTTCTGTAAGGCCAGGAGATAACATAAGCATGTTCACCAGAAGCATTTGAAGTGCTTGGTCCCTCTGGGTAAGGGCCAAGCCACAATCACTTGGGCTGCTTGAGGTAAATTTGCAGCAAAAAGGAGTCACCCACCAACCCACAGAGGAGACAGATCCATCACAGCTCCATTGATAACTCAAATTATCTCCAAAGCCTCCATGCACATAGCACCAAAGGTCCAGGCTGGGTTGCCAGCTCCTCTGCCAAACTGGCAGCAACTATCTCCACCGTGGGTACAGCAGAGCTGGGTCTCTGGTTACAGCCACTGGGATTGAAGTGTTGCACGTGCACAGCTTCAGTTTTAGCCTTTGAACAGCCTGAATAAAGAATCACAGAATCATGAAGGTTGGAAGGGACCTCAAAGATCATCCAGTTCCAACCCTCCTGCCATGAGCAGGGAACCACTAGACCAGGTGGCACAAAACCTGGTCCAACCTGGCCTTAAAAACCTCCAGGGATGGGGCATCAACAACCTCCCTGGTTCCAGTAAAGAGAAAATAAGGGGGGGGGGAAGGGGAAATTAATAAAGTTGCAAGTAAATTTGCAGTGTTGAAAGGGAA
The DNA here is from genome assembly GCF_020740795.1 of Apus apus. Classification (NCBI taxonomy): domain Eukaryota; kingdom Metazoa; phylum Chordata; class Aves; order Apodiformes; family Apodidae; genus Apus; species Apus apus. The sequence continues at coordinate 3,182,357 of NC_067282.1, read as the reverse complement.
TTGTCAGGCTCACAATTGAATTTTCTGGTTGGGAGGAGGCCCTTGAGAGAACCACGGTGTTTTTATCCCCCGGGGAAATTACAGAGCATGACTCAGTGCTGGGGTAGCTGCAGGCTCCAAGTGCAGAGCTGGATTTCAGCCAGCCCAGCACGGGGACAATGTTGGTCTGTGGAGTTTGGATGGGCCTTGGTGTGCAGCACCACCAAGGGGAGGTGGCACTGGTACCCCCAGACATCGACACCGCTGGCTGTGAAGTGTCCTGCCCTGTGCTTTGGCCCCCAAATGTTTAGTTCAAGGTGGATCCTGCAGTGACAAAGCTGCACGTGCAGGAGAAAATGGGGTCAATGAGCAGTACCTGGGAGAGCTGCAAGAAGCAGGAGAAATATCAGATGGCCACTACCTGCCCTGGGGTGGGATGAGACTTGCTAGGGAAGTGCCTGCTGGTCCATGGTTTCTGCCTGGAGAGCTTCTGCCCTGCAGTGTCCTCTCTCACAGAACAAGGAACAGGAAAAGGAAGAGGCAAAGGATGTGCAAACTGCACCCTCCAAGCCCCAGCACATTGACCTGCCTCTTCTTTGCTCTCTCAACTACCTGAAAGGAGGTTGGAGCAAGATGGGGGCTGGTCTCTCTTCCCAAGTAACAAGTGACAGGACGAGAGGAAATGGCCTCAGGTTGTGCCAGGGGAGGTTTAGATTGGATGTTAGGAAAAAATTCTTCACTGAAAGGGTTGTCAGGCCCTGGCCCGGGCTGCCCAGGGAGGTGGTTGAATCACCATCCCTGGAGGGGTTTAAAAGATGTGTAGATGTGGTGCTGAGGAACATGGTTTAGCACTGACTCAGTAGAGGTCAGTAGAGTTAGGTTAATGGTAGGACTTGATGATCTTTATTGATGATCTTGCTAAGGACAGAGTGTATCATCAGTAAGTTTGCAGATGACACCAAACTGGGTGGGAGTGTTGATCTGCATGAGGATAGGGAGGCTCTACAGAGATAGATTGGATAGATTAAATGGTTGGGCTGATGTTAATGGCCTGGGCTTCAACAAGGCCAAGTGCCGGGTCCTGCACTTGGGCCACAGCAACCCCAGGCAACACTCCAGGCCTGGGGAAGTGTGGCTGGAAAGTGTCTGGCAGGAAAGGACCTGGGGGTTCTCATTGACCAGAGGCTGAACATGAGCCAGTGTGTGCCCAGGTGGCCAAGAGAGCCCATGGCATCCTGGCTTGTCTTAGACATAGTGTGACCAGCAGCAGCAGAGAGGTGATTGTCCCCCTGTGCTCAGCACTGGTGAGGCCACACCTGGAGTTTGTGTCCAGTTTTGGGCACCTCAATTCCAGAGAGATCTCGAGGTGCTGGAGTGAGGACAGAGGAGGCAACGAAGCTGGGGAAGGGCCTGGAGAATCAATCTGATGAAGAACCCTTGAAGGAGCTGGGAATGTTTAGTGTGAGGAAGAGGAGGCTGAGGGGAGACCTCATCAGTCTCTACAACTACCTGAAAGGTCATTGTGGAGAGGTTGGTGCTGGTCTCTTCTCACAGGTGATCAGTGACAGAACAAGAGGGAAGGGCTTCAAGCTGCACCAGGGCAGGTTCAGACTGGACATGAGGAAGGATTTTTTCACAGCAAGAGTGGTCAGACCCTGGAACAGGCTGCCCAGGGAGGTGGTGGAGTCACCATCCTGGGTGTGTTGAAGGGTCTTTTGGACGTGGTGTTGGTGGATGTGGTTTAGGGGAGAACTTTGTAGAGTAGGGATGATGGTTGGACTGGGTGATCCCAAAGGGCTTTTCCAGCCTGAATAGTTCTATGAGTCTATGATTCTATCTTAAAAGTCTTTTCCAACCAGAACAATTCTGTGATTCTGTTTTCCTCTCCCACTCAGGCCAAGCACCTGAATTCCCTTCTAACTGGCAGGGGCTGGGGAAGGCATTTGAAGGTGAGAAGGTCCTGCTCTACTTGCAGTCAGGGCTTCATTCTAAGCAAGGTCCAGTGCTCCAAGGGCTCCAGCACAAGGCAGTAAAGATGGGGGAACCCTCGCACTGGAGTTCAAGATGGACACAATCCTACCTCCATTTGGAAATGTGTCTGTATTTACTGGATGGCTGCAGGCCAAGAAGCTTCCCCACCACTGCAGCTCCTCCAAATCCCACTGTCCTACTGGTGCATCTGTAAGCCAAGACCACCCATGCCACAGCATCAAGAAGAACTGGCCAGCCCTGTTGCAACACAAAAGCCAAGCAACACCTGGGAAAAAGCTGTATTTAAACCAAAATTCTTTAATAATTGGAACTATAAAGACACAAATTAGTGCTTGACTGCAGCATGAATAACCAATGAAATACATTAAATATATTTCAGAGCTACTGTGCTTTGCAAAACAGGATATGCTGATACACATAAGCCTAATGTTAGTTACCAGCTGGTTTGGTACAAAGAATCAGTTCAGTATATCAAAATTGTCAAGAACCATTGCTCAATGCAGCTGGGTTTTACAGGTCAACTGCTGTTCCTCTGTCACAGTGTCATTATTGATCTGCAAGCATATACTGGATTTCAGTGGGAAAAAAAACAACAAAACCAAAAGATTATGTCAGAACAAATAGTGTCAATGTTAGAAAGTTTGGTCACGTTACACGTGGGGGGGTTTCATGTCCATCACAGGTGGACAGATGTTACTTGCTAAGCCAGGAAACATCATGAGTGCATTAAGGTGTGTTCAATATTCAACATCAAATAGTCAACATCAATTTGGAAGATCAAGAGAAAAACCAGTTCCTGTTCAGTCTAACTACTGCTTATGCTGCTTGAAACTCTGTCTTCCAAAATCCAGGGAGCAATAGTGGACACAACCAAAATTCTTCTGCAGCTGCTGACCAAGGCCTGAATATAGAAAACATTTTGGTACATGTTTTGCTGTGGTCATGTGTCAAAACCCACTGTATTAAACATTAGCTTTGGAGACACATATAAATGTTCTAGAGCTTTGGGGAAAGGATGAATCTGAGATTGTGCTTACAGATATTCCTGTGGACAAATAATCAAAAGACCCTTTATTTGCATTTCTTAAAAAAAAAAAAATCAACATTTTGCTCTAAAAATCAGGCAGACTCAACTTGTGTGAAGTATGTGCAAAACCAATGTGCAAGCACTGGCTTCGGGTCTGGCATTAGCTGGATTTTGAACTTGGTTCTTCTTAAATTTGCAATTACAGGTGTAATCAAATCTAAAGACTTTCGACAAGTAAGATGGGGGAGTTCTGGAGTAAAGTGAGAGGTTCAGGCATCGATCCTGCCCCCAAAACTGTACATGGGAAGCCCAGTATCCCCAGTCCTGTCTGGAGCAGCTGGCTGGGAGCTCCAGGAACAGGGCTCTGCATAAAGTGCTTGTTTGCTTGTGTGCTGCGCCCTCACACTGCCTCTCCTCGAACTACACACACTAAAATAAACACCAGCTGCAGGGCTAAACCCCTCAACCAGCTTCCAAAAATCTGAGCAGATCCATCAGGAACGTGGGGTACAGTCAGGCACAAGGTCTGAGCCAAGCAGAGGCAGCCACGTACTGGCTAACAACGTTTCTGGGGAGCAAGTCAAAAGAGTTCTGTGACTCCTGCAGCTGGAGGATTTGTAACAACCAGCAAAATGACCTCCCACCCAGCAAGGATCTTGTCTTAGGGACCCCAGGAGAAAATACAGCCTCAGCTCTCAGAAAAAGTTTGTGACAGAGATCAGGCACTTGGCAGCTATAGGCAGCTGTGAGTGAGAAACTGAAGGAAGAAACACAAACCCAATCTTACTAGTTACACAGTATGTTCTGTGCAGCTGCATCTCTTCCCATCCTCTTCCAAGGGTTTTGTGGATGTTCTTTGACAGCAGCAGGGTGAAAAGGTTTGCTTGCAAAACATTTTCAGAAACAAAACTGTTAGACGTGTAAGAGCATCTCTAAGGAAATGATTAAAAGGAAACCAGCTTCTTCTGACAGCTGATAAAGACACTAGATAGAGTCAAAATCCCAGACTCTCAAACAAAGCTGGCAGAGGGTGTTCCAGAGGGATAAGAAATGTATTCATTTCTCTGTCACGTTCCATCCTCATAAAACAAGGAACAACATCTGAATAATCTACAACAAACCCTATGTAACAGAGTCTACAACACTTCTGTGGTAAAGAGTGAAGAGTCAGAAAGGAAAGTGAAATGTGTAAAATATTCAAGCTTGTTATGTAAGAATCTAAAGTGCAGTTACGGGTGGGTGGCTGATGTAACACCACAGGATTCTGTGCTTAAGCTTTTGTTGTTCTCTTTCCATGTAAGATTTCCTAATCTCCTCCTGGCTTTTTTGCTTCTCGTGGGTAATAAAGGCTCCACCACTAATCTCCCTCTTCATACTGGTCTCACAGTTAAACAGCACTTTGCAGTTAAAATCTCCCACCACCTGCTTATAAAGTGCTGATGGGGTTTCTATAAAGTAGATAATTTTACCTGAAGATGTTAATTTAAATCACAGGGCACAGATTCTGCCAAAATTAAGGTGTGTTCCTGGATTCTGAGATCCACTGAAGAAAACAAGTGCTGCTGCTTTAGAGCTTGTCTTCCACTAAGAAGTGTTATGTAGAATTGCTTCACCACCTGCTACCAAATGCTAAAAATATATCCACAGGGAGAAACAGGTTTTTAGAAAACAGCATCACTGAGATTCTTGAATGCAGACTAAACAAGGGGAGTGTAACTGTGAGAAACACTCGTGACACTGGGAGAATTTTCTGCTGCTAAGAGTTTCAGATGGAGGAGTTAGCTGAAAAAACTCATCCAGCTGTTCAAAACCAAGTGTTGGCAGCAAGTGCACCACAGCCAAAAGAATCAACTGCATTTCAAGTCATACAATTCCCCTTCAGCCAAACAAAACAGCACAGTATCAGATTTAAAGAGAATTAAAACGGCTTACAAAGCAGTATTTTCCATCTCACCTCTTCCAAAATCACGTGGAACTAGTGATGCTGTTTGCATCTTAGCTTTAAATGTAACTTCACTGCCAAAAAAGGTTTCACTTCACCTGTCTGAGTTCAAGTCCTCCTACTCATACCTCTCTCTAATGCAGTCAGACTTGGGCAGGCAGACGAAGAGCAGACTGAGCACAACCTAGAAGTGACAGACACAGAACAGAGCAGGATGTTTATGGAGAGTGAACAGAGTCAGCCACAGATCAGTACAACATTGGTGCCAACCTCAGGGGCTGTGGGGCTACGTCAGGCTGCTCTAATTGTCTGCATGTTCAGGCAGGTGTAATTAAGGGCACAGGTCCTGTCCAATACACGACAGAGGTAGATCAGCAAGTGACAGGCTGCATATTCCAATCCTGACCACGGGGTAGCCTTCTAAATACTTGTGGGTAGCACCATCCTCCTCGTGCTACAAGCAGCAGCATTCCCATGAAGTCCAGAGTGACTAACACTGCTAACTAACAACGCTGCCTCCAAAACACCAACCAGATGCTTCCTGATGGCAGATTTCTGGTTGTCGTGTCTCATCTTCCATTCTGAATAATGAATGTCTTGAGCTGCATCCAGAAAATCTAGATTCCTGGCATAGGATGTGGTGTTGATCCATATTGGGAGACTGATTTTGAGGTTTTTCTTTCATTCCCAAGGAAGAATTTTTCAGCTCAGGGGCTGCAGAACTACTTGCTGCTGATCTGTGCCGAGACGATGGTCGCAAGGTGGCAGATTTTCTGGTTCTTCATGGATGTTAAAGAGTAAGAGCTCATTGCTATCAAGTCTGTCCAACACATCCTGTAGGATTCATATTAAACAAAACCTGCTACTTCCCTAATTCCCTTTACAGTAGCTACTCTCTGAATCCTACTAAAAAAACAGGATCAAAGATGCCCCACCTCCTAAGCTGTAGTGCAAGAGAAGTTTGGGATATGCTGCTCTAAGGTTTGTAGAACAAAAACCAACATGTCATACAAGTGACACAAATAAAAAGCAATTTAACAGACATTTAACAGATTACAGGAGTAAGGATACATGTCTTTCCAGGCACTTGAAAAGGCAGTCTGAATTTCAGTGACATGCAGTTAAAACTGCCAGTTTCAATATCACTCACAAGATCAGTAAGGCAGTGAAACCAAAGCACCCATAATTCTGGATTCTTTATGCTTAGAAGGACAGACACATAAATTACATTCTTCAGAGTCAAACATAACCTGAAGGAAGAGCTGCTGGAAGGTTGGTAGAGGTGGTTTTTAGTTGTTTGGAAAGAAATATGCCAATTTCCATGATTTTTTCTAAAAGATAAAAACATCAGTGACAAATGGCACGTGAATGAAAAGCAAACAGCAGCATAAAATTAAAACAAGGACTTTTCCAGCTTATTTTGTTTTAAATCCTGACAACTTCATTCAACAAGATCTGAAGAGAAACACACACTCCCTAGTTGCAAATTTGTAGGAGAATCAACAAATTCCTTTAAAATTTACCATTGTAGTGATGTCTTATCAGTAAGAAAGTGGCTTTTCAGCACACTCTGCTTCCTGCAGTTACAGGGAAACCAAACAGAGCCCCCAGATCCTCCAGTAACGAAACTAAGGCCACTAAAATAAAGGTTTTGTTGGTTTGATTTTTTTTTAAAAATAACACCATACCTAGCAGATGTCACAAGTGACTGTTGATAGGTCTTGCTGCACTGCTCCTGTTATGGGACTCTTTCTCTACCTTATGAAAACATGTAAACATACTAATAAGAAAGTTGGATACAGGGTACAGAAGAATGTTGAGAGAGCCTGGAGGTGAATAGGCAGGCACTTATTTTTAAGCTACATTTTTTTAAAACAGTGCTCAAATCTCTTTATCCTTCTGGATAATAAGACACTTGATTCAAGACAGCATTTTCCTGCCTCTATGCTTGTTATTCCCATGTCTTTCAGTCTAATTTCCCAACACAGATGCTGATCTTGTCTATGGGACTGGAACCTACTGACAACAAATCTGGTTTAAAATTTTCATTCCTGACAGTGGTTTGTTGATTACAGGTTGAAAAGAACTTAAACGTCACTGAAGTCATGCAGGGTTAAGGATCTTTTTCTAGCCCTGGGTTTGGGTCTATTTGATCCCAAGAGTCCAGGCTCAGTCACGTAACAAACCCCACAATTTTATTTGGAACACATCAGTGCTACTGATGGACACAAAGGATGCAGCTGAACTGCAAAGAGGAAAAAGAAAATAGATATTAAAAGAGAGGAGACCATTTTATAGTCAGAGTTGGTTCTATGATACAGGTTTCAGTCTGATTTTTTCAGCCAGAGCATGGAAACTTACACTAGCTGGGACTTTGTGATCTGGGAGACAGTTTTATAGCTTCATTACAGCATTTTGCTGCTGTGGGCATGTTTTAAATCAATCCAGAATGGGGTTTCCAATCAGTCTCAGCTTTTCCCTTTTTCTTTTTCTTCATGGCAGGAAGGATAAATCCCTCAGAACATCAAATGCAGATAAAAATTGCATAGCAAGGCAGCTAGGAGGCCCAGAGACAGACTCCTTTAGTTGCCCCAAGATCTGAAGAGTCAAACCCACAGCCTCCAATATGAGGTATGTTTTGAAAAACTGTTAGTTCAATGATTTCTTTCTGCTTGCTTATTAACTTTCATCAGCTGGGTAGACCAAAACTGCAGAAACCAGAGTTTGTCCCCCCCATTAATCCCCAAAATCTGGTTTTAAAAAGGTGGTCAACTTTCCACAGAGTAATCATCTGATGGACAGATTAAGAGCGAGCAATCAAAGTGCTGCCAATTCTATTTTGGGGCATCCTCAACATCAGTCTTGCTCTTTACTCTTTCTTCATTTTTCTGAATAACAAGATGCTTCTGAAAGTCAGACCAATATGTAAGTCTTGGAAAAGAAGGGAAAGAAATTAATTCCAAGCTGAACTAGCACACATCTAAAGGTGTTTGTCAATCTGTAGTATGAATGGGACCATGGGGAATAAAAAGGAGGGATAGAAAAGAGAGGCATGTAAAGAATAATTATTAACAAATTAAAAAAGTGTCTCTTATATTTATGCAGTCACCCTGCAGTCTCCTGATGGATCACTAGTCAAACAGATGAGGAATTCAGTCTGCACACACAACCAAGAATCCCTATGATGCTTCACCATCTTAAGTGTCTTCTGCCAGTCACACCCTGGACCATCCTCCCAGATGTAACTCAGTTGGACTGAAGAGAAAATGGAAGCTTGGTAGCTACAAAATGAACCAAATGGCACAGGTATCCCAACTGGTTTGCTTAAAATATAAATTGCAAAGGAGAACGTGGAAAAGCAAGATAGATTAAAGCCCTAAAATACTAATGACATACTTCATTAATTGTATAAAAGTGCAAAGATTAAAGTAGTTCAGGTTAAGCATTCAGTTCACTATAGGCCACACAAGTACTTAGCTTGGCCATCAATGGCCTGTTCTTGTCATTCAGTTACTAATACTAGTTTAGACCACAGAAAGAACAACAACTGAATGATAAACGTATGCAATCCACTTCAAAAATGGTTAGTTTTCTGTGACCAGCACGAAATATTAGCTCTGTATCATCAGCTGTACAATATATACATACAAATATTGTGTCTCAATCTTTGTTTTAACAACTCAGAATAAAGCTGTCCTAGACATTATTTCCCTAGTGTGCCAACTCTTTGTTCTGTTCTGGCCAGCTGGCCTAGTCACACAAAGAAGTCCTTTTATAGCAATGGGACTTGAATTGATCCATAATTCTGACACTTCAGCCACAGTAACTGTTGAATTGCTTTATTCAGCCAGACCAGGTGATCGATGGGACTCCCCAGGTCTTGGTCAAAGCTTCTTAGCTGGCTCCACAAGAAGAACAGGCCATATTCCAAAAACAAACTGTTAAAAGAAAAATAGGGAGAGGGGAAAGATTTCCTGGAATATTATGTCTCTTGGAACAAAAGCCAAACACTCTTACATGTGACATGAGCCACCAGTGTGTGTTTGCAGGCCAGAGAGTAAATCACATCCTGGGCTGCATCAACAGAAGTGTGGCCAGCAGGGCCAGGGAGGTGATTCTGCCCCTCTGCTCTGCTCTGGTGAGACCCCATCTGGAGTGCTGTGTCCAGATCTGGAGCCCTCAGCACAATAAAGATAAAGTCCTGTTGGAGAGCATCCAGAGAAGGGCCATAAAGATTATCCAAGGGCTGGTTATCAAGACAGGCTGAGGGAGTTGGGGTGTTCAGCCTGGAGAGGAGAAGGCTCCAGGGAGACCAGAAAGCACCTTCCAGTGCCTGAAGGGGCTCCAGGAAAGCTGGGGAGGGGCTTTTTACAGGGGTATGAAGCGACAGGATGATGGGTAATGGTTTTAAACTGAGACAGAGGAGATTTAGGTTAGATATGAGGAAGAAATTCTTCCCTCTCAGGGTGCTGAGGAACTGGAAAGGGTTGCCCAGGGAGGTTGTTGATGCCCCAACCCTGGGGGTTTTTAAGGCCAGGTTGGATGAGGTTTTGTGCCACCTGATCTAGTGGTGGGGTTGGAACCTGATGATCTTTAAGGTTCCTTCCAGCCATAATGGTTCTATGAAAAGAAATTTTAACTGTGTTTTTTGGGATGTAAGTAGAACTCAAAGCTAGAACCCCAACAGGCATAATCAGTGAGTCCCAGTGCAAGCTCAGAGCACAAGATACCTGAATGCTGCAGGGAACTCATGGACACAAAACGTTGCTTGCTTACCTTCACCTTTGGCCTGTGCTTCAGGAAAAGTGTCCTTGTGTATAAACTGAGGAAATGGAGAAAAGGATGCTTAAAATTTCATGGATAAGCCAGCATAGAAAATAATAATGATGTACTATTCCCCATTTTCTCTTCTAACTAGAAAACAACTTTTTCTGTGACTGCAGAGCTACCCATTCTGCCTGGATTTATGCAAAATAGGAGACATTAGCCTACAGTAATGCCTCCTTGGATGTCTTCAAGGCCAGGCTGGATGGGGCTTGGAGCAACCTGGTCTTGTGGGAGGTGTCCCTGCCCATGCAGGGGGGTTGGAACTGGGTGATCTTTAAGGTCCCTTCCAACAAAACCATTCTATGATCCTATGAGTAAACCCCTCTGTGCTAGACCATGAAAGCAAACTAATCAACCCTCAGCTATGTGGGGAGAAAGAAAGAAACCCAGAGAAGAAAACTCTCTCCACTATGAAAAAGACTAAACAGGGACTAGAGCCTGTCATTTTTGAAAGATGAAATTAAACCAGTGTATGACAAAACACAGCAGATGTTCAGGGGGGTGGGGAAGCAACACAGCTTGATTCTGTATCTCAGTTTTGTTCTTATACACCCTCTCCCATCAGCAGATGTCTTCCAGTGAATGATCTTACTTTTTTAAGCAGACAAAGCTGATGCCACTGTGTGATTAAGGAAATACTAGGGAAACTACTGCAGTGTAAGCATGTAGCTTACTGGGGTAGGGCAGACAAATCAGGCATCTGTACACTCTCTAAAAGCTAGAGGATGCAAACCCAAATTATTTTCTCTGTGCAGCATGCTGGAAAAACCTTGCCATGCTATCCAAACTTTCTGCATGCTTCCTGTAAGGAATTTTCTTAAAAAGATTCTCTCAAGCTATTTATAGAGCAGCAGGCAACCTGTCAGCTAAAATGGAGCAGCTGTTTTTTCACATACCATGGATATATTTACAAATATACAATACATGTCTGCAAAAAAAAAAAAGCTATCAGAATAGCTACTGGAAATGTATTTATTTTCCTTGCATTTTCCTTTTACTAGGTATTTTAACATCTGATAAAAACAAAAGGAGAATATTATGTTAGATGTAGAAAAACTGCTTTGTGCTCAAGTTTTCTCAACTACATAGAACAAACCTGTTAAACAGACATTCTCTTATGGCTGAGTGGCAAAACATTCCTTCATTACATAAAGAACAAACTCCAGAAATGCTTCAGATTCCACTTTCAATTCAATTTTTGTCCTTGGTTCCACTAGATGGTGGCACAGAGCAAAGCCAGAGACAAAAATCTGCTGGCTGCAGACTTGCTAACTCAGGCTGTCTTTGAAGTCTCCCTCTAAAACTAACACCCTGCACTTCTAGGAACAGCCCTGATCCAACTACTTCCAGCTGCCATCCTGCTCTACAGCACGATGGCTGCTAGTTTTCAGACAGTGCCTATCCAAAAGATTAGTTGTGCTTCTAAAACTAAACATGATTAGGTACTTCAGGATTGCTGTTCAAGAACAGAAAGGTGTTAATAGCTAATATTTTGAAATCAATAAACTGCAAAACTATTGGACAGTATAACTGCTACAGGGAAACTGCTACATTCCTGAACTGCATTTTCCTGGAGAACCATCACTATTTCAAGATTAATGATCCCATTTTGAAAAACAGAAATCTTATTTCCAGAGTCTTTAGACCAGTTTTTAGATCAGCTGCAAAGAGAAAAGAAAAACTCCCACCAAGAATTAGAAAGAGGCAATTTTTTCAGCTTTTCTGGCTGGTAAAGCATTTTGAATTAGATCTGAACACAGGAGAACTCCTAAGGCTGCTTTAAGAACATTCAGCTTAGAAAACATTTCCCACCTTAGCAAGATATGAAGGTAAGAGCCCAGGCCTGTGAGAATGTGCCACCATGCATGAAACTGTGTCACAGCACCCACAACAGGAGGCATCTTCTCTCGCAGTGCTCTGTAAGAAAGAAAAACCATGGGTTGGTTGTTTTTTCAAGCTAAGCAATCCCAAAACAGTGCTCCACTGTCAGATCACACGCTCCTGTTTCCCTGTCTCAGGCATGTGTTTCATGAGGGAGGCTTCACACAGTCAGCAGGTGAGGAACAGCAGTTACACCTTTTATTGCCAGTGCAGAAAGATACCAGCAACTTGGCTTTCTTACCCATTTAAAGAAAGCATACACTTCTCAATACAATGAGTGATTAGTTACTTCTGGACTCAAATCCCTCAGTCCCAACTAAGTTCTACCATTCTCCTCCCCCAAACACAGTGAACTGCTGTCCATAGGATAAAATGCAGAGCTTAAGGTCTGAGGGAGGACATGGGATCCATCAGACATCAGCACTTCACATTTTGCAATCTCACCACCTATTCTTCAGCTCCATGGAAGCTTAGGTTGCCTTTCCCTGTTGTGCTCTAAAACAGGGACAAAATGGTTTCTAGTGAGGAAGCAGAGAAAGTGGAAGGTCTGAAGCACTCGATCAACATGCTTTGTATTTGTACTTGAAAGGACTAAGAGGAGACCTTATTAATGTCTACAAATTTCTGCAGGGTGGGTGTCAAGAACGGACCAGTCTCTGTTCAGTGGTGCCTGTGACAGGACGAGGGGAAATGGCACCAAGTGACAACACAGGAAGTTCCCCCTCAACATGAGGAGAAACTTCTTTCCTGTGAGGGTGACAGAGCCCTGGGACAGGCTGCCCAGAGAGGCTGTGGAGTCTCCTTCTCTGGAGACTTTCAAGACCCATCTGGACACGTTCCTGTGTCACCTGCCCTGGGTGTCCCTGCTGCAGCAGGCAGGTTGGACTCAGGTTGGACTCGATGATTTCCAGAGGTCCCTTCCAACCCCTATGATTCTATGATTCAGTCATGGGGTGTGAGCTACTTGAGAACAGGTTAAGGGATGGAAAAAGAGAATGGGAAAGGAACTACATTGTTCTGACTCCTCCTGCTCACTGGGCTTCCACAGATAACACCTGTTTTGGTTGACACAGGAGCATCTGCCTGTCTTCTTTTCTGACTTTCATTTCACGTTGAGTCAAAATAAAAAAGGGAGAATGATGACTCAAGTGTAAAGGAAGAAAAATCTGAAGCTTCTGTAATACTTATTTACTGCTCGATGTTATAGGGTTCACTCCCCCTGACAAAATGCAACTCCCTGAGCTACTGCTCAGTTTCCAGAGCTGCTCAGTCACAATAATGAAGACAGAGCTTTGATTCAGTCAGCCTGGGAATGACACAGTAGAACACACTGACTGTCACCCTGGCACAGGCTCTGAGCCTTTGCAAGGCAGGAAGCCTCAAAGCTCAAGTTCAAAAGACCATAGATTCAACCAGGGAAGCTGAATGCTATAGATGTCTTTTTTGTCTCGTTTGGTGGTGGTTGTTGTGGGTTTTTTAAATAACCTTGACATTGAAAGACAAATGGAAAAAACAAAAACTAAACCAAAATACAACTTTGAACATTAAAACCAAACAAAGGGCAAGTAGGTGGATGATTCATGAGTTAGATTTCCAGATAATAAAAAAATACAAGTAAATGGAATATATTTTCTCCAAAGGTTGGAGTCATAAAGCTAGTAAACAAGCATATTTATTTTTTTCCAGCACCATCACCAAACAAGAACTACAGGATTTATGCTATTTTTTTTCCCCTTTGCAAAATGAGGATGGAAAAAAGTGCTTCTGCAGCTGGTGTAAACTGAGTTTAGGAACAAGTTCAAAAGCCCCACGGATCTGCAGCAGCTCAGCAGGCTTAGTGAACTGGGGGTTATGATCTCACCAGTGATGTGATGCAGCTGCAAAAAACAAGCCTGATGCCAACATTTACAAAATCACTGTATACCCACCCACTTGTGTTGGCAAATAACTTTTCTATGCCATCTGTATTGAGTGCTTCTCAAGATGAGGCACTGTGTATTATCTCTCAGGCTGAGAGAGTTGGGGTTGTTCAGCCTGGAGAAGAGAAGGCTCCAGGGAGACCTTAGAGCACCTTCCAGTGCCTGAAGGGGCTCCAGGAAAGCTGGGGAGGGGCTTTTCACAAGGGCAGGGAGTGAGAGGACAAGGGGTAATGGATTAAAACTGGAGGAGGGGAGATTTAGGTCAGAAATGAGGAAGAAATGCTTCGCTGTGAGGGTGGTGAGACCCTGGCCCAGGTTGCCCAGAGACACTGTGGCTGCCCCATCCCTGGAGATGTTCCAGATCAGGTTGGATGAGGCTTGCAGCAAACCTGGTCTAGTGGGAGGTGTCCCTGCCCATGGCAGGGGGGTTGGAAGTAGATGATCTTTAAGGTCCCTTCCAAACCAAACCACTCTGTGATTCTGTGACAGCCAAGTACAGTAAATTGGCTCAGAGAGTTACTGTTCTTTCTGAGACACTCAAACAGCCTTTGTTTATTGGTGTCAGATAAACTGCAGTAGGTATTTCTTTAACCTGCAGAATGACTGCTTTTGACATTTTCCTGGGAAATGGCAAGAACAGAAACAAAACCAAAAAAAAGCATGATAAAACCCCCATTCAGGTGAAACCAAGTGTGAATAGCATGCTTTAGTAAGCCACAGATCCTCAAAATTACTTCAGTGACATGACTTTCTCTCAATTGAAGTCAAAGAGAAACATCAATTATTTAAAAAAATCAATCTATTCATGTGTAACATAATGTTAAAAACCTGTTGAGTGATGAATCATGTCATGAACAAAGTGGATAAAACCCCTTGTGAATGTTTGATAGGCAGCACACCACACACACCATGAGAGGGACTTGAATACACACCCCAAGAAAAACAAAACTTAATCTTGAAAGACTATTAAGAACTCTTTGGAGAAAGTGAAAGAACTCACCTCAATTTATCACAGAAAATGTTGTCCACATTCCAGAGAAAAAATCCCATTAAAAATACAGTTAAAGATGTATAACCTAGACCTCTAAGCCGTGGGTATACCCTGGGGAGACAGAAATAATACAAAGTTTAGTTCAAGATTCTTTAAAGGCAGCTTTTATATAACACACACCAATGCTATTACAAACAAACTGCTTTATTAAATGATTTTTTTTTTTCCCAAAAGGAGAAACACTGACTTCAAATCTCATCCATTTGAGTATTGTATATTACCTCCCTCTCTCCTGAATCTCCATTTTGACACTGGTCTTTTAAATGTTTTACTAAATAGTGTTCTCTCCGACCAGTAGGAACACTGAAGGTGGCTAAAAGGTAGAAATTCTACAGTCACATGTATAGTCTCTCAGTTAAAAAATCATGTTACAAATTAGGACTTTTCCCAAAAGGTTCTTTTCCAATCTTTGATGTCCCTGTACTATGGGACTTGTTTAGATAATGTCTGTAGTCTCTTGTGAACGTAGATCCCCATGACCCAAAACTAACCTAATGATTGGTTTTAGAAAACAGCCATTTCATGTTGTATTTTATCACTGAGTGCTACTGGGGATGGAAAAATGTCAATTTCATTTTGGGAGGAAAGAAAATCCTCTTTAGGATATGGGAAACATTCTGAAGAATCAGATGCAATAATATGCATCATTAATAACTCACCCTCCATCTCTGCATTCCTTTTCAACTGTGGAATTGTAAACTTCCTACATGGGAGCTGGTAGCATTTCCTAAATATCCTTCCCACATCTTTCCCACTCAAAATACAAGTCCAAAAGCAGGCCATGAAAGGCTGCCATGAAATATTGTTCAAGTTATTTTTAAGCATGATAAACGCACAGGCTTTTGACACTGTTTCCCATAATATCCTTGTTAAGAAACTCAGGAAGTGTGGTTTGGATGAGGTGAGGTGGATTGAGAGCTGGTTGAGTGAGAGAGCTCAGAGGGTTTGTGATTAATGGAGCAGGGTTGAGTTGAAGGCCTGTAACCAGTGGTGTCTCCCAGGGCCCAAAACTCAGTCTGGTCTTGTTCAACATATTCATGAGTGAGTGGACAGAGTGTGACCTCAGCAAGTTGGCTGATGATATCAAACAGGGAGGGGTGGCTGACACACCAGAGGGCTGTGCTGCCATTCAGCGTGGCCTGGACAGGCTGGAGAGCTGTGCAGAGAAGAACCTGGTGAGACTGAACAACAGCAAACTCAAGGTCCCACACCTGGGGATGAAGAACCCCATGCACCAGTATGGGGCTGACCTGCTGGAAAGCAGTTCTGAGAAGGATCTTGGAGTTCTGGGAGACAAAAAGTTAACAATGAGCCAGCATTGTGCCCCTGTGACCAGGAAGGCAAATAGTATCTTGGGATGCTTTAGGAAGAGTGGGAACAGAAGGTCGAGGAAGGTCATCCTCCCCCTTTATTCTGCCCTAGTGAGGCCATATCTGGAATACTGTGTTCAATTCTGGGCTCCCAGTTCAAGAGAGACAGGGAACTGCTGGAGAGAGTCCAGGGGAGGGCAACAAAGATGACCTGGGGGGTTGGAGCATCTCCCTGATGAGGAAAGGCTGAGAGAGCTGGGACTGCTCAGCCTGGAGAAGAGAAGGCTGAGGGGAGACCTTCTGAATGCCTGGCAGTATCTCAGGGTGGGTGCAGGAGGATGGAGCCAGACTCTGCTCAGCAGTGCCCAGGGACAGGACGAGGGGCAACGGGCACAGGCTGGAACATGGGAAGTGCCCCTGAAAGATGAGGGAAAACTTCTTGCCTGTGAGGGTGACAGAGCCCTGGGACAGGCTGCCCAGGGAGGGTGTGGAGTCCCCTTCTCTGCAGATATTCCAGCCCCTGGATGCAGCCCTGGGTGATGTGCCCTGGGTGATCCTGCTTCAGCAGGGGAGTTGGACTAGATGATCTCTAGAGGTCCCATCCAACTCTGATGACTCTGTGATTCTGAATTAAAACACTCCTGAGCTGCTCCTTCTCCACTGTTACACACAGTGCCTGCCTCAGAGCTGTGAGCACTCACCAACATGTGCAGCACACAACAGGCAGAGCTCCTGCCACAGGGCAAGCTAACAGGTAAGAGCTGCACATGTTCACAGGGGCAGTGCTGACAGAAACTAGAAACATTATTACTGGTTTAGTCTAACATGGAGCACCAGGCAGTACAAGGCAGAGACGTCAACTCAGTGCTCTGGAGACACAAGCAAACCCAGGACATGAAAGAGCACTAAATGCTCTCTTATTATTCATGCTGGCAATTAGGTAATTATAGCTAGAATTGTTCAGGGAATAAATGGTGCTGTTTTGGGAAGGAATGAGAGAAGGGCTGGCAACACTTATTAATAGGGAACATGCTTTGTGAAAAGAGAACAACATTTGCCAAGTTGTTATCTTGGGAAGGAAGCAGGCTCAAGAAAGACATGAGAAGTGTGTGTGTGGGGGAAACAGGCAGGAACAGCAACAAACAATGAGGATAAGAGGAAGGAATAACATGCTGTTCATTGAGATTTTTAACCTAAGCTCCAGAGTGACTTCAAGCCCTGCATTAAGAAATATGAGTGACAGGAAGCTAATATATATTAAGGAAGTAAGAAACAAAATAACCAGCAAACAGAGTTGACATGTAAATTGAAACCAGCTTGGACAAGTAGCACTGTCAGTGAAAAGCCAGGAATATGTTTTAGCCACACAGAAGTAGTAAATCCTGAAGTGTAGTTGAGGATGACTTTTAGGTAAAAGAAAGGTCCTTTGGGTTGGCACAGCTGCTCTAGCAGAACTACATTTAAAATCAGCAGTAGTTTAGTTAAAATTCAGAAGTAGTTTAATCTTACTTCTCTCCCCACCCCAATTTTCAAAGCAGTTTGCATAATATAACCAAGGGGGGAAGCAAGTTTTTGTAGGGCCATGTTGCAATAAAGTGATCTAGCTAAGTAAGAGAATACACTCCAAACCCCTAAAACTGAAGGAAAAAAGTGGGTAGAACTTCAGAGGCAGACTCTGCTAGAGGAAAACAATGAGTGATGTTACTGATAGTGACAGAATACAATGAAATGCTTCAGAAACAATGAGAATACACAAGTGTGTGGAATTTGCAGAACTGGAAAGCTAACAGGCCCCAGGGTTTGTCTACACAGACAGGAAGAAATTTAATTTAAGTGGCTAGAACTGTGTGAAATCCTTGTATAAGAACAAAATTGAAATTACTTGATCTTGATTCAACTTAAGTTTCCCTGGAAGTGAATTAAGGTAGTATCACTGAAGAGCTCTATGTTAGGATTAAAATTTCCATGTTCAGGGGTTTGAAAAGTGCCTTTGGATTGATGACTCTTTCCAAAGCCACAAGCAACACGTTATCAGTTTTAAGTCTGTGAACATTTTACACTTGGTCGGCGGGGACTTCTTGGGGAAAGTCAAACCAAATTCACTTTAATTGCATGTGGAAGGTGATTAACCCAATCTACTTGATATTCAGACCTTTTATCAAATCCTGCCTCGTGTTCCTTAAAGTTATGTGTGGAGCTCACACCAAAGTTGAACAAAAGAGCACATTTAGAGCGAAGACTGTAGAGAGAAATCAGTCATTTTCAGAGGCAATCCCCAAACACACAAGAACACCAACTACTCACAGTGGAGAGACAGGAAAGGGCAACCAACTCAGCCCCTGAGACCTACAGGTGTGTGTTCAGTCCAATACCAATTCAATTCCTTTTTCTTCACTTGGACTCACCAAGTCTGTGCTCTGGTGATTCTAATGCTTCTCATTGTCTCCTAACATTTCTAATACCCTTTTGTTTGTTCTAAATAGCTTTAATTTCCATTTCCATAACACATACCTATTACCTGCTCAAAACTATCATTTCACTTTCTGTATTATTATCTTTTACATTTGAATTTCAGCTACTTGAGTAGGGAACAGAAAATGAAAATCTAACCTGATGGTTCAGCTCTGCAGTCCTACTCTCACCACTCTCCAAGTCTCACTGTCAGAATTTGGACACTGGCAATAGATTTCATGTGTTACCCAGCAATATGAAGACAGAAACTCCATCTCCCTTATGTTCCAGGCTAACAGCTGAAGCCACCAGCAGCACATCAGGCAGTGAACACTGACTTTAAGTGAAGGATCCCAGTTTTGTTTAATGGTATCCCAGTGGCTTCAAAAAAATGAAAGGAGATGAGCTATTCCTTTGTAACCAAGCAGAGCACACGAGCTAACTTTATGCACCTGGGGAAAAAAATTTTTGCCATTGCCAATTTCTCATGTTAAACCCACCAAAAAAAACCAAACCAAACTCTTTTATCTTATAATGCTGAAATAAATGGTTACTTACCATAATACTATATAAACAGATCGTAGAACTATAATGGAAACTAGGGTTCCATACATGATCTGGAAATTAAAACAGAAATAAAATTTAGCAGTTGGATTCAAGAGACTTTATAAAACACTAGATGAATAAAAACTTTTTGAAGCTTCTGTTGATTTTTGTGTCTTAAGTCTCAGGAAAATTGTAGCCCCTCTAACTTCCTCTCCAGAAAGTCTTCCATAAAAGTAGGATAATAAATGGTGTCCTTTATGCAATTACAGGAAAAGTCAGTTGTGTCAAGCTGCTGTTTCATGGTCTGGAATGAAAAACCAAACACTAGATGGCAGTCACTAAGCATCCTGAAATCAGAACGGTAACTAACTCCTATCAGCTCTTCTTTATCTCTACATTTTAGCCCAGGATTGTGTAAGCATCAGTTAAAACTGTTTTTGAAAGCCATACTCCCTTCACTGATGTTTGATTAATGTTTTCTTCCTGCAAGCAAACACCTAAATAGACTATGCACGATGCCCACACTGAGCACCAGTATGGAAGAAACTTTCCAGGAAGCATTTAAACCCAACTACTACAGATTGCTGGGATTTAACCTAACTATCCAGTGGGAAGGCTGCATGCTCTGAAAAGATCCACAAGCAAAAGATGGATAACTGTAGACTTGATTAATTCAAAATTGCCTGATTAATATAAAAATTCGAAGTAATCATTTATTTTCTGCCTCATGAACATTAATCACTCTCCCTTTTTTATTCACATGTTTAGGATCAACCTAATACCATCTCCAAGACGTACAGACTGAAGGAAAGAAGAAATGTGGTCAGTCATGCCTGGAGGGTGATGCAGAAGCCACTGGAGCAAGGAGGATTTTGACACCAGTGACATTAAATGACTGTCCATGCTTTTTATTCTGAACACTCTTTTCCCCCTGCCAAAAGGCAGCTTGTTCCAAGCAGTTGTGCCTTGCTCTTTGCCTCTCTCCAGTGGCCCACAAGCCCCTTGCTGTTTTTTAATTCCTTCTTCACTGACCTTCCTTTCTCATTTTGCTTTTCATTAACTCCTACCTAATGCTGCCTTGTTTTACATGAAACAGAAAAATGAGAAACCTCTGCTGCCTATTTTTAAAAGCCACTAAACCTCACAGAGGAGTGTGTTTACAAACCTCACCATGTCCTACTGACCTCCTCATACCTTTCCTTCTTTTAGACTACATTGTCTTCAAGGCAAGGACACCTTTTACTCTGCTGTAACCAGGACTTGCTGCTATCACTTTCCTGGAAGGATATGCACATGTCTACTCATTTACATAAAATTGATTGCTGCTCTAATAATGCAAAGTGAAACCTACCTTTCAAAAGTCCATAAAGGCAAATTTTCAAACTCCTTTTAGCTTTAGGGATGAGGTGAGTAGCACAAACCATACTACCAGTGCATAGATACAGAACAAGACAGACAAGAGAGCCTTTTTGTTTGACAACAGGTAAAAGTTGGCTGCAATATTGACTATGCAAAGTCACTCAGAACAGCAGCTCTTTATTTGCATTCAGAGAGACATCAAATGACTTCAGTAACTAAACTGCTGCTACTGTGTGTGTTCTGCTCTGTAGAGCTGAACAAAGCAAAACTATTTGAAAGGCTAATTGGTTTTGGCTTGTACTTGATACAAAATGTTAGCTAATTCCAGTTCCTTTGCTGGGGGACAGCACATAAAGCAGGAAAAAAACCCCAACAAAAACTGCCAGACACAGCTTGAGTATCAAGTGCTTATCAGTCCTAAACTAAAGGTAGAAAGGGGACTGCTAAGGTGTGCTAGGTGCTGTGTGCTCGTACAATTCTGCATCAATGACATTTTGCCTAAAAAGATTCCCACCATATAACAAAGTTAAATGCAATTTTACTTCATCAGGTTCATTTAAAACAGCCTGTTTAATTTTCCTAGTCAAATCCAGTAACCTATTCTAAGAGAGGGTTGACACAGAGGAATAAATTCATAGAAAGGCTCCTCTGGAACCCAAATCACAGTTTGATGCCTTTTCCTTGCTTATCTCCTCCTTCCCACAATTTCCATTGCTAAAATTCTCCTTTGCAGCAGAGCTACAAAAAAACCCCTAATCATGAAGAAAAATTTCTAGCATACTCATTAGGGGGGTGACCATCTTCATGTTTTCACCCAATTTGCTCTTGGGTTTTTTGTACAAGGAGTTAAATAGTATCAGATTATGCCTGGAGAAACACAGAATCATGGAATCACATAATGTCCTGGGTTGGAAGGGACCTTTAGAGGTCTAGTTCAACCCCCCTACAACAAGCAGGGGCATCTCACACTAGAACATGGGTTACAAACAGCCCAAAGCCCAGGTAAAACACAGGCTAAAAATTCTTTTTCTTGCAATAGCTGGTAAAGGCAGGAAAGAGAGAAAGCTAAGAAAAGCTTTTTTTGTAGAGCCTCTGGCTTGGCATCTCCCAACGAGTTGCTTAATGGCTTGAAGAAGAGGACAGTCTTAATGGAGGGAGCAAGGAAAAAAAAAAGAACCTTGCAGTGACTGAAGAAAAATATGCCCAAAGTTGACACTTCAATTTCTTGCCTTTTCCGCTCCCCCACACAAACAGGTTGTTAGCAGTAAAACACAGTTGTGTTTAAAAGCCTGTGAAAGACTGGAACAACAAACTGTTCTGCTCTGCATGCTCCAGTCCTCCTCTTCATGCTGAAGGTGAGCACCAAGGAGGTGTTGCTGAGATATGCAGAGACTGCAGCTGCACATCTGGCTACAGCTGGTGTTTCCTAGAGGCCCCTGAACCACGCGACACAACTCAGCTGATACTTCAGGGAACAGTGCTCACTTTTGCACCTTTACCACCCACGGATTTACTATTTTCATCAGGCCAAAAATGTATTAGATATTCATAGAATCATAGAATGGTTTGAGTTGGAAGGGACCTTGAAAGATCATCTAGTTCCAACCCCCCTGCATGGGGCACCTCCCACTAGATTAGGTTACTCCAAACCCCATCCAACCTGGCCTTGAACACTTCCAGGGATGGGGCAGCCACAATTTCTCTGGGCAACCTGGGCCAGGGTATCACAACCCTCACACTAAAGAATTTCCTCCTAATGTCTAACCTAAACCTCCTCTCTTCCAATTTTGAGCCATTATCTCTTGTCCTCTCACTACAAGCCCTTGTAAAATGTCCCAGTTTCCCTGTAGGCCCCCTTCAGGCACTGGAAGGTGCTCTAAGGTCTCCCCAGAGCCTCCCCTTCTCCAGGCTGAACACCCCAACTCTCTCAGCCTATCTCCAGAGCTGAGCTGCTCCAGCCCTCTCATCATCTTTGTGGCCCTTTTCTGGACTTTCTCTATGAGCTCCATGTCCTTCCCATGTTGGGGCCTCCAGAACTGGACACAGTGCTGCAGGAGGGGTCTCACAAGAGCTGACTAAAGGGGGAGAATCACCTCCCTGGCCCTGCTGGCCACACTTCTTTTGATGCAGCCCAGGACACAAACAAACTGTTTTTGGACTGCAAGCTATCATCTGTCTACCACAAGAAGGATAAAGCATAAAATAAAACAATCCACCTTATTCAATTTGACTCCAATGTCTTGATTACTTCAGCTCCCCTTGTTCTTCTTTAACACATCACTTAAGTGACAGATTAAAACCCAAGCAAGTTTTGTGCTATTTTGTCTCACAGTGCCTTTAAATGATAAGCCAAAGAACACTCTTGCACTACAATTGAAACAGCAGAATCTCATCATCTTTTGTTATCACTAGACAGAACCCTCTTTGCTGTTTAAGATGCAAATAATGCTGTGTGTATTTCAGCTCTGAAGCCCATCTCTGCAATGGGGAGAAAACCAAAATCTTATTAATTCACAGTGGATTACCTGATAAGAAGGCTAAATATGAAGAACATCCTTTTAGTTCACAAATGGGAAGTAAGTCTTTCAGGGGTCAGTGTTTGGCAGCATTTTTGATGTGGAAGCAGTTAAGCAAATCATACAGATTGACTTGGTATGCAAGTCAGAGAGGGAAGGTTGGTACCCTGCACTGGGGGAGCATACAAAGCTGGTTCTTCATCTACACTTCTCCTACAGAAAGCAGCAAGAGCCTGATATTTCCACTTCTCTGCTTCCTCTGCTCCTGGCCTTCTGCCCATCCTTGGTTAATAAAGTCAATTTATCTGCCTCAAATATTAGTGTACACATGGGGAACCTAACTGAGAGATTTTGTGTTCTTGGTAACCACTGCTTATCTACTACTACACCAACCAGCTACCAAAAGAGAGTTAGCCTCAGTACTTGGAAGCTGGAAACTGTATTTGCAATTTACAGCAAAGAAAGTGGAATTCTACATGTTCTTGGAATTCTGGAAAAGCAATTTGAGCAGAGAAAAAGGAAGGACAATGTTCACCATGACAATGAGACACTGAGTAACTCAGCATAGTTGTGGCTGTTCAGTGCTAGGTGCTGCCTTGACAGCTCCTGAATGGATTAATTCAGATCCACTGGGTTTGGTCCTGTTTACATGCACATATGTGATGGCAAAGCAACACAAAAGCCACTGCTGCTGTGTGGCAAAGGGAGCAGCTCTCCAGAGTTTCTGAGACACTGTCTGCAGCAGTAAATGGAGCTTCTCCTTCAATGCCTGTAGAGCTGATCTTTTGGAAAGTCTAAAACCTTCTCTATTCCCTCAGCTATTGTGTAGGTAGAAGTACTAGCCAGAAGGAAAGCTGCACTTCTCTGTACACCCCTAAAAGAGCCATGTAATGGAGAAATGTCATAGAATCATAGAATGGTTTGGGTTGGAAGGGACCTTAAAGATCATCTAGTTCCAACCCCCCTGCATGGGCAAGGACACCTCCCACTAGATCGGGTGACTAAAGGCCCCAAAGGTCACTCAAATTACTTTTATACATGGTCTTCAGTAGGACAATCCCCAAGTGAAAAAAGCTCTGTGGTGACAACATACCCTGAAAAGGTCATTTTTACCAGATTGCTTGGAAGCCTAAACATGTAGAAAGCAAGAAGACATTCCACTAGAAGGTACAATATATGAAGCCACATGCCTGCAGCCAAGTGTTGCCTTAGCAGGGGGACACTCGAGAGCTCTAGGCCATGGAGTGGATCCACAGGGATTCCTCAAAATGGGGAGTCCCATAGGTCTGAACAGTTTGTTCCCTGACATGTCAGGGAGTTTCAGGCTCCCATATGTACTTTGAGACACACATTTCATCATGATTTCACTTCCTTCTTTGCATTTGTATACTTAAAACACCTGTGGAGAACAATGTCACTCATTTTTTCACTGAGGCAAATGAAATCCCCTTTTCTCTTGTGCTCACTCTTTCCCTCTTACCCAGAGTCACTTTAATTGGTAAATCCAATACTTGTATTTTATTTTTATCACTACTGCAGAAAATTCACTGCTGATATTTTATTATGCTGAGATCAGCAAACACATCCAGGCATTCCATTCTTTCCTCCCTGCCTCCTCTGGTGATCTGTGTGCAGCTCAGAACAAGAATAGCTGGTATTTGCCCATCAGTGCATGGTCTTCTAGAATGAATCATTTGTCACCCTCAGGCTCTGCCAGTTCTCTCTTCATCAACTCCTCTGTACTCAATGATGCCTCTGAACTTTGTATCATCACAAATAGCACCAGTACACAACTCTGTTTTTCCTGCTACAGGTTGTTAAATAAAAACAGTCCCACTACTGATCCCAGGAACAAAAATCCAGACTGAGACTGCTTTCCATCACCTCCTTTAGTCATTTTCCACTAGTCACTCCCTCACTCTATTTGCAATTTTCACACTGATCTACTTCTTCACCTTGCTTATTTCTCATGGGACAACCATAACAACCTTTCTGGAATGTCAATGCAATAGACATTTTTAAGATCACATTTCCTAATGTAGCAGAAACAGCTATTTAATCTAATTTTCTATTGACCTTTTAATTATTTGTTTGCTCAAAATTTGATTCAAACTCTTGCAGCAGATGACTATGCAAATAAAACAGGTTTTTAGATCTATTTCATTATTAACTTAACTTGGCCCACTCCCTGATTGAGGTTTTTGATTGCTTCAAGTGTAGAGCCAGCATATGGTATGAAGCCAGGAAACAAAGCAGGATGAAAAACAGTGCTTGTAGGTGACAGCTTTCTAGGCCATATCTTATTAGCAAGAAGGCTTATCATAGAAACACAGAATAGTTTGGGTTGGGAGGGACCTTAAAGATCATCTAGTTCCAACCCCCCTCCATGGGCAGGGACACCTCCCACTAGATCAAGCTGCTCAGAGCCCCATCCAATCTGGCCTTCAACACTTCCAGGGATGGGGTTTCCACAGCTTCCCTGGGCAACCTGTTCCAGTGTCTCATCACTCTCATAGTGGAGAATTTTCTCCTAATGTCTAATCTAAATCTCACCTCTGACAGCTGGAATCCATTGCCACCTGTCCCCTCATTACATGTTGTTGTAAGACTTGAGTGTAAAAAATTAACTGCCATGGTAATTTCTTCTCCTTCCAGGGTTGTCTTATTTATGTGTCTATGGATCACACCAGCAGGAAATCCTCCCTTAGTCCTTTCCTCTATAAGCACAAATATACCTGTGGTAAACAGGGATGAGCAGCTGAACTGATTTAAAACTAATTCTGGAAGAGTTTTAACCTGTTGAGCTCCCCAACCAAAATCACAGCAGAGAGTAAATTTGTGTGCCAGATGGGATAGAGGGGAGAGAGGCAAAGCTGTTTCACAATCATAAAATGGTTTGTCTTTGAAGGGACCTTAAAGATCATCTAGTTCCAACCCCCCTCCATGGGCAGGGACACCTCCCACCAGCCCAGGTTGCTCCAAGCCCCATCCAACCTGGCCTTGAACACTTAACAGATCATATTTTCTTTGACATTGATGGTGGCTTAAAAATAATGAGGAAACAGGGATGCAGGCTTGTCTAGCACCATGGAAATTAAGTAATAGCAGTGCTCTAGTTTGAGGGATTTTGACATAAACAAGACAACACATGCTTGTAAAGGCCACTGCTATCTTTCAGTTAATGGATGAGGTGGCAAAACCCACCAGATTAGTTGTGAGGCAGGGAAGTTTTTTTCTTCTAATGATGTGTAGCCTCTAACTGACCAAAATGTGGATCTCATCCCTCCTGTGATTAAAGCACTAAAACTCTTCAACACCTGTAATATGTGGAGGGAGAAAAAGAAGCTGGTCTCTGTTGCCACTGTGCCATGAATAACAAACTGAAATCCTCTTCATGCCCTGCTGGCAGCAAGCAATTTATGAGCCTAAGTTGGGAAGGAAAATAGAAAGTAATTCACTGGGAAATAAGTGTTGGATTGTGGTTACTAAATATAATAGGATACTTTTCCATTCTTACTGCTCTCCTATCAGGGGAAAAAGCACACTGAAACAATGAGCAATATAAAGCTGTCCATGTAGTTATTCCTCTTTTTGCAAGGCTGAAAAATTATAATCACAGACAACTGAGGTTCAACAAGAGGAAGTGCAGAGTCCTGCACCTGGGAAGGAACAACAACATGCACCAGTACAGGATAGGAGCTGACTAGAAGGCAGCTCTGTGGAGAAGGACCTTGGGGTCCTGGTGGACAAGAAGTGATCCAAGGGACAGCAATGTGCCCTTGTGGCCAAAGGATCCAATAGTATCTTGGGATGTATTAAGAACAGTGTGGCCAGCAGGTCAAGGGAGGTTCTCCTGCTCCTCTGCTCCAGTGACACCACATCTGGAGTATTGTGTCCAGTTCTGGGTTCCCCAGTTCAAGAGGGACAGGGATTTGCTGGAAAGAGTTCAATGGAGGCTACAAGGATGATGAAGGGACTGGAACATCTGTCATATGAGGAAAGGCTGAGAGACCTGGGGCTGTTTAGTCTGGAGAAAAGACGACTGAAAGAGGACCTTATTTCTACATTCTAAATCTTTTCTACATTGATTCATCATGTATAAATTATATCAGGGAATTAATATTCTAAACCTAAGAGAAATCAGATGCAAAAAAATTAATGTCTGGGGCAACAGTTTGAAGTTTCCCTATTTCCATCTTCCCTGACAAGTCCTAAGATCTGTTGTCCTAGTATCTGTGACAGGGGACAATATCTATGCCAATGCATCAAATTGGACTGAAGTGAAGCTGTGATGTATTTATTGCAATAAATGTAAGTTGAGTAGATAATTGATTAATGAAACAGAAGTTCAATATCAGTAGTTAATTCTGCCTCTAACAAAACTACTGCAAGTCCCTTCATTCAAAACCCATTATAACCAGCCCAGTAAAAGCACCAGCAGTTGCAGCTTTCACCCCAGTCACCATCTTTCTGCTGGAAATACAAGCAAGGGGGGCAAAAGAAATTTTTTAATTAACATTCTCATAAAAAAACAACAAACCCTGCAGGTTTATCTTTTTATCTATAGGTAGAGGAAGAATTTAAGTTTCTAGGAGAGGTTACTTGGAGCAGCTGGGAATTTCTTTTATTCATCAGCATTTAGTAAACAACCAACAGGAACCACAGATCATTTGTACAACTGCTGATGCAGTTGCAGGCATGTTTTGACACACAACAGTGCTACCAATTTCAGAAATTGAGCCTTTAAAGCCCTGGCCTGCAAAGAGCTCAGTGCATTTTAGTTGGTAATTTCTCAGCTGTTATCCCTAATCAAAAATTCACAACAGTGAGAAAACTACTCATGGCAAACATAAACGAGCATGATTTCTAACCTCCTGTAAAGAGGCAAGTGGTACAAGTCCTATCCCCACAAGCAGTGGATGCATATTAATACTCTTGGGCTGCTACAGAAGGAACCTGTGCCAAAGCTGCCATTAAGCCTCTAGAGGGTAACAACCTGTCTTTTTCATAATCATAAGACACTGTGTGTTTAAATTCAGCTTGCATTTACATAAAAGTAAAATTGAGTAGATAAAAAACCCCAGGAAAATACTATGTTAAGAAGGAGAGGAGAACCTGGTGCTAAGGTATCCAAGCCATGTTAGAATGTCAGGTCCTAGTTTCACAGCAGCTGCTAATGGAATGAAGTGGACAAGGATTAAGCCTTCCCTCTCACACACACCTTAGCCCCCAGCCAGGGTCACCTCCTAGAGTGAATTAAGAAGAGTGTGGCCAGCAGGTCAAGGGAGGTTCTTCTCCCTCTCTATGCTGCCCTAGTGAGACCACACCTGGAGTACTGTGTCCAGTTCTGGGCTCCCCAGTTCAAGAGGGACAGGGAACTACTGTATAGAGTCCAGTGGAGGCTACAAGGATGATTAAGGGACTGGAACACCTGTCTTAGGAATAGAAAGGCTGAGAGACCTGGGGCTGTTTTGTCTGGAGAAGAGAAGACTGAGAGGGGACCTTATTCATGTCTATAAATATCTGCAGGGTGGGTGTCAAGAAGAAGAGGCCACTCTCTTTTCAGTCATGCCCTGTGATAGGACGAGGGGCAACGGACACAAACTGGAATACAAGAAGTTCCACCTCAACATGAGGAGAAACTTCTTTCCTGTGAGGGTGACAGAGCCCTGGGACAGGCTGCCCAGAGAGGTTGTGGAGTTTCCTTCTCTGGAGACTTTCAAGACCTATCTGGATGCCTTTCTGAGTGACCTGCCCTGGGTGTTCCTGCTGCAGCAGGGGGGTTAAACATGATGATCTCCAGAGGTCCCTTCCAACTCCTTCCATTCTGTGATTCTGTGATTCCATGGTTACACTTGTCACTGACAAAACACACGTAAAGTATTAGCTCAAATGCTAAAACACAACACCCATTCAATCACTCTAGGTCCCCAAGTAAGAGGATGGCAACATGACAGGCAGCAACACTGATTATAGAAAAAGCAAAAGGCAAGTTGTGCTTGCCTTCCATCTTCCTCCCAGTCATAAACCCCTGTAAAACATTCCACTAAAACAGCATTGTTTAAAAAACAAGATCAGCTTCTCCAACAGAGCAAGACTTACCTGATGGAACACAGGTTCTTTCAAATTTAAGTAAACCTGGAAAGATGAAAAAAAAAAAGAGAAATAATTTGCAACACAGAACAATCAGAACATTATTCATCTAAATATTGCCAACACTTTTTTCTGTTGGAATCAAGACACGAGTGCCTACCCATGCACCACTAAAGTTGACTGAACATTTGAAGTTTCCTCTGGCAAAACCTGAGGTTTTAACTATGGGATTGTTTTAAATTCAGAAGCACAAATAGAGACATTACCATCTGAACCATCTTCATTTAATAAGAGTTGTAACACTTGCAAAAAGCAATTAAGATACAGAAATTACCAAACACATTCTTGAGATGCACTGCAAGAAGAAAATGTTCTCTACTTTGATCTGCTGTTATTAATGTTTTTGACAATGCTTTAACACTTCAATTCTTTTTACCACAAGCTAGTAGTTCTTCCTATTGTTAACACATTTCATTTCATTTCTGTTTTATGAAGAGAGAAGGGCTCTAGATCTTAGGCATGTCATGCCACAAGTGTCAAAAAATGCAGAAGGCACAAAGGAGAACACACAGAAGGCAGAAGATGACCTATAATACTTATTTTAAAAAAAAATGTTTATCTATAAAAATAATGAAGATGATTCCATCTGTCAGTACAAAACTGATTTAATTCATTAAGGGAACACACTGCACTGAGAAAAGGAATCAAGTTAGCCACGACACAGTTGAAATGCTTCTCATTTTTTTTTACCAGCAAAGTTCCTTTCTTATTCTGGCTTCTGTTTTAAAATACCAGTCAAAATCCCAGCCTGTGTATCACAGTTCACTTTTTGCAGTCTGTTGAGCAGGATCATTCTCATCTCTGTAGATGAATTACAGTGAGGGAAGATGAGGAATGCAGCTTCTCCAAGGTCTCATAACAAGTCAACAGAGACTGTTTTTCTCACATTCCTATTCTAGCAGCTGGATGACTGCTTATCCTCTTCATTTATTCCCTAGAGTGCTTTAGAGAGAAAGCTTTTAGGTTTCTCTGGGCACTACATATTTTTCCCAAGAAAAGAATAATTTGTCCTTCTTGACTGGAAGTAAGGGGGATTCAGTACTGCCTCTACAACCTGGCCTCACTGGCAGAAAAACTGTCAAACTACAGGTGAAAATACCATATTAGAAGATGTTACTTACTATGCTGACTATGAAGCTGTATGTTACCAACAAGAAAAGCAGTGGGTAATTGACTGTATTCTTGTACTTGAAACACTCATACCTGGAACAGAACATAAAGGAGAGTGATAATCTTCATCACTTAGCATAGAAAGGGTGCATTTTTCAAGGTACACGATCACAAAATTTGTGAGAAAATTGATCCAAATGAGCTTTAGGCCCCTCAAAAAGTTGTAGCTCCTCCACTAAATATGTGTCATTTTAATTTTAAAAGACACACTTTTACCAATAAATGTTTTTTTTTAAAAATCTAGAGCAAAAAAACCTCAATAAGCCCATGCATATACAAAAAATAACCCAATCAGTGGAAAGAGTTTAGGAAGCAGAAGCATTTTCAGAAGGTGTTTAAGGGGTAATAATGGATTGCAAATTAGAAATGAATTTAAAATGCAATATAGCTGCCAAAACCCATTACATCTGTGAGCTAAAGGCAGGGGACTGCCTTACAAAACCATGAATTCCAAAGATCTGTTAAGATGGAGATTATTTATGGCTTTGCTACAGTCACAGGGCAGTGAATTTGCTAGACTGGGTACTGGTGGAAGTGAAAACTAAAACCATTTAATAGCTTCTAGTATGTAAAGCAGCTAATTCAAATTAGTTTCACAATCTCTACGCTAGACTTTGGTCACAGCTGTGAAGGAATTACACACACAAATCCTAAACTGTATCTCCATCAGAAAGAAGCTCCAAAAAAACCCAACAAAAATGAACTTTGAGAAGCACAAAATCATTAAGGCTGGAAGAAGCTGTTTATGTAACTCCCAGTTACAATTCCCTGGATTGTTTATAAACTTTGGAAAGTGATACCATTATGGATGAATAAAAGGAACCAAAGAAAACACATGTAGGAATATCTGGGGAAATGTGTTACATTGCAAAATGGTTTGGCAAAGTAACTACACAGCTTGAGAGTCAGTAGGACTGAAGGAATCACAGAATCGTGGAATGGTGAAGGTTGGAATGGACCTTAAAGACCATCAGGTTCCAACCCCCCTGCCATGAGCAGGGACACCTCCCACCAGCCCAGGCTGCACAAGCCCCATCCAACCTGCCCTTCAACACCTCCAGGGAGGGGGCAGCCACAACCTCCCTGGGCAACCTGTTCCAGTGCCTTCCTGCCCTCATGGGGAATAATTTCTTCCTGATGACTGACTTCAATCTCCCCTCTCTCAGTTTAAAACCATCACCCTTTGTCCTATCACTGCCCTCTCTGGTGAAAAGCCCCTCCCCAGCTTTCCTGGATCCCCTTCAGGCACTGGAAGGTGCTCTAAGGTCTTCCCAGAGAGTCCTGTGCAGATCCACCCCACCACCTACCTTCAAGAAAACCAAACCCATTTTTAAAGGTCTCCTAAATGAAACATTAGCTCATTCTCCAGAACATTTTAATTATTACCAAGCATACATACACAGAATCTTATTAGACCTCGAAATGCAGGAACAGACTTGAGTGCTTTTGAAGATAATAGAGTCACCATTGCACAAAATAAGCATCATTATCTTTTCAAACAGATTTTTATAGCTACTTTCTCATTCTTTCCCCCAATCACATTCAAATCAGATGAAATAAATGCAAAGGCAATTTCAAGGAGATAGGGAGCTACAATAAAAATACTTCTACTAACAGAGGCATTATGATTCTGGTCCTGAGTTTGCACAAATCATACTAATGAATGAATCCCAAACCGATGATAATTTCCACAGATGTGGGTTCAGTCCTACAGCATCTCATCTCCTTTGCAAGCCACCAATAATCTGCACTAAGGATCTTCCCATTTTGAAAGGCTGAATATTTGATATGCTTAAAAGCAAAAAGACTATTTTTTAATGCAACAAGTCAATTTATCATGTGGATTTTTCAAGTGACAGATGATGTTAAATCCAGCAACAGCCAAGAAAAAGCCAAATTACAGGATCTTTACATTTGCCAAATGCTATGTTGCTCCTGAAATGAAATGAGAAAAAACATCCTGGCGTGGCATTAAGCTGTCATGCATGTTCCAGGACACTCAACAAAATATGCACTCAACTCTTCATAAAATATTTTTTTTCTTTAATTTTCCAGAGGATTGGAAAGCAGGTTTAGCCAGAAATCTGAAATTTGCATTTGGAGTCATAGAAATACAGCTCATCATAGAAATACAGCTCAAATAAATCACAGTGTTGACAATTTTGTAGGTGTTACTGAAGTTGATTTCATTCTGTCTGCTGGTTATATACCAAGTAACACTGAGCTCTGGTTGTTTATGACACAAAGTCTTTAACAAGAGGGGTTTGAGGGTTTTTTTTCGTGCTAAGTAAACACAGGTAAAATTTCTCTAAATTAGCAAAAACTAGGACCAAAGTCAGCCTGGTGCTCCAATGGCCAAGTCATAGAGTTGTTCTGCTAGAAAACTGATCTCACCTGAGATCAGAAGCTTCAGTGCCAGCCTCACTACACACTAGATTGGGCAGATTCTCCATTTCAGTAGTTAATATTTCATAAATAGTCAGTAAAAAAAAACATTGAACAAATACTTACAGGCAGTAGACAAACACACAACAACTGTATATCATTGGCAGTTCATCCAACAGCTACAAAAAGCAGAGACATCAAAACATGAAAACTCCTTTTAATGCCCACACTGGTGCAACTTAATTAAGCAGAGATTAGTCTTAAGACAACAGGAGTTCTGGAATCATTTGGATATTCACCTTCTTGACTGTACTTCAATATGCAGCAGGGTCAAATCTCATTCAACAACTCAAAGCTTGCTGCATTAATAAGCTTATTACTCTGAATCTTTTGAGTATTAGGTTCCAGAAAAAGCCCATGGCTTCAAAACTCACACCATTTTCACTGTTCATCCCTCCTGAAACACCTACAAGCATTAGTTTTGTGAAGTTAGATTGAATAAGACCACCTTATTGACAACCTGCTCGATATAAGCAGTAGCATTTTCTTACTTCTGTACAAACTCCACAAAGGAACTGAAATAATTTTTTTCCATAGCATAAAATGGAACTTTAGCCCATTAGGAAGTACCTTGAGATTTGCTTGCATGTTTGCTTCTTAATTTGGGAAATTTCTTACATTATTTGAATTCAGAGAAAGGGTTTTTTGTGGGATAGCTTGTTGTGGGGTTTTTATTGTTCCCCCACCCCCAATGATGACTACAATATAATGTTTTATTGCCTCAAATGATATATTCATATATATTTATATAATATATATTTATATAAACATATTTATATACACATAATTATATAATTTTTTTTATTTGCAATAATAATTGTATTTTGGGAGAAGACTGCCATGTTACAGCTAAAACAGTTATTTCTTGAGGAACTTGCCACGTTAAGGGAGATGGAAATAAAATAGTAAGCACAGAAGTTATTTCTCTAGAAAAGGTAAGCTGAAAATTGCCCTTTATGTAACATTAGAGGGGGAAAAAAATCATAGCATCATTTTCTTCTAAAACTTTTCTCATCAAAGAACATTAACAAATTTCTGCTCATTGATGTTAAACTTACCTCCTCTTCTGAAGGCCTGAAAATCATGAAAAGGCAAGAGCACACAAATGGACCCATGAGGATGGATGCCTCTAATTTCTAGTATGTTAAGCAAAAGTTAATAGTTGGGCTTTTTTAGAATTGTTAGACCAGGTTTGAGTCTTTCTCAAGAAAAATAAGAACTGGATGTAAACAAGATTTTGATCTTTTTACATAATCAGTCTGAAAGCTGTTGATGGCCATTCCTGTATGTACAGAAATTACCTTTCTGTTTGTGGTCCAGGGTACTTAATAACTTCACATCCATGTTTTTCTGGATAATGAGACAGTGAAGAGCAGTAGCAGCTCGCTCAAACACTTATATAAATTTAATCATTGAATCCCAGAATGCCAGGTTGGAAGGGACCTCAAGGACCATCTGGTCCAACCTTTCCAGGCACTACTCCAGTTGATCTGAGGTGGCTCAGCACCCTGTCAAGCTGAGACTTCAAACTGCCCAATGTGGGGGAATCCACCACTTCCCTTGGGAGACTGTTCCAATGTTGGACTGTCCTCATGGGGAAATCCTGCCTGATTTTGCTTAGTTTGGGAGAATTTTTCTAACTGCACAGGCAAAAATTTTCTTTTCATTTTGAGATTTCCTGTTGTGGATATTAAAAAAAAAAAAAGTGATCTAGTTCTTTACAGGAGAGAGATGTATTATCCTAGGTCTGAACTATTAGCTCTTTATGGTTTTGGTCACAGAAACTTCAGGAAATGTTTCACAATTCTGCTAAACAGATCTTGTTGCCACTGAAAGGACAGGTCTTCCTGCTTCACCCACACTCTCCCTTGTTTCTCTGCTTGTCTGACCCATGGTGAGCCAGCTCCAACAGCTGATCCAGCACACAACTAACCTTCAAAAAAAGGTTTAAAACCCTGAATATAGAGTCAGGGACCATAATGGGTTGCACACAGAAAGTATGGGGAACACAGATGGTAGCAAGCATGGTAGGTGGCACTTTGCCATCACATTAGTTTATCTTTGCTGGGAAACCTTAAGAGAGGAAAAAATAGAAGCAATGGCTGAATTCAGCTTGATACTAAGAGTTATTATTTATGAGTTCAGGGATATGCTTTACCAAGTCTGACAGGAATTAGCTGCAGGGTTAATTCATGCAGCTCGAAGAGTGTGAGTTATTTAAGGCCTCATAAAAGAAAAAGAGGAGGAAAAAAAAGAACAAATAAAATACAGCATTTGTTATTTAGTTAGTTTTAATTTGGACAGCTAATTAGAGTTTAAAGTTCACAGCCTGGCAGCATCTCAGGCACAGAACACTAACAGCAAGGAGCCTCTCAAAAATATCCTAGTTAGAATTTGCTTGCAGAAGACAATGGCTTCTGTATCCAAAGGAATGAATGCTTCCAGGAATACTGTCAACAGCATGTCTGAACATGTCTGAGCAATGAAGAAACATGCATAGAAAGACACACAGTGAGCTGATTTCACTGGATTTTGGAATGCACAGTCAAGCAGATTCCCACAAAAATAAGAGGAAAAGAAATCACTTCAGAAGTATTCTAATTAATTGCTTTCAAGAGCAGCTTGCACGTTTCTCTTCATTAACAAATCTGAATTGGCCATTTACAGTATTAAGATTGTGAAACATATGTTAAAAAAAAAAAATCTCTTTGAACAGTTATCAATGCTGACTTAATCACAAGAGAGAAAGTGAACAGAAAAAGATTATTTAGGGGTTGAAATGTTTCCTCTCTGTTGATTTGTGAGCTGGCAATCAGAGCAATTATGGGTCACTTGCAGATTTCACTTGGCTGCCAGAATATTAAGTGTCCTTTCTCTGCCTCACAAGAAGACTTTTACACCAGTTGTAAAGATGAGGCAAAACATCCCTGCTCTCTTCTCTGCTTCCGTCCACCCTTTACTTGCCATGGTTTGTAGGTCCCTCAGTTCTTCTGGTGCAACACCAGAACTAGATGGTTAGTAGCATCAAAGCAACTTGGATTAAAACACCAAAAAAACCCACAACTGAGCCCAAAACCCCACATGAGAATGTTTTTACATCACTGTAAGAAAGAGGATTTGAAACACTGGCAGGGTTAGGAATAAGCAGCTGAGGGAAGACAGAAGAAAAGGTGGAGATTCTCACCACTGAAGAGAATATAGGCAAATCACACACTGATCTGGGAGAGAGTGGGGAAATGGATATGAAAAACACCTTTTTATGTCAAGAAAAGCACCATATAGCCTCACATGGTGGCAACAGTATGCTCCAGGGAGGCTGATAGATTCCAGCAGATGCCAGAGATATGAAACAAAGCAAAACGGAGGGAAAAATCACTACAGATCATAAATTCTGTTCAAATTTAAGACATCTAACTTGTGATGTGCACACATGCAGTGTGTCAGGTCCTGTTATGATCAGTAGAAATCCAGCCACAGCCTGGGTGCCTAATGCCATCTGAGATACTCTGTCATCTCCAATACACCCACTCAAGATCAACAGATGTAATAGGGTGCTCTAAGAGACATGCACTTTGTGGAATGGCAGCTGGAGGCCAGACAAAACACTCACAAGGTCTAAACTGACACTGAACACCTATATTCAGATAAACTAATATTATCATAGAATCATAGAATGGTTTTGTTGGAAGGGACCTTAAAGATCATCTAGATCCAATCTCTCTGCATGGGCAAGGACACCTCCCACTAGACCAGGTTGCTCCAAGCCCCATCCAACCTGGCCTTGAACACTCCCAGGGATGGGGCTTCCACAATTTCCCTGGGCAACCTGGGCCAGGGTCTCACCACCCTCACTGCAAAGACTTTCATCCTAATGTCTAACCTAAATCTCCCCTCTTCAAGTTTAAAAATGTTACCCCTTGTACTCTCATTACAAGCCCTTGTAAAAAAGTCCCTCCCCAGCTTTCCTGTAGCCCCTTCAGGCACTGGAAGGCTGCTATGAGGTCTCCCTGGAGCTTTCTCTTCTCCAGGCTGAACACCTCCAACTCTCCCAGCCTGTCTCCAGAGCAGAGCTGCTCCAGCCCTCTGATCATCGTCGTGGCCCTTCTCTGGACTTGCTCCAACTGCTCCATGTCCTTCTTGTGTTGGAGGCTGTGGAACGGGACACAGTGCTCCAGGTGGAGTCTCACGAGAGCTGAATAAAGGAAGAAAATCCCCTCACTGGCCCTGCTGGCCACGCTTCTTTTCATGCAGCCCAGGACAGGGTTGGTTTCTGGGCTGCAAGCGCACGTTGCCACCTCCAATGGAGCATGGAGAACCATTCAGCCCAGCTGACTGGCTCTCTAAACTCCACTGACTTCACTGTTATCTCCAAGTGGGAGCACAGACTTCCAGAACACACTTTAAAATGTAAGTTTCTTATTTGTGAACTGAACCCCACTTCACCCTGACTCTGATTGAAAGATTAATTTCCTTAATCTTTTCAGATCTGTGACAGGAAAAGACTCCTCATGTCCCTTTAGAAATGAGAAATCCCAGGACCAAATCCTTATAGCCCAGTGATTTATTTTCTATTTGAAAACAAGAGTGAGAGACACTTAACTCTTGCTACTCAGAAAATACTGACCTCAGTATTAATGCTACATCTAGATAAATAGAAAACATAAAAGAAAACATTAAGATGAAAAAAGGACACAATAAATAACAATAACTCTAGTCTGTACTACTTGGTACTAAGCCAAAGCTGCAGGAATTTTAAAATAACAACTTGAGTAAAAAGATTTCCCAAAGAATAAGGTGTCTTCAACCAATATAAGCAATTGATTACAGCTTTTATTTTAGATGCAACTATATATTCCTGTGTATCTATCCATGGAAATTATCTCATGAAACAAGACCTGCACTATTCCTTTGCTGAGAGCAGGAGTCATGTACAATAATAATTCAGGTAGATAAATTCTTGTTATATGAGTTCCATCTAGTCAAGAAATGGCAAGATGACAATCAAGTGAGATACACACATCAAATGATTCATAGTTACTCATCATTACTCACCTGCATTTCATACTTCAGGGTCATGTGGAAGCACCAGGATCCCAATCCCACAGCTGAAACCAAATCAAAACTATGGTTAGCACAAAAGTTTACGTGTAAAACTTTGAGGTACATTAACTTATATGAATGAATTTTACAAGGAAAAAAAAACAAAACAGAATATCAGCATCCATTTCAAGGACAAAACCACAATTTGCCACAGCCTTCTACTTTCCCTTTTAGTCACCAGTGATGTGCTTGAATTTATGCTTTTTGGGGGGTAGGTGTCCTCTTTTCCTCCTCTCAATACTGTCTCCTATGAACTGGTGTAATCTGTTAGGGTAAGAGTGGAGGGAACTAAGACTGACTAGAACATGATCATTCTATTTTATCTTACTTTTCCATTTTAAGTACATTAAGATTTATCTGTCTTCATTCTTCTATAACACAAAGATTCCTTCAGCTACTAGAACTCCTGAAAGCCTGTGACATTTCTGCTTATTGTCCAGTTCTAAAAGCAAATTTTACAAGGAGGTTTTTGTCAGCTCAAGGAGCAGCAATGAATTGCTGCTAGAGCTTAGAAATAGAAACTCAGGGTAAGCAAACAAAACCCACAGAGTATGGAACTGTTTGTGAAAGAAGATCAGCATTTATGAGCCTTCTTGGAAGCTCATCTTTCTATGTAATGATTTTTATTTGAAATACTTTGTTTTACTTTTTCCTACTTTAATTTACTTTTTATTTTAGCTTCTTTGTCAAAGACATGGACAGTGGGATCAGTCCACCCTCAGCAAGTTTGCTGACAACACCAAGCTGTGTGGTGTGGTTGACAGCCAAGAGGGAAGGGACACCATCCAGAGGGACCTTGACAGGCTGGAGAAGTGGGCCAGTGCCAACCTCATGAAGTTCAACAAGGCCAAGTGCAAGGTCCTGCACCTGGGTCAGCACAACCCCAGGCACAAATACAGATTGGGCAGAGAACGGATTAAGAACAGCCATGAGGAGAAGAACCTGGGGGGTTTGGTCAATGAAAAGCTCAACAGGAGTTGGCAACGTGCACTTGCAGCCTAGAAAGCCAACTCTGTCCTGCACTGCATCAAATGAAGGGTGGCCAGCAGGGCCAGGGAGGTGATTCTGCCCCTCTGCTCTGCAGACCCCACCTGGAGCATTGTGTCCAGTTCTAGAACCCTCAGCACATGAAGGACAGAGCTCTTGGAGCAAGTCCAGAGCAGTCCTCAAAGATGATCAGTGGGCTGGAGCATCACTCCTATGAAGACAGGCTGAGAGCATTGGGGCTGTTCAGCCTGGAGAAGACAAGGCTTCAAGGAGACCTTATAGTGGCCTTCCAGTACCTGAAGGGGACCTACAGGAAAGCTGGGGAGGGGCTTTTTACAAGGCTTTGTAGTGATAGGATGAGAGGTAATGGTTTTAAGTTGGAAAAGGGGAGATTTAGGTTAGACATCAGGAAGAAATTCTTTACTGTGAGGGTGGTGAGACACTGGCACAGGCTGCCCAGGGAGGCTGTGGCTGCCCCATCCCTGGAAGTGGCCAAGACCAGGTTGGATGGGGTTTGGAGCAACCTGGTCTAGTGGGAGGTGTCCATGAAGGGGGTTTGGAATGAAATGATCTTCACGATCCTTTCCAACTCAAACCATTCTAGGACTCTATGATTTTTAAACTCTGAATTTACTTCCAAAGCTAATATATGAGGTAGGTACTTTGCCTATACACAGCTTTTTCAGTTAGACAAGGATAATGTTTCTTGGAAGTCAGATTTAGAGCAAAGCTGGTAAAGTATTTAATGTATCATACATTACTTTGAATTGCTATCACTTGAACACTTTCATCAAGCACCAGCTCATTTTTATTTTGCCAGAACAAGTACATCGATGCGATTTCTTGTCTTCCTTCAAGAAATTATGTTTTACCTCAGCCTCTAGTTTCAGAGAAAGCCCAGTAATTTGCATTCAAGCCTTGATCACTGGGTAGTGCTGCTGTGCTTTGCTGCAAGGGTGTAACGTTTTCTACACACAAAAAGGATTCCCAAGACAGTTGACAGATGTGCCTGGAGATGTTTCTTTCGATGCTATTAGACTAGAATTGAGATGATTACACATACTCAATGAAATGAAATACCTCAGCACGTAACTGTAAGATAGGACTTTAATACACCTACATTTTAAGTGTATTGCCACATACTCTAATGTCATTAATTCTCTGGGAAAATTAAGCACAGATGTCTCCCAGAACATAAACAACCATATGCACTTCTCTAAGCTCTGATTAAACTGTCTTGCTTCTGAAGAATCTTTCCAAACTATCAGCAACAACTGTTCTTCACCTTCATTGAGATTTTAATGATAAAGTCTCATAGCCATTAGTCTATGAATACAGAATATACTACAACCACTGTTCATTCTGAAGGGAAAAAAAAAAAAAACAACCCAAGAAGATCATCATTAAAACAACACCATCCACTATCCTGGCTGTCCCAGGGATTTCAGAATCTTCATTAAACAAACTCTTCCAATTGATAACAAGTGTAATTTTCAAATACAGGCAAAATCATTCTATAAGAAATTTGAACTGATTGTAAATGAACAAAATACGTTGTATGGGGGTTTTTTTTGTTTTGTTTTGGGGTGGGTTTTTTGTTTGTGGTTGGTTGAGGTTTTTTTGTTAATATTACTGAGGTTAATAAATCTCAACACTCAACTACTGAACTCTTCACCTTCCTCCTATATGATTAGAAGCAGGTTATTTCTAGATTATTTTTCCTTTCCAGTCTTTGCAAAAATCAAGACTGCAATAATTAGTGTTTCAGGTCATTAATCCCATGACTACAATTAATGCCTAAAATAAAATAAAACACCTTCTTGCTTCTGTGTAATGATTCCAGCTGGAGTTGCTTTGAGAGGTCATGGCAGTCTGGTGAGTTTCCCACTGATTAGAAAAAAGGGAACATAGCCCCTCTTTTTAAAAAGGGGGAAAAGGAAGACCCAGGGAACTACAGGTCGGTCAGTCTCACCTCTGTGCCTGCAAGGTCATGGAGCAGATCCTCCTGCTAAGTCTGGAAAGTCTGCTAAGGCACGTGGAAAATGAAGAGGTGACTGGTGACAGCCAACGTGGCTTCACCAAGGGGAAATCATGCCTGACCAACCTGGTGGCCTTCTACAACAAGGCTACTGAGATGGTGGATGGTGGCAGAGCAACTGATGTCATCTACCTGGATTTGTGCAAGGGGTTTGACACTGTCCCACATGACATCCTGGTCTCCAAACTGACAAGGCATGGAATTGACAGATGGACCACTCGGTGGATAAGAGATTGGCTGGATGGCCACACCCAGAGAGTTTTGTCAATGGCTCAATGTCCAAATGGAGGCAGGTGACGAGTGGTGTCCCTCAGGGGTCAGTGCTGGGACCTGTGCTGTTTAACATCTTTGTTGGAGACATAGGCAGCGGGATTGAGTGTATCCTCAGCAAGTTTGATACCAAGCTGTGTGGTGTGGTTGACACCCAAGAGGGAAGGGATCCATCCAGAAGGACCTTGACAGGCTGGAGAGGTGGGCCAGTGCCAACCTCAGGAAGTTCAACAAGGCCAAGTGCAGGGTCCTGCACCTGGGTCAGCACAACCCCAGGCACAAATACAGGCTGGGGGAAGAATGGCTGGAGAGCAGCCCTGAGGAGAAGGACTTGGTCATGGCAGTTGATGAGAAGCTGGACATGAGCCACCAGTGAGGGCTGGAGCCCAGAGAGCAAACTGCATCCTGGGCTGCATCAACAGAAGTGTGGCCAGCAGGGCCAGGGAGGGGATTCTGCCCCTCTGCTCTGCTCTGCTGAGACCCCACCTGGAATACTGTGTCCGGCTCTGGGGCCCTGAGCACAAGAAAGATATAGACCTGTTGGAAAGGGTCCAGAGAAGGGCCACCAAGATGATCAAAGGCCTGGAGCAGCTCTGCTATGAAGACAGGCTGAGAGAGTTGGGGCTGTTCAGCTTGGAGAAGAGAAAGCTCCAGGGAGACCTGAGAGCACCTTCCAGTGCCTGAAGGGGCTCCAGGAAAGCTGGGGAGGGGCTTTTCAGCAGAGAAGATAGTGATGGGACAAAGGGTCATGGTTTTAGACTGAGAGAGGGGAGATTTAGGTTAGATATTAGGAAGAAATTCTTCACTCTCAGGGTGGTGAGGAACTGGAATGGGTTGCCCAGGGAGGCTGTTGATGCCCCATCCCTGGAGGTTTTTAAGTCCAGGTTGGATGAGGTTTTGTGCCACTTGGTCTAGTGGTTCCCTGCTCATGGCAGGGGGGTTAGAACCTGATGATCTTTAAGGCCCCTTCCAGCCTTAATGATTCTATGGTTCTATGATTATGACATTTTACTATGTGGGGAAGAACAATGCTTTAGCCATACTGTAATAAAATAGTTATCTGAAACAAAAGTTTACAGGGACTCATCATGTGGTCCTTCCTAAAATAAAAACCTCTGCTGGGAATGGCTGTGAGACTGCTTGCTGCAATCTTGGCAGAGTTCATGGACAGGGTCAGGTCTGTTTCATATTTAAGGGCGTTCAGCAAGAAACCGAAGCTGTTAGATGGCTAGAGAATGTATGAGTAGATTATTCATCAGGTGACACTCTCTAGACTGCACAGACAACATTTTCTCAAACACTGTTTTGGTAACTATGCACAACAGCATCTTTTTCAAGAGACAGTTTAAATGAAGACTGAAGGATGAAAGTAGATTTTTTTATGCATCCCTTAGATCTGTGTATTGCAAAAGGGTAATTTTAAATGGTATATTTTACACCATGGAGGGATAACTTCAAAATGTTTTACATCTATATATTGAATGAGCTAAGAACCAAGTTTCCAATCTGCTACCTTTGACATATGGTGCATCTTAACTCAGAACTGTGCAAAAAGCTTATAGGGTGGAGAGCTGGGAAGAGAGAAACCTTCTGAAATTCAGCAAGGGCAAGTGTAGGGTAATGCACCTAGGGAGGAATAACCCCATTTACCAGTACAGGTTGGGGGCTGACCTGCTGGAGAGCAGCTCTGGGGAGAAAAAACCTGAGTCTTGGTGGGCAACAGGATGACCATGAGCCAGCAATGTGCCCTTGTGGCCAAGAAGGCCAACGGCATCCTAGGATGCACCAAGAAAAGTGTGGCCAGCAGGTCAAGGGAGGATATCCTGTCCCTCTACTCTGCCCTCGTGAGGCCTCACGTGGAGTATTGCATCTAGTTCTGGGCTCCCCAGTTCAAGAGGGACAGGGAACTACTGGAAAGAGCCCAATGGAAGCTACAAAGATGAGGGGACTAGAACATTTCTCTTATGAGTAAAGGCTGAGGGACTTGGGTTTTTTTAGTCTGGAGAAGAGAAGACTGAGAGGGATCTTATAAATACTTAAAGGCTGGGTGTCAGGAGAATGGGCCCAGTCTGTTTTCCATGGTACCCAGTGACAAGACAAGAGGTAACGTGCACGAACTTGAACGTAGGAAGTTCTGCCTAAAAGTGAGGAAGAACTTATTTACTGTGTGGGTGGCAGAGCACTGGGACAGGCTCCCAGAGAGGTTGTGGAGTGTCTGTCTCTGGAGACATTAAAAACCTGCCTGGATGCCATCCTGTGCAACCTGCTGTGGGTAAGCCCCCCTAAGGGGGTTGACTAGATGATTTCCAGAGGTTCCTTCCAACCCCTACCACTGTGATTCTGTAAATCTGTTCCAAAAGGAGGATGAAGGATATTGCATTATGACATGATGAAGAACTATAGCAGCTGAAGAATCTGTCACTCTCTGCTCCACTGGCATCACTATGTAACTGCTAAACTTCAGCAGAAGGGAGACACCCAAGAAAATCTTTATTTCACTTGCCATGCCTGGAGCACAGTGCCCTTCTGTCACACTTCAAGCATAACCTGTAAACTTAGAAGGGACTTGACATGTATTTGTCTCCAATAAATACTATTTTCATACTTCAGCTCAAATGTCTTCACAAGTAGCTTCTACCTGTAGCTCTCCTGAATTGCAGCTACCTTTAGATCTACTTCTTGTCATGTAACTTCAGGATCAAGACATTTCTAAGGACTATTCACACCACTGCAATGAGGCCTACCAGCTTTCTACTTTTCACAATAAAAGTGAAAACAATCACTGCAATTACACAAGT
This sequence comes from Apus apus, assembly GCF_020740795.1. Classification (NCBI taxonomy): domain Eukaryota; kingdom Metazoa; phylum Chordata; class Aves; order Apodiformes; family Apodidae; genus Apus; species Apus apus. Next base: position 3,138,596 of record NC_067282.1, on the reverse strand, counting down.
TTCCACAGAAGCAAATTTCCCACACAGCTACTGGCAAAATGAGCAGTAGATTTGCTCCTTATGTAGTAAGCAAGGTTGACAGTTTTCATTTTAGGTGTTTCCTTTTGTGAAGGAGCTTAACTCACTGAAAGCTGCATATCAGTTGGGAAGTTTTAACATCATATGAAGCAACTCCACTTTCTCTGTAACTACTGCAACCTATTTTCATAGACACTACAGTCACTCAGCACTTCTACACCAACAAACAGTTATTTCACTGTGCTTCAACTTCAAGGCAATGTCCCTGCTAGAAATAATATGACATTATACACAAGATCCAGCTGCATATATGAACCATATCAACTCTCAGGTTTTGAACCCTAGAGGGGTTCAAAATATCCCCTGTGAATTTTTCAATAGTTTTAGGAAGAATCAGGTAACAACATAACCAGTGATAATTTTCATATGTAAGACTATCCATCAACACTCAAAATCAATATCATAAGCCTAAAGCTTTTAATGAAAAAGCAGTTTATTAGGATTTTTTAGATGTGGTTTGAATTTAAATGGTAGAGAAACTGTATGAAAACATTCTGAAGGAATGATGCTCCAGGTACAAATGCCTTTATTTAGGTATCTACACAAGAACTAGGTGTCAAAGCCTGCACCAAGAGAATGGCATTATAAAGAGTAACTCATCTGGCCCAAGATAAGGTGGTATTTTTGGCTCAGTCAAACGATTCTCTGGGCTTAAATGACTGATGGGAGACAGACCCCTCTGCACATGCAGACACACATGTTTAGAGCTTTTGAATCTGGAGGTGAATTCTACCTATGGATTCTTACAATAATACAGCTGGTAATGGCTTTAAACTGGAAGAGGACAGATGTTAGACATGTGTAAGAAATTATCTCCTGTGAGAGTGGTGAGACAGTGGCCCAGGTTGGCCTGTTCCAACTAGCACTTTCCTTGAGCAGCTTCCCAGCACAGCCCAGCAGCTGTAAGAGCCCAGGGCTCTTGTCCAGTAGGGAATACGTTTGCATGGGGTCACCCTGTTTTGGAGGCTAAGACAATCAGACATGGGCTTCAGCACTTAGGAATGTTCCAGAGCACATTTCATTCTCTAACTTTGACATGGCCTAAGCACCTTCTCTGTGGCTGTGAGGTAAGAAAAAGGGAGTTAACTTTTACTTAAAGACTTCTAGGAACTAGTTTTACAGATATAGTTTCACTGGCAACAAAGTTTACTAAGTTATTTATGAGTTCCTCTGGCTATGTTGAACGCAGAAAACTTTTTCCATCCTTTTTTCCCTCCACTTTGGCACAGCTTGAATGACTGAGACCTATTAAATAGGTTAAAGAAATACAAACCAAAACAATCCTTCCAAATTTCAAGTAAAACATCTAATAAAGTACATAACTCCATTGACTCAGCTTTCTCTTACCTTCTTGGGTCCAAAACTCTCGTCTTAAAAATATATATAAATATCTATTTATAGTTATTTATAAATACAAATAAATACATATAATTTAAAAATCAGGACCCTTCTAGAATATGAACTATTTGGGAACCACAGTTCCCCAAGATGCATGAGGAAATGAGATGTGGTAGAACCTGCTACAATATTACAGCATCAGGAACCACCCAAAACCAACTGTTCATTCTTCAAGATAGTGACAGTCTGATGATTTGTTTCAACATCTTCATGAGATGTAACATCCTAAAGTAATTGCTTAGGATTATTCATTATAATTTATAGATTGATTAAATCGTTCTCTAAAGCTTAAAAATCCCATCCAGTTCCTACTGAGTTCATTGACAACATACTCTTTGAGCTAAAAGGCATTAGAAATAAAGGCTGAGAACAGTGTGCTGTATCTCAAACAACCTGCTGAAAAGTCTAACTCAAGTCTCAGCACCACTATGAACAAGGAATTGATTTAAGCAATTATTTAAAAATCCACTTTCTTGTCCTGCCAGCTTTGGATCTTAGCACATATGTGAAATGAACAGTACTTCCCTAATTTGAAATGCTTTTGGTTCAACCAGGAAATAAATGTCAACAGCAGAAACTGTGGGGTATAAAGCACTGAACATGGTGTGGTAAAACACAAAGGAACTGACAATCAGCTTAATCATTAGAATCATTAGAAAGAAACAGCTCATTTGGATCAAAATAATGTCTAGAAACAACACTTCTTATGTTCTTAAATGCTAAGAGATTTAATTTTAATGTCCACTTTGACAGCTGCCTTAACATCTTGTAAAATCTCAGTAATGATTCAAACTTATTTAAACCTAATGAAAGTGCCCTTCCTCCCACCTCTATCTCCACAGCAGAAATGCTGAAGAATTTCTACTTTAACAAAACAATCCTTAGATACTAGTAGCTAGTTAGGAGCTCTGCTATGTGGTCTTTAATGCAGTGTGGTGCCTGAAATCAGAAGTTTGTGTTAAATTCACTGCCCCTTTACAGATTCAGTCTATACTTGTTTGTTACAAACTACGTAAGTGGAGTGGAATCTGTTAACAATTACTTTAAGGGCAAGAATTATCTCTGGTTCTTTCTTATATTCTCTGCCTCCACTTCAGTATGTTTCTCATTCAGTCACATGCACAGAAAGAATGCCAAGGCTCCTGGCACATTTCAACTATGTTTAAAATTCTGTTTATCTTCTCACTTGCTGCTTGTATTCTTTAGTTCAACTAACATTAAGAGGTTTGTGATTCCAAACCACCCTGCTCCTGGTTTTCACTGAGAAACTATAAAGTCTGGTATACTCCTTTGCAGTTTCAACTGCTGTAGAACAGTCCTGCTTTAGAGAATCACAGAATGGTAGGGATTGGAAGGAACATCCAGAGACCATAGAGTGCAACCCCCCTGCCAGAGGAAGACCACCACAGAATCTAGGGCAGGTCACTCAGAAACACATCCAGGCGGGTCTTGAAAGTCTCCAGAGAAGGAGACTCCACAAACTCTCTGGGCTGTCTGTCCCCAGTGCTCCATCACACCATCCTGTGCTCTAGTTTGCATCCATTGCCCCTCATCCTATCACAGGGCACAACTGAAAAGAGATCGGCCCCTCCTTCTTGACACCCACCCTTCAGTTATTTATAGACATTAATAAGGTCCCCTCTCAGTCTTCTCTTCTGCAGACAAAACAGCCCCAGGTCTCTCAGCCTTTCTTCATATGACAGATATTCAAGTCCCTTCATCATCTTTGTAGCCTCCATTGGACTCTTTCCAGCATATCCCTGTCCCACTTGAACTGGGGAGCCAATATTCTGGGTGTGGTCTCACTAGGGCAGAGTAAAGGCAGAGCAGAAACTCCCTTGACCTGCTGGACACACTCTTCTTAACACACCCCAGGATACTACTGGCCTTCTTGGGCACAAGGGCACATTGCTGTCCCATGGATCGCTTACTGTCCACCAGGACTCCAAAGTCATTCTCCACAGAGCTGCTTTCTAGCAGGTAAACCCTTAATCTAAACTGGTGCATGGTGTTGTTCCTCCCCAGGTGCAGGACTTATTCTTGTTGAACCTCATGAGGTTCCCCTTTGCCCAGCTCTCCAGTCTGCCTAGATCTCGGTGAATGGCTGCAGAGCCCTCTGGTGGCTCAGCCAATCCTCCCAGTCTTGTATTGTCAGCAAACTTGCTGAGGATACACTCCCCTCATCCCCAGTATTACAAATACTGAAGCATAGATGAAACAGAAATGTTTTGGGAAGTGACCTTTCATGCTAGGTTCCAACATATGAGATTAAAATCAAGTCATGCAAGCGTTTATCACTTCAGACAGGAGACAAAGACACCCCAGCCACAGATGAGCAGGGCCCAGCTGGAACTCAGGACTGCCCTCCAGCACTGCTGGCAAATACACTGGCTGAGCTCCCCTCCATGAACACCAACAACAGTATAAAACTGAAGCCCGTGGTATTTATGATGACCAAAGACAGACTTTTTAAAAAACATTTCAAGCATTAAACAGTATATGAGAAAAGCCCACTCAGGGTAGTCTTGTTCTAACTGCCTGACAATTCTGGTCAGCTAATGCCACACTTCGTCCACCATGAAACACTGCAGACAGAAGCAAACACAACTTACAATGACAACAGCCTCAAACATACAGTTGTACTTTTTTTTTTTAGTTTAGAAGGAACGGCACTGTAGGATACTTTGATTCAAGAACATGCCAAGAGGCATCTTCAGGAAACAACCACACATTGTTATTTTCCCTGTCTTTTTAAAAGGAAGTTCTGGCCTTCAGGAATTCCTCCTGCCAAGCTATTTTATACTGAGATAAAAATGATTAATTACTCCAACCCATAAAGAGCCTACAGATGGCTAATTGGAAAGAGTTCAGACAACATCCAAATCTGTACATTGTTGCTGCTTGTCTTTCACACCTATCAGCAAAGCTGAAGTAACTCAAAAACCATGACGTTTGTAGGAGAAGGTGCCCATCTCCTAAAATCTACATGGCTCACAAGGCAGTGAGGAAACACTCTCTGAATAAGCACAAAATGGCTGCCCATGAAGTGCATGGGGACTTTGCCTGTCTCCCCTCTCCTCCCAGCCACAAACTGCAGAATGGGCTCCACGGTGGAGACAGAGAATCCTGTGGGGGGAGTCCACTGGAAACATTGTTGTGAAGTGCTGCCCAGAGACTGCTGCCAACCCCGCCTCGTAGCCCCGGGAAGAGGGTGAAGCCCAATCCAGCACGGGGAAATACTTTGTAACAACTTATAAAAAGGACTGCAGCAGCCAGTCTGGTGCTGGCTCTTCTGAAGTGTAGAGGAGGTTCGTGGGCAGCGCACAGAGAGGTCTGCTGGCTCTTTCGAAGTGCAGGGGAGGTGCTGCCAGTCAGTGTACAGAGAGATCTCCTTGCTCTCTGGACAGACTAAGGGAGATATAGGGTCAGTCAGCCTAAAGGAGCGAAATACTGCTGTTCCCTGGGAATGCTGAAGAAGTTCTACCAGTTCCTCAGAGCTCCTGGTGAATGCTGCCTGCCTGTGAGGAGGAGGATGAGTGGCTGTCCACCTGCATCGCAGACCATCCAAAGGACTCTACTGACACTGCTCTTCTGCCCTCACAGTGTGGTTAAACCTGTCCACTAATGAGGCAGCATGGACTTCTGGAGATTAACTAGTCCAGCCCCCTGCTAGAGCAGGATTCCCTAGAGCAGATCCACAGAAACATGTCCAAGTGGGTTTGGAATGTTTCCAGGGATGGAGACTCCACAACCTCCCTGGGCAGCCTGTCCCAGGGCTGTTACCCTCAGAGTAAAGAAGTATTTTCTCATATTAAGGTTAAACCTCCTGTGCACCAGTTTGTGCCCATTGCCCCTGTCACTGGACACCACTGAGCAGAGTATGGCCCCACCCTCCTGACACCCCCTGTAGATATAAGTGTTAATGAGATCCCCCCCGAAGTTCATTTATGCATGAATGTCCCATTGTTCTCCCACCTTTGCAAAACCCCCCAGATACCATGGCAGTCAGGCCGTGGGGTGATACATGACAAACAGGAAGGAAAACAAATTCAAACTCATGAAAAGAAGGCTTTTCAGGTTCTTTCAAGGTCTTCACCATTTCTATACAAATGTCACAAAAACATTAATACAGTGTGAAACCGTTTGGAAATTTGACACACAAGACATCTTCTGTAATCATCATTAAAGGATACAGTAAGCTAAGATGCACCAGGCAGGATTTGAAGCCAGAAAAGGATCACTTTAAAATCTCATAAAGTTTTTTAGTGAATTCTAACTTCACATTCTTCCAACAAATACCAGCTTACTGTAAACATTAACAAGTACAACAAATGGAGGTTTATGTTTCACACACATAATATTTGGATTTATCTACTTGGTTTATTAATATTTGGATATTTTTCATTGCACACCTGAGCTTTCTTTATAATGAAAGAGCAAATTAAGTTTTACACTTACCTGTAAGACACAAATATGCTGCTAAATACCGTTTTTCAAGGCCATCTTTATAGGTCTGAATCACACCATAGATGGGAGGTAGAATGAAAATCAGGTTACTCACTGTGTTCCCTGCAGGACAGAAACCAAAAGCAGAGATTTGGAATTGGGCACTTTAAATAAATAAAGCTGCACTCATTTGTTAAAGCAGGCTCACCAGTTTTCATCTAGAAAGGTACACCTTTTTCAGAAGCTGTCTTCACACATAACACAAATTAGATTTTGGTAAAACACAGTTAACTACTTGAAGGCTAGAAATATATTAACTCTTGTCTTTTTTTCACACATATATAGTAATAAAATACTAACTTCAGTAAAAAGTTTGGCTCAGATGGTGCTTACTTTCTTGGCAGAACGGAGGAAAAATAAGGTTACCTTGATTGCAGAGCTCATGAATTAAAACATGATTCCTTAAGGAGATAAAAGTCCCAAATAGTGCAAGTCTGGTATTTTAGAAGAGCTGTTTGTTTGTTTCTTTTCTTAAAGCTATTATTGGAACAAGCTCCCTAGGGAAGTGGTCACAGCACCAAGGCTGCCTGAGTTCAAGAAGCCTTTGGATGATGCTCTCAGGTATGTGGTGTGATCCTTGGGGCACCCCATACAGGGACAGGAGTTGGACTTGATGATGCTGATGGGTCCCTTCCAACTCAGCAGATTCTATGATTCTATGAACTCTGTCCTCCACCCTTGCTTCAGATACTTTAAGGTCACCGAATGACTGGTTCCCAATTGCAACCAGTTCCATCGTTACTATCAGGGTGCTGGTTGCTGCTCACACACGTAAGTTGGATGAGAAGCTGCACCACAGATCACAATGTAACACCAAACACTGGTAGAGCATAAGATAAGGAACAGCAACGAGTCAGAAGTGACTACTGATCACCATGACAGGCAACTGTCAAAGCTCATCAAGAACCTTAACTTCAGCAAGATACCACTGTTTTCCATCCCTCCTGATGAAGCTGGGATGCAACACACCGAAATGACACGTGTTGTAGAGATCAGAGAAAGCCAGAACAAGCCAAGAGCCCAGCTCTCATACCTGAGCACGACATTTCCAGCACTGGGGAAGATGAAGAAACCTTTCTTTTTATTTTTTTAAGACTACCAGTCTGATTTAGATATTTTTTTTCAAACTGTCCTGCCCTATGCAAAGGTACAATGAAAGAGAAGCAGAAGGCAATGGCACATTTCTCAGCAGAAGGGATGCAGACTGAGCTTTTTAGCCTAACCACAAAACATAATTAAGAGAATAAACGTTATGTGATGGGAATACAATGACATGCAATGCCAAGCAAATCCATCCAAGAAGGCAGAATGTTGCTTACAGAAATGCAAATGCATACTTCCACATGTCATCAGTTGAATATATATAAAGTTGCAACACTAATTTCCAATTATCTCAATGAAAAGTACAATGCTTGAGTCTATGAAGACACCAAAAAACCCCCTCCTGTTTCTGCCTTTTTTAGCTGAAAACCTCAGAAGAGTTCCACTTTCTAAAATAAAGAACAAGAGTGAGCAGGCCATGTCTGAGTCTCTTCCCTCATGCAAGCACATATTCTTCAGGAGTCCTGTTTATCAAAGAATCACAGAATGGTTTGGGTTTGAAGGGACCTTAAAGATCATCTAGTTTCAACCCCCCTTCCATGGGCAGGGACACCTCCCACCAGCCCAGGCTGCTCCAAGCCCCATCCAACCTGCCCTTCAACATTGCCAGGGATGGGGCAGCCACAGCTTCTCTGGGCAACCTGGTCCAGGGTCTCCCCACCCTCACACTGAAGAATCCCCTCACACTAAAGAACTATGCAAGAACCATCCCAAAGTGAAAACTACCAAACTATGCTCATACAACCCCAAAATATTACAGAATCTCTGGGAACAAAAATCCGTAAAGGTTTACAGAAACTTCAAACCCAAAATGGAAAAAAGGTCCTTTCAGAATACACGAAGCAGAAGTACACCTAGTTAACTTTAACAAGTTGGCTCTTCTAAATTCTCAGTTTGAGACGGTCGTCTTGATCAGATGAAACCAACAATTTTTACCAGACCTTCTTTAAATTACTTTCCTATTGACTTAACATCATCTCCCATACAATCATAAACTTCACCAAGCTATAACAAGCTAAACAAAGATGTGCCAGAGATCTTACTCCTCCTGTCAGCTCTGTAGTAAGCTCTTCCATGTAAAAGAAGCCCAGATGAAATCAAAACATGTTCACATTTATATCGATATAAAAGGCCTTTTTCATGCCTAAACTCTTTGGGGAATCATTAACCTTTTACCACATTCCCACAGTGTTGCAGTGGCCAATGATTCACTTTCAGTGGAGACTGGGCTTGGAAGAAATCCATTCAAACTCAGTACTGTGTGGTACACTGACCATTACCACATCCTCCCACAAATCATGCAAAGACGACATCCAGCCTGAAAAAGTAAAGGCTATATCGTCTGCATAGTGAATCTTCTGCTCTCTAAAGCACCTCTCAATTATGTCCATTTTCAAGAGAAGTTATTGGACATCATAGAATTATCACTGCTTAAGGTCATTTTGTTACGAAACTGTCAAAAACCTGGCAAAAATTCAAACATGAAAATGTCAAACAAAGGAAATACCATGATGTTTATCCACAACTAGGAAGGCACATGACTTTAGAAGAGAGTTGCAGTAGGATAACAAAGTTCAGATGGATGTAGAATGCAGAAAAGAGATTATTCTGTAGGAAAGCGAAGGTTTCAACACTTCCTTTAAGGTTATAATGATGTTAAATGATGGAACATTTCTGAGCATTCAATCTAGGACCATTTGGCTGAGAGAGGAAATAGCGTAGACCTAATCTAGCTGTAAATTCCTGCCACTCCTTCTCTGCACTTTTGGACCCATATTATTCAGAACCATTCTAGCAGAGATTATAGGCAAGGTTATTTGCAAAACATACTTAACTGGAAGTTGTGCACATTTTTTTAAAAAGGGAAATGGAGGTAGGGGAACAATGAAGTCCTCTGGCATGCTGCTAGCAAAATTACTTCTTCCAAGAACAAAAACTACACGACTCTTTCAAACCCAAGGTCTCTAGGACTGTGTATTTCATCCAAGCCTAGCTATTCTTTGCAGGATTATCTTCACAAAGAATAGCTTAGAAATTCATTAAAAGGGATTTTTTTTACTAATTCCATCAAAAACGGCAGTGGGATATTGGCAAACAATACCAGGCAGAAGATGATGACACACCTACAGCCCCATATCTCTGAAGTTAATTAACAAACAAGGAAGTGAAACTAATTTGGAAGGAAATTGATATGAAAGTTGAAAATGGGCAAAGAGTGAAACTGCCAAGTAATCTCATCTTTACATTCTTCATCAGATTTTCTTTTTCTTTTTTTTTTTTTTTAATAGGAAAAAAGAATACAGCAGAACTCCTTGGGAAAAGCAGAGATTGAAGAATTTGCATCTAAGGCATGAGGCAAAAGGTGTGAAAATAACTAGAGATTATTGGTTATGTCCATAATAAATACAGTATATAAATGAATTAATGCACATAGATGGCCCTAGGCTTAGCTCCATACAACATGCTTGTATTTCAGTACTGGATTCCTTGAATACTGGTCCAGGGAGTGATTTAATTTTTCTTTCGTGACCAAAGACTGCTTCTCTGCACTTGATCTTCAGCATGTCTGTCAACAGAAAGGAAGACTAGATCAGACTACCAGAGGAAGAAATTAATGAACTCACAGACTGAAGTGACAGGGATGGGATTAAATATGATGGCCAAGAACATGCCTTTCAATGTGAATATGAATCCTTGTTCCAAATGTAGGATTAATCTATTTGAAAAGGCAGAAAAGTGAATTAAGATCACATGGTGACTGACCATCAGCCATCACTGTAGGGCTCCAAAGCCCCTAAATTTATTTCCAGCAGACCAAAATTGCTTAGCTCACCCAGGCTACCAAAACAAGGGTGGACAGAATAAAAACTGTGCTCTGTAAATAGACCATGAGTAAATGCCAAGGATGGAAGGGAGCTATTTGAACTAAAGGATACTACTGACAGAAGAATAAAAAGATACAAATGTGAGCTAGAAGTTAGAGAAAAGCCTCCCACTGAAGAAGAGACATAGACAACTGCTTCCCAATGGGCAGCTTGCTGAGCCTATCTGCTTTCAGGGTGAAGCTAAGTCTACTCAAAAGTCAGATTACATGATGTGGTGGGTATCACAGTAATAAAACAGGCTGTGCCCACAAAGGTTACACAGTGTACCAGGTAAAGTGCTAACCACAATAAATACAGACTGTGTGACTGCCCTTACACATTTTCATAGAAGTCTTTTGAGACTGTTTTAATGCAAACTATTGTTTCAAAATACTGTTTCATTCATTGAGAGACTGCCATATGGTACCAGAACAAAATTAAATTTATGCACAACATCATTTCAACAGGCTTCTGTCTATGGGAAGGACAGCTGTACCAGTGTTAAACCACATCTGCACCCTGTGCAACAAATACAGCAGGAGCACTTGACAAGTCTTTTCTACCATGCAACTACATTCAGTCATCTTCAGGTCCTAAAAAATTATGCATATTATCATAAATACACAAAGATCTGTACAAGGACTGAGCACCTCAAACACAAAAAAGATAAACTTGAAGAGGAAATAGCATTTGCAGGTAAACACAGACACAATACACTGCTTGCTGTTATACAGGCATGCAGGTACAGTTAGGGAATACACAGATTTGAAGGAACTTAATTTCATGAAGTTTAAACTTCCACAAACATGCCATTAATGCTCCATTAGAAAGTAATTTCTACAATAAATTTGGATGAGGAGTCAAAAGGGTTAAAAAAGTAAAGCTGTAAATAAGTCTAGTGGTAACAGAACGTGGTGATACAGAAAGAATACACAGGATGTAAAAGCCATCAGGAACAGAACACTGGGATATAGGTGATGTTTCCTGTGAAGGAGGAAAAGTGCTATTATAAAAAAGAAGCAAAAATAATCACCCTCAGCTTTTGCCAAGGTGACCAGTATGATTTACACAGAGATCCCTTCTCCTGTGTTTGTCTACAGAATGACTGCAAGATCTACCACCTGAAAGCATCTTCTCAGACTTTAAAATCCTCTTTCGCTCTATCAAACGTATGAAGACTTTTCACTCTGCAATGGTTTCTACATTAAAACCAAAAGAAACAGATGTCCTCAGAGAGCAAAGAAGGAAAGTTTTGCAGTTAAAAGTTGCCTACACATAAAAAGCTCATCTAAAATCAGGACTAACAAGCACAACATTCATCACAGGCTTTCAGCCTCCCTTTTAAGGACAACTGCCCCTCACTGTGAAACAGGAAAAAGACAAGTGGCTGCTCTTTTCTAAACTAGATACTAGAGTTGGAATAATGTCAAAGTGTCCCTTTAAGTAAAACAAACAAGCAAGCAAACAAGATTTTGAGGCTGAAAACATCCGTTTAATTGTCTCAATACTGTGGTGCTCTGCAGAGTCAATTCAGTGCACCTCCTGGATCATGGAGCTTTTCCTTTTTCTATCATGGCATGAGGAAAATAAAACAGCTATAAAAGCCAAAGCCTGTCAGATGGCATCGTGCAGAACTTCTAGCTGCTTTCAGATACAAGGAATTCTATCTCATGGCTTTTGTTTTTTGAATCATCTCAAGCAGCTCTGATGCATGCTACAGCCCATGATTAGAGTTTACCAAATTTAAAGACATTGCAAAGCAAAGCAATTCAGACACATTTGAGAGCACAACCATCTCCCATTGGCGACCCTCTCTTTTAAAGCTTTTCCTCTTGGAATGATCTCTAGGGATTCAGTATCAGGGATGAACACACACAGAGTGACAGCAAAAGAAAGACATAAAAAGGGTAGTTCTGTGGACCAGCAGCACCAGATAATGTGAAACAATGAAAGATAAAAAGGGGGTTGGAAATTAGATTTGAACTGGAGGAGTAGATAGCCTAAGAGCTAAAGACTGAGGAGGAATCTAGAGTATATCCTTAAGAATGAGAAACACACGCAAATCCAATCTGGGAGTCCTTGCTAAGATACAAACACTTCATAGCTCACCTATCACAGCATCGTGTCAATAGAGGAATTAATTTGAATAAAATCCAACAAGTTTCCATGCAGTGTGTACTATATATTATCAGTCAATAATAACTAAGTCGGAGCCCAGGGGAGGTTTGTATCACTGATGTTTCAAAATCACAGCATTTCATGACTGCTCAGAAGACTCAACAAAACAGAATTGGCTGTTTCGGCCGCTAACTTCAATCTTGTGCTGTTTTTGCCTGCAGCTCATCACCAGGAGGGCAGGATAGCAATTAGATTTTCACTTCCACCAGCCATTTTTAATATCTTCCACTTCAAAGTCTACAATAAGTACATTTCAGAGTGTCAGGAAATGAAAACTCCTGTCTCCGTTTGATATTTCAGAAGGACCTCAAGGGGAGAAAATCAAGTCATTCTGATGTGAATTTTGCCAATATGTAATTACTAAACTCCCTACTTCCTAATATGCATGAAGGATCAATACAAACTTCCTGTTATTCAGTGAAACACAACACAATGTTATTCCAGGCTGGAACACAGAACCAATGCTGCCTTTAAAATAAATTAATAAAAATATGAGGGTGGGGTTTTTTAGAGTGTATATTTTTAAGCAAGAAGATCAATTTCTTACTTCCTGTAATTCTCCTTTCTAAATATTAAGCAAACCTTGATTTTGTTTACCTGGGCATTAATAGAAGTTGCAACTTCAGCAATTCAGCTGCAATTTGTATTACCTACCACATTTCTAATAACAAAAGGGGAAAAATACTGAAGGAAACAAAGAGTGAAGCAATTACTGAACTGTATAAACTATGTATGAAATCTTTCTAAAGAACTATAAAAACAGGTATAGATAAATAACACTTGAAATGAATGGGTTATTAGAGGGGCTGTTACATGCCCCTGGGTATTTAATATAAAACCAGAAATCCAAAGAGTAATTTTATATAGTTCAGAAGAATCATAAAATTAAAAAGCAGATAAAACAGCATAGAAAAAATGTGACAAAGTGAGTACATTACAAAGGAATAGTGCATTAATCTAGCTCTGTACAGATGCTGGCATACTATTATGAGAATATCTGTAAGAGAAAAATGAGAGGGAGGGGTCAGATGATAAAGCAACCAGGAGCACTGCAGAGGGAAAGAAACATCTTAAAAAATTAAAAACAAAAGAAAAAAAGAACAGCTGCCTACATCTTGACCAGGCAGCTTCAAGAAAGCAACGTGGAATGCAACAGATTTACATGAAAAAATGTATTTGTATTAATAAAGAGGGGCATTCTGATCAGTACTAACAGAGTGAAACAAGGAAAAGGGAATTTTAGGCAGAACATCTAGAAATCAAGTTCATTTGGCAGCAGCAACATCTCCCATGCATCCTGGAACAGTTTTGCACAAGAGTGGACAACATGTTGCAAGATACTGGAAGAAAACAATCCACCCTTAGCAAAGAAAGGAAGCAAAGGAGGCAGGAATCCTGGCTGCTCCTCAGTGCCAGCACCAACAGGGACACATTCCAGCGGTGGGAGCACGCCGAGTTCCAGTCACACACATCTCAGCTCCAGCTGCAACAGAGCAGCTTCCAGTGAGTCCAAGTGCTGGGACGAGGCCAGACAAGCTAAGGACAGCGTGGCTCCTGCAGAGCTGGTGGCCAACTAGAAGGTTGCAGTGTTTCAAGCTGGCATGCAGAGAAGTGCTTCTACATCTTCTAGGCTGCTGCTTCTTGCAGGGCCTCCATTGCTCCAGGATATGTAAAAGCTCACTGATACCCTTCTGAAGAAGGAAACCATTTCAGTCGTTTACCAGACTGGGGAAGGGCAATAAGGTAATTTTAGGGAAAAAAATAACTACCAAAAACACAATTTGATTTTTATTCCAACATGCTGTGTCAAGTGATACATTTGATTACACACTTCAGATTCCAGCTGCAGAATTCATTCCCTTGGCATTCATCATACTAGTTCACCTAATATTTTTGCAGATGTTTTTACTCTGGTTACAGGATTTCGTGTTACATTTGTGTTCTTCAAAACAATGAAAAGGTAATGAGAAGAAAAAAGCTCTGACACTCTGACTCACAAAGCAAACATGAGAAAGCTCAGTTCAAACCTGTAAAGTGTGGGTGTATTTTCTAAGGCACAAGCCCCTCTTTGGTATGTATGACTTACAAAAGCACTTATTAAACTGCTTCTTGAATTGCTCTGGGTTACAATTAAGCTGTCCTTTCACCTCTCTGCAAAGTGCTTTGCTACTGAGTAGTAAAGACAATAGAAAATTAGATCCTAACAGGAGATGTTCTAATGCTGACCTTGCCTCTTATGCATAATATACTAAAAATAAATAAGTGAAAGCTAATACCACACTAATCTAAATTTTAAAGCTCCACGTTTCTTCATAAAAAACAGGTAAGCCTTGCAAATCCAGAAATCCAGCCTCGTGTTTGTTCACAATACAGATTTAAAGTTAAATGGTGGTACATTCATTGCTGGGCTAAGAAGTTACTGCTCTCTCCACTCAAATCTGAAATGGATTGGTTGCCTTTTTAGTCTCCATTACTACAGTGTTTGAGCAACCTCAGGCTTCTGTGTACTCATCCTCAGTATCCTTGCAAGATGAGGACAGGCTAGAAGAGAGTGCCTGAGTCACAAAGAGACCTTCATAAAACTGAAGCCAGGACTTTCAAATACCACTAGGGCACCCTTAGTGAATGAGTTCACCACAACACTTTCCCTAAATAAAGTTTCTAAGTAGAAAAGTCACTGCAGTAAGAGCCAGGCACTTGCCAGAAACAACATTTTTGTAACCAATTCTTACACTGTTTAGTCCTCCTCCTACTGGAATTCTTAAATGCTATCACAAATGAAGACAAAGTGTCTAACAACCCAGAACTTGGACTTTTTTTTTAATATTTTTTATTTTTTTTTGAGGAAGGATCTGTCTTGAAACCTGTCATTAGTGAAGCCCAAGGTCTGGATGAGATGCTATTTTAGACATCAGGAAGAAATTCTTCCCCATGAGGGCAGGAAGGCACTGGAACAGGCTGCCCAGGGAGGTTGTGGCTGCCCCCTCCCTGGAGGTGTTGAAGGGCAGGTTGGAAGAGGCTTGTGCAGCCTGGGCTGGTGGGAGGTGTCCCTGCTCACAGCAGGGGGGTTGGAACCTGATGATCTTTAAGGTCCCTTCCAACCTTAATCATTCTATGACTCTGTGCTGTTCCTCAGAAGAGGGTTAATAGGATAGATAACAAAATACATCCAGCTTCACCAACAGTGAATTTTAACATAATTATGAAAGTAATTGTGACAGAAATATTCTGAGGTGACAGGCCAGAATAAAGATAGCTACAATAGCTAAATCAAACCCCACATTCCTCACATTTGAAGCCAGTTTTAATCATTATCTTACTGTGGCTCTACCTTTATCTATCACAACTAGGCCTGTCAGAAATGCAGGGCATTCTGTATAATTAATGGATTTTTTTTGGGTTTTAAAGGGAGAATTACATGAAAAATAACAGTATTTAAGAATGTAACAGAAGTGCTGGAATCCATCCTCGGCTGGTTATTTTTAAGGATGCAGGAAGCAGCATGGACAAATATGATAGTGCACAAGCCCCTTTACAAGACACTTTAGTCCCAATACAAGATAACCACAATTAAATGGACTACAAGGAATAAACTTGCATTACAATTAGCTGATGTGCCATGCTGTCATGGTTTTTTTCCTAGAGTATGGGAAAAGAAAGCATTATTTCACTGATAAATGTGCCCCTAAGATGATAGCAAGCAGATCAATTACTTTGAAGTACACCTGGAAGGATTTTGCAAGGAAATTTACAGTAAAAACAGTTGATACAGGCAAGTCATTTGAAGTATCAATCTAGAAAGCTCACTGAAAGCAAGTGCTTACAACTGGAAAATGCAATCAAAGTCTAAAGAGATTAGGCTGAGATGATGTAAAGTCTGAATATTACATGCAATAAGCTCATTGCTGAAGGGCAGATTTGCTGCTATTACAGTCTTTACTGGAAAACAAAATAAAACGTATTTTAAATGTTATTTTAAGACAGGCTGATGATGTCAGACTGGAAGAACCAAGACAGGAAAACTTTCTCTTCAGCCACTGCTAAAACGAGGCAGTGACCAATATGAAGTTATAGCAAACATAGAATCATAGAGTGGTGAAGGTTGGAAGGAGCCTTAAAGATCTTCAGGTTCCAACCTCCCTGCAATGAGCAGGGACACCTCCCACCAGCCCAGGCTGCACAAGCCTCATCCAACCTGCCCTTGAACACCTCCAGGGAAGGGGCAGCCACAACCTGTGGGCAACCTGTTCCAGTGCCTTCCTACTCTCAATCATCCATTTAATTTTCATCATACTTAACTCCTTCCAGTTCATCTTTCCTCTTCGATGCTGGTGGCAGCCTCCTTGGCTTCATGTTCAGTGTCTGCACCAACTTCTCTAATCCTAAGGGTCTGTCCAGAACAGAAAGCACAGCTGTTGGCAGCTGACAGTTTTGAGCTACCAGAGGACATCCAGCCCAGCATCTGTTGGCTCTCACCACAAACGGAGATATCAACTCTGCATTTTGCCCTACCTGGATGGCAGGAAACTAAAGGTGAAATGCTGTGTGACAAAACAGAACAGGAGGGGATAATGGAACCATTTGGCAGCTACAGTTATACAGCAAGTACTCAGACGCTAATTGGTGACATTCCCTCTCTTAGCAGCAGTATGAGTAGAAAAATCACATCTGTAACTAACTCTTTTTTTGCAGAACTACCTTAAATGAAAAATAATTTCACCTGAAATGTGATAAAAGAAAGGCACCTGATCTCTGAAATGACTCAGACTCTTCACTCCTAAATACCCAGCTTTACTTCTTTTATGTAGGCACTTCTATCCTCTGGTCATCATAACCTTTTCCTGTTAATACATCAACCTCCAGCAAAAATTTTCAACAGTAACCAGTTAATTCCTTAACCTAAGACTCAAAAGTTATTGCTCCTGGTCTGCAGCTTCCAACTCCAACTCTATTCTTTAGCCACTGTCCTACTGCCACTTCAAGACAACTTTCTTGCTTGAAAAATGAAAAGAAAGAAATGGGCAGTTGCCAATCCACCCACAAGTCATGGCAAAAGCTTCTTATCTAGTGGGAAAAGGGAGCTTCCTCTCCACTAAGACAGTAAGATCAAAGTCCAAATCTCAAGCATCTCACAACCTAAACCAAATCTAGGAAGAGAGATATCACAGGCTGAAGATTAAAGATTTAAACACTGTCTTTTTGGTATAAATACAACTTAATATAGTAGCTACGCAGTAACAATTCATAAGCATTTGGGCAGAAGTCAATTTCACTGAAAAATAAACAGTCAAGAACTGAGCACAAAAATCAACCAAGTTCTAAATACAAATGGTGGCCTGAAGAATGGCCTGAAGAAAACTTTCAGAAGACAGATTTGAGGCAAAGGTAGAAAAAGTACCATAAAGCAGAAAAAAAAAAAGTTAATGCAAAAGCCATGTGGACATCAACATGGAAGAGTTTAAAGGCAGGAAAAGGAACTGAAGAGCCTGGAAGGAAATGCGTTTAGGAAAAGGAAACAGCCTTAAGATATTTCTCTGCAGCCTAGACCAGAGAAAAAAAAAAAAAAGACAAGAAAAACTAAATTGAGATGGACTCAAGAGTTTTAACATTCGAGTATTGTGCTGAAGCCTATATTCTGAGGGGCCTCACAGGAAGATAAAAGTTGGGCTTTGAATGTTTTACAGCCACCAAACACCAAACCTTGGAGTGAAAAGCAACTCTGGTATCACAGATCACAAAGTCATAGCAGTTTGTTAAGTGAATGAAAACAACATCTGCTGTATGATTTCACTTCCATGGTGCACTTCTCTGTTGCTTTCCCAGGCATCTAAATGATCCTATAGAGCTGAATCTTATTAGAGACTGCACTCACCAGCATGAAAGAGGCAGAAACCAGACAAACTGGCAGTGCTCACCTGGTTTTCACTCTGCTACTCCTAAAGAAAGTCATGAAATTCCGCAGTGCCTCAGCTTGATGGAGGTGGGCACAGAACCCAGTGGCAGAAGCCAGATCTGCAGGTACAGGGGGCTACAAATGTGCATTGCTAACCTTGTTGCTGAAGTTCTGTTGCTAAACTGAAACAATAAAGAAAAGTATAGAATCATTCTGATTGGAAAGGACCTTGAAGATCATGAAGTCCAACCATAGAAGCAAAATGTTTTGCTTTGCCAATTTTCCAGACTATTTGCTCATGCACTGGTCAGCACGTTGCACACAGTTAGTTTTCTCTGCTTCCATGAGTCATTTCCACAACTGTGAAAGACTTGGGAAAAAAAAACAAACAAAACACAAAGAAAAACAGAAAGGGGAAAAAATACATCAAGGCTTCAGTTTTCATTCATGAAAAAAATATATCACCTGGAGCAACTGTAGTTTTTGTCTTGAATCCACAAGATCTAAACCCTGAAAACATCTGTATCTTGTGGGAGGAATGCAAGGACTATCTATAGAAATACACCCTGAAGTTCTCCTGCTGAGTATAAATAACCCCCAGAGCAAGCAGGCTCTGCACCCTGCCTGCTGCACCAGACCTGCCAGGTTTTGGCAGGAGGAGAGCCCTGGAAACTCCCTCCAAGAGCAAGCAAGTCTATAGTAAGCATCACACAAACATGCTCCTTCTTACAAAGCAAACCTTGTTCAGTACTTGTAGAGGAAAAATTCACCCATTTTACCTAGAAGAAATGTGAACTCCACTCTGTGACAATAAGATCAGTTCTTTGGGTCATTTTAGCTCCCTTTTGTAGTTGATCCATGTGACACCAGAGAAAGCCAGACCTGCAGATCCTTTTTCTCCAAATCATGTAATTTTTTCAGGTATCCCTGGGTTTCTTCATTGTGAGGTCAAAACACACATGAGAAGGGATCACAGTAGTGTGCTTGCCAGTTGGGAAGCTGGGCTCTGCCTGAACAAAACAGTGTTCACCAGGGAAGATGAAGAAAACCTAATGAACAAATGACATCTAATACAGAAACACTCTGTCCCAAGATTGTCCAGACTATTTTTAATGCTCAACTATGCTACACAGCTCTATAGGACTTCTTCCTTGATCTAATACTACATCTGATTCCTAGATGCTGGATCTTGTCCAAATGAAAACATTAATCCAACTGGAACTGGCAATTACTAAAAAAAGGAGTCTATGGGGAAATAGCAACTTGAGCTTCCACTGCTCACTCATTAAAACACACTATAAATCAGTGAGCTGCCAGGGTCATGGTTTATGACCATAAAATTGATGCCTTGAAATCCTACCAGTTGGAATTAATACAAAACATACTCTGGTGTCCTGTGTCCTACATCCATGGCTTACAGAAAAGCAGATGGGAAGGAAGAAACAGAGGGATAGGCACAGCTAGTATGAGTTTCTGCACACTGCCCTGGGCTCCACTCACCTCCTTCTCCTAGGTAGAGAGAGATGTTCAGCTCACCTGCACCACCACATCTTTTGCTAATTTTGCTTGTCTGCTTTGCTGCCTAAAGAAGACTGAGCCTTGACTCCTCCTCAAACTTAAAAAGTCAAGTCTCCAACTAACATCCTGAACCTTGTGCAGGTGAACCAGCCAACACCCCTGTCCCCTTCTCAAGCTCCTCTGGTTAGAGAGGAGAACCAGGGCAATGTTGTCGGGACAGGGCTGCATGGGAAGGTAACCCCTTGCTCCCAAAGGCAGCTGGAGATCCTTTAAGAGATGCATATTCTACACACATCATTCTAGGGTCACTCCAAGGATACTGGAGTCAGAAAACAAGTCCAAAGGAATCAAGGAATAATGCAAAGCCAAACAAAATAAAGCCCTGGGACACAGCTGGGAAACAGATATGCGGCTGGACATTAACATCCATTTTGAAATAAAGTCTGGAATTTCCCTAAGGAAAGCTCTGCAATGTGGAGGGCAGGTTGAGTCACCAGTTGCTGGAAAGGCAAAGAACTGGGGATGAACCTTGTAAGGCTGGGGGGAAGTGGCGGGGGGGGGGGGGGGGCGGCACACACAAAGGATGTATCTCCCTAGGGGGGCTGACAGAGAGGGCTACTTCTGCCTCCCCATCTCCAGACAACCTGAAGTACATAGTGTGCCAGAGGTAGATGGACCTTAAAGTAAAGGAGATAATGGTCCTGCAGATGCTGACTGCACTGACCACTTAGGAAACATCAGTTTTCCAGTCACTGATCACAATGCATATGCAGCAGATTTCTCCAAGGAAATTAATTTTTTTAAGCAGGTAGAAAAAACCCAAACAAACCCTGTTCAGATACTTCAGGTTTTTGAGCTAGCACAAAAACTTCAAGTATTTGACCCCTTCATTTTCAAGTGCACAAAAGGGTCTGTGCCTGAAACCTTAAATCTAAACAGTGCCCAGCAAGAACACAGGGACTCTACCCAGATCTTGCCTATATGGAGATACTCAGATCAATGAATGGTAAAAGATCACACAAAAGCACTGCTGCTCTGGGGTTTTTTGAGTTGTAACATTCTCTAGAAACTTTCCTCTTCCTAACACCTACCTTCCTTCTTTGTAGTACTTTCACAACCACAGAATAACCTTGAATTCATGCAGCTGCTCAGTTTCTCTGCTAACAGACTGAAAAATGGCTGTATTTAATGAGGCAGGCATAAAGAGCACCACACATAGAGAACTCAAAGCAATCTAAGGTAGCTTTTCCCTGATAATCATTTGTAAGTTGGTTTTTGGTTGTTTCCAGCATTACAGGTTTATTTTTTTATATACATATTCTGAATTAAAAAGAACTCTTTGCACTTTCTTAACCTTTTGTGATGCAATCCTCTTTAGGCTTTTGAGATCATAGAATCATAGAATCCTAGGGGTTGGAAGGGACCTCGAAAGATCATCTAGTCCAACCCCCCTGCCAGAGCAGGGTCACCTAGAGTACATCACACAGGAAGGCATCCAGGCGGGTTTTGAATGTCTCCAGCGAAGGAGACTCCACAACCTCTCTGGGCAGCCTGTTCCAGTGCTCTGTCACTCTTACAGTAAAAAAATTTTTCCTGATATTCATCTTAAACCTCCTATGCTCCAACTTGTATCCATTACCCCTTGTCCTATCACTGGTCTTCACTGAAAAAAGCTTAACTCCATCGTCTTGACACTCACCCTTTACATATTTGTAAACATTGATGAGGTCCCCCCTCAGTCTCCTTTTCTCCAAACTAAAGAGACCCAGCTCCCTCAGCCTTTCCTCATAAGGGAGATGTTCCACTCCCTTAATCATCCTTGTGGCTCTGCGCTGGACTCTTTCAAGCACTTCCCTGTCCTTCTTGAACTGAGGGGCCCAGAACTGGACACAATATTCCAGATGTGGCCTCACCAATGCAGAATAGAGGGGGAGGAGAACCTCTCTTGACCTACTAACCACACCCTTTCTAATACACCCCAGGATGCCATTGGCCTTCTTAGCCACAAGGGCACACTGCTGACTCATGGTCATCCTCCTGTCTACCATGACCCCCAGGTCCCTTTCACCTACACTGCTCTCCAGCAGGTCAGCCCCCAACCTGTACTGGTGCATGGCGTTTTTCTTCCCCAAATGCAAAACTCTACACTTGCTCTTGTTAAACTTCATCAGGTTTTTCCCCGCCCAAGTCTCCAGCCTGTCTAAGTCTCTCTGAATGGCAGCACAGCCTTCTGGTGTGTCAGCCACACCTCCCAGCTTGGTGTCATCAGCAAACTTGCTGAGGGTACATTCTGTGCCCTCATCCAGGTCGTTGATGAAGATATTGAACAACACCGGTCCCAGTACCGACCCCTGAGGGACTCCACTAGTCACAGGCCTCCAACTAGATTCTGCCCCATTGACTACAACTCTCTGACTTCTTCCTTTCAACCAGTTCTTGATCCACCTCACTGCCTGATCATCAAACCCATACTTGATCAACTTATCTACAAGGATGCTGTGGGAGACGGTGTCAAATGCTTTACTGAAATCAAGATAGACCACATCTACCGCTCTACCATCATCTATCCACCTAGTAATTTCCTCATAGAAGGCTATGAGGTTAGTCAAACATGACTTACCCTTGGTAAAACCATGTTGACTGCTCTTGATGACCCCCATCTCCTTGATATGTCTAGAGATAGTGCCAAGGACAAGTTGTTCCATCACCTTTCCAGGGATGGAGGTGAGGCTGACCGGTCTATAGTTACCCGGGTCCTCCTTCTTGCCCTTCTTGTAGACTGGAGTGACGTTTGCTATCCTCCAGTCCTCAGGCACCTCTCCAGTTACCCATGACTTACCGAAGATGATGGAGAGTGGACTAGCAATGACCTCCGCCAGCTCCCTCAGCACCCTTGGATGCATTTCATCCGGACCCATCGATTTATGGATGTCCAGATTATGCAACTGATCCCTAACCCAATCCTCATCTACTATGTCCTCACCTATCTTGACTACTTCTGGGGTTATATGAATCTGGGGCTCATGGGAAAAGCCTGCAGGAGTAAAGACAGAGGCAAAGAAGGCATTCAGCACCTCTGCCTTCTTCATATCCTCTGTCACCAGGGCACCCACCTCATTCAGCAGTGGGCCTATATTGCCTCTGGTATTAGCTTTGTTGGCTATGTATTTGAAAAAGCCCTTTCTACTGTCCTTAACCCGACTTGCAAGGTTAAGTTCCAAGGAGGCCTTAGCTTTCCTAGTTGCCTCCCTACATTCCCTGACAACATTTCTATATTCCTCCCAAGTGACCAGTCCCTCCTTCCATGATCTATAGATTTTCCTCTTCCACTTGAGTTTCCCCAGCAGTTCCTTTTTTAACCACGCTGGTCTCCTAGCTCCCTTACTAGATTTTCTACCCATTGGGACACACTGATGCTGTGCTTGCAAGAAGTGGTCCTTGAATATTGTCCAGCTATCTTGAGCCCCTTTACCTTCTAGCACTCTGTCCCATGGGACTTCCCTTAACAATTGGTTGAGGAGGCCGAAGTTTGCTCTGTAGAAGTCCGGGGTTCTGGTCCTGCTGGAAATTCTGTTCCTCCCACACAGGATCCTGAACTCCACCATCTCATGGTCGCTGCAGCCAAGGTTGCCATTGACCACCACTGCTTCAATAAGGCCCTCCTTGTTGGTGAGCACAAGATCCAGCAGCGCTCCTCTTCTAGTCGGCTCATCCACCATTTGCATTAAGAAGTTGTCATCAATGCACTGGAGGAACCTCCTAGACTGTGAAAGGCTGGCTGTATAAGTCTTCCAGCAGATATCGGGATAGTTAAAATCTCCCATGAGGACCAAGGAGATGGTCAGAGAAATGTGTGTTACCACCTGCATGCGTTGCAAAATAAAAGGACCATATACTGCCAAGCTGTTGGGATTGGAGACAACTCTCAGAGCTCCTCTGAACATTTTTGCAGTGATTATTAAATCTTTCTTTTGTTTAAAAACATCTTAACCACTGATCTGTGAAAGGCTCCAGCAAACATGGAAAATGTGTGACATAAATAGCAGTTTCACACACACACAAAGACACAAAACCCAGACCAAAATCATATTTATCTTTCAATTCTGACAAGAGTCATTTTTATCTGTGACTAAAGGCTCACTTAAAGGCATTTAAAAGTCAGCAGTGTTCCCTTATCCATAATTTATTTCACATTAATCTTCCTATTTCTAGCTACATATATATTCTGCAAATTCACATCAAGCAGTCCATAATCTTCTCTGCCTTAGTTTGCACATAAGCAAAATAAAATTGTAAAAATGCCACTGCTCTGTTACCATTTGGAGTGGCAGATGTCCAACTGCCAGCTGTACAAGTACTGAATATGAAGCACTGATTATAGAGTAATCAAATGCTTTGTCAAACCATATTTTACAATTTTATTGTCACTTAATAACTACACAAGTATCAGCAGATAAACACACATGTGGTCCATTACCACAGCATCCACCAAGGTTTCAGCATATCCATAATGTGATGGGTAAATGAGAACTGTTGATTGGACAAACACAGGCTTCCCAATAGCCTCTCACCTTTTCTGTCAGTGAAAGCTCTTCGCAAAACAGAAAATTAAGCCATCATGAGATGAAAATAGAGTTGCATCATGGATTAGAGAACAGCAAAAAGATTAAAAAAAAAAAGGAAACAATTTTTTTAAAAACAAATACAACAAAAAAGTGCCACAAGATCATCTTCAGACTTAAGCACACACATTTATAACCCAGCAAGGGAAAGCAACTAATGCAACAGTATTTGCTTCTGACTCAAAATCACTTAAAATCATTAAATAAATAAGACATGAGAGCAGAGACCATCGAGTTTATTTCTGCTATATTATTCTTTAAAGAAAGGAACCCCTCTTTCAACTTCTTGTTGTTTGCAGCACAAAAAGCAAGCCAGAAGTGTTCATCTTAAAAACCACCCCACAGCTGAGGACTGTTCTGTACACTTCACTTGACTTTATAGCCACCATCAATTAGTTTAACGCCCCTTTTTTCACTGCCCCCTAAGCTGAGGGAGCTCCCTCAAGGAGCCTGATACATTTAAAGAGGAAACCTGTGATGTGGCTTCTTGCAATTAGGTCATTAAAGTTACACACTCAAATCCTTTGCAGTCTTAAAACCTGTGAGGCTGTGACATTGTCTTCTCTTAAATCGCACTTCAGAACTCATCTGTGTCATAATGTCTTTAAATGGTGCAGCTGCAGCCAGGCAGCCGGGCTGATCACACCCAATTAATCCTGATGATTCTTCCTTCACCTGCCACTTTATTACTGAAAGGACAGACAGAGCTCTTGAAGCCAGACAGAGCTGGCTTTATTATTTAATTCACAGGGATAGTACCTTACCCAGCACTCTAGCTGGTTTCCAAAGCCTCTAGCTAAAGAGACAAAATGCAGCAGAACACACAAGAGGAACAGGTGACAGTACACATGTGGAAGTCAAATGCAGTAAATTTTGCAAGTTGTTAAGTTGTAAAGTAATAACCCCCACACAAAGCAGAGATCCATGCATCTTTGACAGCTGCCTTTTTTTGAGTGAAGCTGAAAAAAACCCAGTGTCACTGTTCATAGTGCTTGGAAGGCAACCTATACATTAATGAGATACCTCACATTGGACAACACAAGTAAAAGTCATCTCAATCACTTATCTCTTGTCTGAAGCAAAAATAGAAAGGACAACTACAGGTTGGATGGAGAATCGCTTGAGAACAGCCCTGAGGAAAAGGACTTGGAAGTGCTCATTGATGAGAAGCTCAGTATGAGCCAGCAGTGTGTGCCTGCAGCCCAGAAACTGTGTCCTGGGCTGCATCACCAGCAGCGTGGCCAGCAGGTCAAGGGAAGGGATTCTCCTCCTTTACTCCACTCCTGTGAGACCCCCCTGCAGCCTGGGCCCAGTTCTGAAATCACCAGCACAAGAAGGATGTGGAGCTGCTAGAGCGACTCCAGAGGAGGCCACAAAGATGATCCAAGGGCTGGAGCAGCTCTGCTCTGGAGACAGGATGAGAGAGTTGGGTGTGTTCAGCCTGGAGAAGAGAAGGCTCCAGGGAGACCTCAGAGCACCTTCCAGTACCTGAAGGGGCTCCAGGAAAGCTGGGGAGTGACTTTCTATAAGGTCATGCAGTGACAGAATGAGGGGGAATGATTTTAGGTTGGAAGAGAGGAGATTTAGGTTATAAATTAGGAAGAAATTCTTCAATATGAGGGTGGTGAGACACAGGCCCAGAGAAGCTGTGGCTGCCCCATCCCTGGAAGTGTTCAAGGCCAGGTTGGATGAGGCTTGGAGCAACCTGGTCTAGTGGGAGAAGTCTCTGCTCATTGCAGTCTCTGCTCACATCACAACTTGATGAACTTTAAAGGTCCCTTCCAACCGAAACCAGTCAGTGATTCTATGATTCAAGGAATAGCAGCAAAGTGGACTAGAAACATGGGTAGATTCTCATGAGTAGTTTTTAAAAGAGTCCCATAAGGAAAACATCTCTAATAAAAGCAATTGATTTATGTCTGTTAATAAAAACATTTTTGTATATGAATTTAGCAGAACATACTGAGACAAGACTAGAAGCCAAGAAACAATTTCACCAACTCCTTGAGAAACCCAAAGCTATACTCCAGATGCTTGCTGCTGTAAATGCCAACCAAAAAATATATCTCAAAAGGAGTCATGTTGGAGATGATGCATATTACTCATGGACAATGATAGCTTAAGGCAATATTTCACATAGCTGGAAACATTACTCAATTTTGATCCAAAGTGAAACATGGCACTGAGTCGATAACAACAACAAATCGCCCCCATGATTCTCCTGACTGAGAATTACAAGCCCTCAGGTACCACATAAGGCTCCTTTGAATGTAAAGTATTTGCTTAAATTGATACTATTATCCATGTTTTCAACAAAGGAAATCCATGAAGATTCATTATATCCACTCCTCCTATGCTGCAAGATAAACCCTTCCGACAGGGATGACAGGGAATACAGGAAGGGTGACACACTTCTCATGTAGGCATTCAAACCAAAACAGACCCCGAAAATGGCCAAACT
This sequence comes from Apus apus, assembly GCF_020740795.1. Taxonomy (NCBI): domain Eukaryota; kingdom Metazoa; phylum Chordata; class Aves; order Apodiformes; family Apodidae; genus Apus; species Apus apus. Next base: position 3,111,977 of record NC_067282.1, on the reverse strand, counting down.
GGCTTGAAAGATCAACCGTGCTAAAATGAGGAGTGAAATGTTACCTTTAAGCACTTAAGTGTCAAGAAATAGCACTAACATTTGACTTTATTCTGATTGCTTGGGTAGGAAGAGGCTGGTTTTTTTCCCTTATTATTTTGGTTATGTTGGTGTACAAAAGTTGGGTAATTCAGCACAGACTGGAAAAGTTTAGTTAAAAAAACCCAAACATCTCTTGTGCTTGTCCTCTAGCACACAGGAGTCAATCCAAAACTCCTGAGAAACCCTAAGGAAGGAATTGCTACATCATTCAATCGATTTGGTCAGTGAGGGATGCAAGAGTCACTTTAGGGCTTAACACAGTTAAGCTGACAAACTGGTTTTCCATTTCAATTGTTTTAATATTCTACAGAAGGACATAGAGCAGTTAGTCATCCACCTCCACAAGGGAGAAAAATTGGCTGGATGCAGACTCACAAAGGCAAGAAAGAGCATTTTTCATTATTAAAAATAAATAAATAAAATCAATCTTTGAATAGAGGTCATTATGTTTGGGGTGCATCAAGAGAATGCAAATATGAAGTGCTACAAAAAACCTTCCCCTCACCTTCACATCTCTGAACACATGCAATGGATGAGCTGCCATCATTTGCACCAGTTCTTTAAGGAGTGAATGGCAAAGAACTGCCTGTAGGCTTCAGGAACACAATGTAGCAATTTGTGCTAAAATTAGCATATTAAAAACAAATTGCTAAGTGGCACGAAGACTTAATTTGCACAACAAGCTTTCAGTTTGGCTCTTCAGTCTGCAATGCAGGGAAAGCATAATATTTGATTTGGACCTGCCAGTATCCTTTAGGCTTTGGGCCTCCAATAATTTCTTATACATTATTTCTAATAAGCATTTAATGCGATTTTTTTTTAATATACCATCGGCTTAGCTGAGTGGTACCAAAACAGCAAGAAGTCAGAAAGTGATTTTCACTCTTCTGTAAGGTAACACTTAAAATATTCCAGACTGTACCTGAGTTTGAAAAACAGTATCAGCAAATTTACCACAGTGAGAACTCTGAGATGAGAAGAATATTTCTGTACTTTTTGGTTTGTTTGCTCTCTGAATTAGCATTTTCTTATAAAGTAAGAAGGCCATAAAGGCACAGCAACTGGCAGAAGATCCCTGGGCCACACAAACCTCAAATACCCTCTCAGCTCTTCTGCTAAAGCAACAAGCTTTCAGGGTAACATCTCTCTGATCTTACAAAGTAATTAGCTCCACACTTAGTATTTTAGAGAAAGTTGGGAGAGACCCCTTAGTTTATTTTATGAAAGACACATTGTCAACCGACTTTTGCTGACTAAGATTTAAAAGCAGTGGATTCATATCCTCAAAAAAACCCAAAACCAACAAACACCCAGCAAGCTTATTTCCTCTTGTCCTGAAAGTGCCGTTACAGAATTACTGCTAAATAAAATCTAAACCATGTTGAGATCTCTACTGAGATTATCTACTGCTAAGATAGCCCTAAAATAAAGTAGGCTTATTTACTGATTTGCTTTTTAAACTTGGACCATTTATGAGCTCTAATTTACAGCACAGCCTTTATATACATTTTTTTCTGTGCAACTGACAGACCAACAACTATGGTCTCTAAAACATTAAGGAGGGACCAGACCTTCTGTAATTAAATCCCTTTTTCTTCAGAACACGTATCTTCCTACGTCTCACCAATAATTTCATCCTCATCTTCTTTCTCCTGCATAATCTAGCAGAGGATGGGAAATATCAGTTCACAAGGGCAACAATGCAGGAATTATTTTAAAAATTTACATGTCAGTCAAATTTATTTTTACATGCGTGAAGCAAAGAAGCTTCCTCTTCCCTATGAGGATTATCTCCCAAACTACTTTTTACCACGAAGAAAACACAAAAAGACATACTCTGCAAAAGTCTCATTCTATTTAAAAATCTTGTAAATTTGTCCTGTTTTAGGAGTACTTAATTTTGTTCCCTCTTCAGCTGGCCTGCCTTTTCTCAGCAGTAAATCTACACCACCAACTTCCTTTTTCCTCCAAGTTTCTATGCTGCCTGTGCTACTGTTATTCAGATCCTGTACTCCTTTCCATTCCCACACTCTGAAACCTCTTTTGCAACTCTTCACTTTGGTCCTTCAACCATGGCAGCGTTTGTAACAAGGACTCGCAGCCTGGCTTGAACACCCACAACTTTCCACCTCCTGCATGCCAAGCTCTCCCGAAGCCTTGCTGAAGCATCCCAGCTATGCAAAAGGCCTCCTCAGATTGCCCACTCCAAGCACTTCAGGGTAGGTGAACCTCTTCACTTTAGTGCCATTTTCCTAGGTTCTCAACGCTTCCAAAGCAGCTGCCTCTTGTGTACATGTGAAAGCTTTTTGTAGGACAGGGCGCCTGTCAGGTGGCAGCACATAACTACAACTACTACACCCTTTAAAGTCACTGCCCACGGTTATTTTTTTTAGAAAAACATCCGTGACAAGAGGGCTTGAGCCTCTGCCTGCTCCCACAATATCATCACAGAAACTTAGGGGTTGGAAGGGACCTCGAAAGATCCTCTAGCCCAACCCTCCTGCCAGAGCAGCAATAAACCCCCTTCTCAAGCACCTGTTGGATGGCCTTACAGCCAAAACACTTCACTCTTTCCTTAAAATGCACTTCAACACATCTAAATTCCTGATTGCCCCTGAATAACAGAATGTTGAGGTCAAAACAACAGCCTGCTCTCTTTGCCATCGCTCCCAGCTATGCTAAAAGGCCACCACGTGCAGGGCTACTCTAACTCCCACCACCTGCAACAGCGCAACCTGACGATGGTCAGGACCCAAAGGTGTCTCTCCTGGATGATGTCTCTTCCACATAAAGATACTTTCTCCCTCCTTGCTCTCCCTGAACAGTTTCACACGGCTTGCCCAGCCGTGGCTGGGCAGATGCTCCCACCTCCTCTCCCGGAGAGCCGGGCTGCAGATCCACGTAGCTTTTACACCTGCACCCCCAGCACGGTTTTTGGGTGAAAACTCCCCTCTTCAGCCACCCGCGCGGTGCCACGCAACCAGCCCCGCTCCAGTGCCAAGCCCCCTGAGACCCACCTCACCCGGCCACGCTGCCACAACCCTCTCCTGATGCCTTCCCCAAGCTTCTTGAACGTCTTCCTCCTGCCCTACCCTCATCACTCCGGACACAGGCCGGAGGAACAGAATGAGGATGGGGGGGGGGGAGCCAAACAACATGCTGGGGCGCGGGGAGAAAGGGGGTACACCACTCTGTCCTGAAGACACGGATCTGAGGGGGGGATGGGGGCAAGAAAACACCCATTTCCACCGGCCGGGGCTGGCTGAGGGGCAGTGGGCCTGTTACCCCTGTCTCTCAGGAGAGAGGGGCCATGGAGGAGGGGGGCCATGGAGGAGGGGGGCATTCCCCTGCCGTGGGCCCTGCTCAGTGGGGTGAGGGCACGGAGGGCTCTGGGGGGTGAACCGAGGAGGCAGCAGGACGCGGGGCAAAGAGCGGCCACTCACAGAACTCGGCGATGTAGTAGGAGACGGCGTAGTTCTCCTCGCACCACTCCAAGGTGGAGGTCGGCGGGCCCCAATAACCCTCCCGGTCGGCGGCCGGAGCCATCGCGGCACCCGCTTCAGGGCCAGAGCGGAGTCAAGGCGGGAGGGGAGGGAGGGAGGGGGTGTATGGGGGAAAGGGAAGGAGGAGGGAGAAAGGGAAGGAGGAGGGAGAAGGGCGCCGGGCCCGGAGCGGAGCTGGGCCCGCCCGGCTGAGGGAGGAGCCGGGCTGGGGGGGGGGCAGGCCGCGGGTTGCCATGGCGACCGGCTGCGGCCTGCGCGCCAAACCGGCCCGGCCTGTGCCGGGATGTTCAGCTTGAGGGGGGGGGGGGGGGGGGGGGAGGGAAATGTTGAGGTGAAAAAGGCAGATTTAGGGAAAGCCTGTGGGAAAAGACCGGCTGGGGGCACGGGCTTGAGCTGAGGAAGGTGCCCTGGCTGCGGCCGCTCTCTGCTCTTACCGGTGGGGTGTTTTTTTTTTTTGGGGGGGGGCAAAATACGCGCTGCCATGGGGGTTGGGTTGGGTGGCACCGAGGCGGTTTTCCCCTCTCGGCTGTTCCTTGTAAGCGGGCAGGGGAGGAGGGTTTGTGACGTGGCTTCGTGTTTTTAAATGAAGAAGCAAGCGGTGCCCGTGCTCGTGGGCTGGGGGGAGGAAGGTTTTTTTATAGCACTGCCCACTGCCCGGGGGGGTTTCTCTCATCCGGTGCCTTATTTAGTTTCCTCAGTGCTTGCTACGCATACTATACTTACACCCATAGCACTCAAAGTGCAAGCAGAGGTGGTATTTTGAAGGTAGAGTCTGAAAAGGGCAAGACTTGAAGCACGTGGGAAGAGAACAAAAAGCACAAGTAAAAGCCTAATATTGTGCGGTTTCTTTATGTTTCAGGAAAAGGTCCAAAGACGACGAGAAGCTTCAGGCAGACCCTGAGGGCTGTGCACGGTGCTTACACCCTGCTGGTCAGCAGAATGTATGATGCTTGTATATAAACTTCTTTTCCCACATCTAATTTCTCCTCACCTCCCCTTCTCTGTAAGCTAAAAACGCTCCAGTCTAAACACAGAAACTTTTCTAGCCTAACTGCTGATGTTCCATAATGTACATATCTCTCCTGAAGAATAACCTGCCTTCTGCAGCTCAGCTTCTGTGTAGTTGTTTTCAGCATCAGGTAGAGATGTATTTAGCAGTTTTCATAGTGATGTAAAACCTTCAAAGCAAAATTGATTTTAGTGATGGGAATGAAAAAATGCTTAGATTGTCAAAACTTCATCAAGATACTGTGGATTATTTAATACAGACCTGTAGTTATATTATTATTATTATTATTATTATTATTATTATTATTATTATTATTATTATTATTATTATTATTATTATTATTAAGTTTGATTTATTCAGAGCTAGATTATCCTTCCCAGATTTAAACTTTCAAGATTCAGATCTGGAAGAGTACCAAGGGGATTCAGAAGAACAAAACTGGTTGTAAACAATGAGGAGGATCCTAGTCTACTTGATGGACTTCAGCTTTTTGGACTTTTGAAGGTTTGGTTTATATAGTAAGGAGGATTGTAGGGCTGTATTCCATCTTTCCTTACCATGGTTAACTGTTTTGATTTTAAAATTTCCTGACAGAACAATTCAGAGTTTGAAATTGCAGTAGCTCAAAACTAAATAAATAACTATTAAACATCCCATTTGCACACCAGGAGGACAAGATGGGAACATTATGAAAAAATGAGGAATTTGCATAACATTCAATTACAGTTGGCTTGAAATAAATATTTAAAAATATTGATGTTTGTTTCTTTTTTCATCACGTGCATGCTGGCCATGAGAAGATTTGTGACTGCAATAGAAGCAGAAGCCAGACATGAAACTGGCTTTAAAACAGAGCAAGATAAATTAATGAAAGATTATATGGGGTAGATAACAACAACAATGTGGGCTATGATTTAGACAGACTGAAAATCTGGGCAGAAATGAACCTAATGGGGTTCAACAAGAGTAAATATAGAGGCCTGCGTGTGGGGAGAAAATACAGATTAGGGGTTGACCTGCTAGAAAGCAGCCCCATGAAGAAGGACCTTAAGAGTCCTGCTGGACAAGAAGTGATACATGGGACAGCAATGTGCTCTTGTGGCCAAGGGAGCCAGTAGTATCTTGGGATGTATTAAGAACAGTGTGGCCAGCAGGTCAAGGGAGGTTCTCCTGCTCCTCTGCCCCAGTGACACCACATCTGGAGTCTTGTGGCCAGTGCTGGGCTCCCCAGTTCAAGAGGGACAGGGAGATGATGGAAAGAGTTCAATGGAGGCTACAGGGATGATGAAGGGTCTGGAACATCTGTCATATGAGGAAAGGCTGAGAGACCTGGGGCTGTTTTGTCTGGAGAAGAGAAGACTAAGAGGGGACCTTATTAATGTATATAAATATCTGCAGGGTGGGTGTCAAGAAGGGGCCAGTCTCTTCTCAGTGGTGCCTGTGACAGGACAAGGGGAAACGGCACCAAGTGACAACACAGGAAGTTCCACCTCAACAGGAGGAGAAAGTTCTTTCCTGTGAGGGTGACAGAGCCCTGGGACAGGCTGCCCAGGGAGGTTGTGGAGTCTCCTTCTCTGGAGACATTCAAGACCTGTCTGGATGTGTTCCTGTGTGACCTGCCCTGGGTGTTCCTGCTACAGCAGGGGGTTGGACTCGATGATCTTCAGAGATCCAACTTCTTTGATTCTATGATTATCATCCATTCTTTTTACTTATTTATTTTTCCTAGATAGGCAAGCAATAACGTGCATCTAGCCTTTAGTTTGAACCATTGGGGAATTCTGATTTATTTGACACATTTCTGTAGTGTTCTCCATCACCATCCACATTTATTTCTGACTTATGCCATGGTTTGGTTCCCTGCTTCTTCCAAACTCTAGCAAACCTTTCAAGCATTGCACGCAGAAAGATAGGATTGAGGAGGCAGCCACAAACCATTATAATACCTGTTTTTTTTTCTCCTGAAGCTGTTTTGTAAAGGTAAATTAATCTTCCACAAAACAACCTTTGACCATTTCAGCTGCTGCAGTAAGTAATACGTGTTAAAAGCAATGTTTTTTTTCTCTGTAACCTTGAGCTGCTTTTTGTAGTGTACCTTGCTGCTCTGGTTATAATATGAGACCCTGAATTTATTTGCATCTAGATGTGGTCTATCTGACTAGAGAGTCAAACCTACCTATGTCCAGGTGTTGGACTTGGTTTGATCTGTAGGACTTACAGAGAGAATGTCTTGATTCTGAAATAACAACATAAACAAATGTAGAGCTCCTGAAATGCCTTTTTTTTTTTTTTTTCTCTGTTACTCAAAAGGTACCCGACGTGCCAATGAAGTAGTTATGTGTGGCATCAGGTTGCCTGTGGCAAAGATCCTCTTTCCGTGTAGTTTTAGTCGCCTGGAAACCTTGTGGCTTAGCTAATCTGTTGAGTTAGTTGAGTCGTGTCAGTTTACACCACTAGGGGGGTATATCCTGTAAATTTACTATGTGGATCCAGTAGTTTTTTCCTTGAGGAACAGGAAAGCACTACTGTTCAAAAATTGTTTCACTTTCTGGTCTGTGAAATTCAGGGAATGACACCTGAAGAAGAACGTTTTTCTTTATCCCTGCTTTATGCAAAACACTTTATCACAACTTGTGCTGCTGGTTGTTTAATTTCTGCATAAAATGAGACCTAGCAAACATTGATTAGAACTCACTATGGCTACATAGGTTGGAGAAGATTGTTGGTTCTCCCTCTCATCAGTACGTGCATGTGAAGGGGGAGATAATGTTGACATAAAATCTTGAAGTTGTTTCCACTACTTTTTTCTAGTTATTTCAAAATAAAGGTATGGGGCACCTAAATAAAGCTGAGTTTTGTGCTACAAATTGCCTGTTCAAATTTTAAGTTAATTATGAACCTGTGCCTTCTCTAGGATCTGTTTGTATTGGGTCATAGCAGATACAATCACAGATACACAACATCCTAGGCATGGAATCCTGAGTCAGGGTTCTCAGTTGTAAAGTCACATCCCATGACAATGTCACTGGGAAGTACTGGCAGCTCACAATGTCATTATTGGTGGCTTTCTGGATTGTCTAGTCCATATAGGTTGCAGAAAAAGGTCACTAGCACCTCCAGCTCCTGCAAGCCTGATCCTGTGGAGCATGTGATTGATCCCATTGATTTATATGCAGGTACCATGAGTAAGATGCTGAAAGCAGGATTGTAAGAGGCTGAATCAGACACTTTGTGAAGTGCCCTGAAGTTTAAAGGGCTCTTTGTGAGAGCCATTGTTGGGATGATTATAATTATGCCTGAAGTAATACCACAGACATTTTTGGCACCTGAATGAGTGAAAAAAGCAAAGTCATTTCCTAAGATGAAGAAGGATCTGATCCAAGAAACTTCAGCAGGGTTAGCAGAACTGATTTCCTATTCATAGTTAGGTAAAGCAGAGATGTCTGCACTGAAGTTAAATGGAGTTACGTGTTTGGAAAACATCATCAGAGGGACTCACTCAAGTCCTAGAGCCATGCAAGTGTTCAGCAACTCGCCAGGGCAATAGGACTATTCTGAGCCATATTTTCAACGCTATCATGTGAGTTTTGGCAAAGGGCTGTGGCAGTGGGTGACAGCATCAGGGGTTTCAGCTCGGTGGGTGCTGTGAGCACCTGGCACTGAAGGGCTCAGATATGAATACAACAACCTGAAGAGAATCACAGAATCAATTGTCAGGGTTGGAAGGGACCTCTAGAGATCATCTAGTCCCGCTCTCCTGCTGAAGCAGGATCACCCAGAGCACATCACCCAGGGCTGCATCCAGGTGGGTCTTGAATATCTGCAGAGAAGGGGACTCCACACCCTCCCTGGGCAGCCTGTCCCAGGGCTCTGTCACCCTCACAGGCAAGAAGTTTTCCCTCATCTTTCAGGGGCACTTCCCATGTTCCAGCCTGTGCCCGTTGCCCCTCGTCCTGTCCCTGGGCACTGCTGAGCAGGGTCTGGCTCCATCCTCCTGCACCCACCCTGAGATACTGCCAGGCATTCAGAAGGTCTCCCCTCAGCCTTCTCTTCTCCAGGCTGAGCAGTCCCAGCTCTCCCAGCCTTTCCTCATTAGGGAGAAGCTCTAACCCTCCAGTCATCTTTGTTGCCCTCCCCTGGACTCTCTCCAGCAGTTCCCTATCTCTCTTGAACTGGGGAGCCCAGAACTGGACTATTCCAGCTGTGGCCTCACCAGGGCAGAGTAAAGAGGGAGAATGGCCTCTCCTGACTTCCTGGCCACACTCTTCCTTATGCAGCCCAGGATTCCATTGGCCTTTTTGGCCACAAGAGCACATTGCTGGCTCATGAACCATTTACTATCTCCCAGGACTCCCAGATCCTTCTGGGAACTGCTTTCCATTGTTATAAACTGTTGATGAAAGCAGGGGCTGCAGAGCACAGATATTTAGGAAAAGAACTGTGACCTGCCAAGGCCAGGCCCTTCCTTCATGCAGGATGGTTCAGTCCTATATCCAGTCCTCAAAGCAGATTTCAGGGACACATTGGTCTGAAGTCGTGGCAGGGGAGGTTTAGATTGGATATTAGGAAGAATTTCTTTGCTGAAAGAGTTGTCAGGCACTGGAACAGCTTGCCCAGGGAGGTGGTGGAGTCACCATCCTTGGATATATTCAAGAAACCTGTAGATGAGGAACTTCAGGGCATGCTCTAGTGGCTGAGATTATAGGTTGTGTGTTGTGGGGTTTTTTGGGGTGTGGTTTTGTGTTTGTTTTTTGTTGGACTCAGTGATCTCATAGGTCCTTTTCCAGCCATGACTGTTCTGTGCTTCAGTGATTTTTCTTCTCCATCCTTTTCCTAGCACAAGCCTATCTGATTGGGTCTATTACAAATGTATCCCAGAATATTTCAAATCAAAAGCTGAGGCAGGTGATGCCATCCCCAGCAGGTCCCATTTTTGCTAAAAATCAGGCTGTTGCTTTCTTGTAGCAGTGGATTTAGCTGAAGCTTGTCTGCACCCAGCAGCTTCTGCCCTGAAAGCAGGCAACATATGTAGGTGTCTCCAAACACCTGCAGCTTGAAACCCGTTGTATTGGCATGAAATAAAACTGATGTCACTTTGTGCTAATTTGCAGGGCTGAAATTGGTATGGGAGGAGATAAACCTGATGTTCCATCATTCCTGGGGGAGAAGCAGTTGACGCTGGGAAAAGTGTGGAAAGAGAGCTCAGCTTAGTAGCTTTTCAGGTCACCTGGGCTTACTTCACCCTTATATGTGAATCAGAGCCCTCATCAGCTGCAAAATGTGTAAATGTAAACGTACACCAGCTTCAGCTGAAATAGCAAATAAAGGGCATGTGCCTCAGTCTCATGGACTTCCAAAGGAATTTGGGAATCAGCCTGCCTTTGTGCTGTAGAATTCTCATGCTTTAAAAAAAAAACAAATGCCTTAAGGATTCATTGTTTACACTTGTAAACAGCTTTCTCTTTAGGAAAAATAGAGCAAGCTGTCTTTTTTTCTGCCTAATTTGCATAGGCAGAGTCAATGTGAAGAGACTTGCCTGAGCTTTGTAACAATATCTAAGCTTCTTTATTCTCAGTTTGGATCCTGCCTTAAAGGCTCAGTTCCCTTCCTTAAATGCTGGCATCTTGTGTCAGTTGAGATTCAGGGCAACGAAGCTGGTGAAGGGTCTAGAGCACAAGCCTTATGAGGAGCATCTGAGGGAGCTGGGGGTGTTCAGCCTGGAGAAAAGGAGGTTGAGGGGAGACCTTCTCACTCTCTGCAACTGCCTGAAAGGAGGTTGGAGCAAGGGGGAGGTTGGTCTTTTCTCCCAGGGAACAGGCAATAGGACAAGAGAAAATGAGCTCAAGTTGTTCCAGGGGAGGTTTACATTGGATATTAGAAGAAACTTCTTTGCTGAAAGGATAATTAAACACTGGAATAGGCTGTCCAGGGAGGTGATTGAATCAACATCACTGGAGGTGTTTAAAAGCTGTTTAGATGTGGTGCTGAGGGACATGGTTTAAGCACTGGGTCTCAGTAGAGTTAGGTTAATAGTTGGTAGAGTTAGGTTATGGTTGGACTCGATGATTTGAAGGTATTTTCCAACCAGAACTATTTTGTGATTCTTTCAGAGCAGCAGCTGAAGGCCAGGAAGGATGCCCTGGGGTCACTGGATCTTGTCTAGATCTGGTGTCATACCCATATGGCTCTCAGCTGCTGTGTGTCCAACAATGTCTATATGTGGGCAGCTGAATTGAGTTTAGGTGTCTGGCTTTTTGGGCAGGATGAAGTTGGGTGACATCATATATCCCAGCCCCTTATTCTGTTCTGCAAAGCACTCCACTCTGATTTGAAGTCAGTGAAGCTCCTGTTACTGTTTTCTGTACTCACAGGGTCTATGAAAGGTCCATACCTGATTGACTTTTGGACTTGCTTTGAGCTCAGTGGGCTGGAATTGAGGCATTTGTGGGAAGCAGCCTTTTTGACAGGCTGAGGGAGTTGGGCTTGTTCAGCCTGAAGAAGAGAAGATGTTGGGGGGGACCTTATAGCAGCCTTCCAGTACATGAAAGGGGCCTATAAGAAGGCTGGGAAAGAGCTGTTCTCAAGGGCGTGTAACAACTGGATAAGGAGTAATGGTTTCGAGCTAGAAAAGGGTAGATTGAGGTGGGGCATTAGGAAAAAGTTCTTTACTATGAGGGTGCTGGATGACTGGAACAGGTTGCCTAGAGAGGTGGTGGAGGCCTTATCCCTGGAGGCATGCAAGGTCAGGCTTGATGGGGCTCTGAGCAACCTGGTCTAGTGTGAGATGTCCCTGCTTATTGTAGGAGGGTTGGACTAGATGACCTTTAGAGGTCCCTTCCAACCCAAGACATTCTGTGATTCCTGAATGCTGTACCACTCACTGGAGTCACGTGTCCTTAGGACAAGTTATAAGCTCCCTATATGAAACCTGGGAGGAGACATATAGCAGAGGACAGGAGCCACAAAACCTTGATTCCCTCCAACACTTGAACAGGCAGCACAGAGTCCATTTGGGACTCAAAAAATGGCAGTAGCCCTCTCAACAGGTTGAAAACAGAAGCAACGCCCTCTCTTCTTGTTCCTATCCTAGCTCCCTTGCCACGAATGGAGCTGGGAAAGGGTCTGGAGGAAAACCCAACCCTGGATCTCTCTTACAACCACCTGCTTTTGGGTGAGAGAAGGGAGAGCACTGGCAGCTTGCAACTAAAAGAGGAATCCATAGGTAGTATCATGATATTGCTGTGAGCACAGAAGACACAGTTACTGCACAACAAACTCGTATTTCCAAACTTACAGGAAGTTCTAGAAGTCTCCATATGACTTGACAGTGTCTGAAGCCATTGGGAAGGAGTCTCCTGGTAGTAGCAGCTACCTTGTGCAGACAGGTGGCCATAAATAGCAAGCTTTTGAGTGTCAGGATCAGTTTACTAACATGTCTAGCTAAACCTCCTCAAGATGGGGCCTCCTCCCATCTACATGCATGCTAAAGTTTTGGGCACCACTGATATGAAGAGCCAGCTTCTGGTGTGTATCCATCCTTCCCACTCGCACCATTTTGGGTGCGTGGTCAGATGGAGACTGGGCAAAAACTGTGACCACCTGCTGCAGAAATGGAAGTCCCAATGATAGAAGGGTGACTTCAGGCAAATTCTGAAGGCAAAATATTGTCAGGAAGCAAGGAGCTTTTTGGAAGACCATGAGGGATAAGGGCTGAAGTTTTTTTACCCCAAAACCCCAGCAGGAATGGACTGAGGAGCTCTCTGTTGCCAGTGCCTCACCCTTTTCTTAGAAATTTTGGTTTAGGGAACAAAGCACCCACAAGCCATGTGTTCACTGTTCTTTTATGATGAATCAATTAGTGTCTGAATCACAGAATCCTAGGGGTTGGAAGGGACCTGGAAAGATCACCCAGCCCAACCCCCCTGCCAGAGCAGGGTCACCCAGAGCACATCACACAGGAACGTGTCCAGGAGGGTTGGAATGTCTCCAGAGAAGGATACTCCACAGCCTCTCTGGGCAGCCTGTCCCAGGGCTCTGTCACTCTCACAGGAAAGAAGTTCTTCCTGATATTCCCATGGAACCTCCTGTGCTCCAGTTTGCACCCATTGCCCCTTGTCCTGTCACTGGACATCACTGAACAAAGCCTGGCTCCATCCTCCTGACACTGCCCTGAACGTGTCTGTAACCATGGGTGAGGTCGCCCCTCAGTCTCCTCTTCTCCAAGCTCAAGAGACCCAGCTCCCTCAGCCTTTCCTCATCAGGGAGATGTTCCACTCCCTCCATCATCTCTGTGGCTCTGCCCTGGACTCTCTTAAGCAGTTCCCTGTCCTTCCTGAACTGAGGGGCCCAGAACTGGACACAATACTCCAGATGTGGAATCACCAAGGCAGAAGAGAGGGGGAGGAACCCATAAAGCAATGTATCCCACCTTGTGTTATATAAAACTCTTGTCCATCCAGTTGTGCCCTGCTTGGTATGGATAGGGATAGCAATTTCCTCCTCTTGCTGCTCTTGGAAACCTCTGCAACAAAAGGGAGAAACCACTAGGAGCAAACAGAAAGTCCCTGTGGTAAACAGACACAGATATAGTAAAATGTCAAACATTAACGTATTTTTAAAAAAATTGAACACTTGAAATCTCTTCAGTTGCTCTGCACCTACAGTAGGGATGGCAGCTGGTATTTTCCTCCTTGATCTGTGGGAAAATGGCATATTTACCCCAAGCATATGCAAATTTTTCTGCCTAGCCTGGAAAGGAAGCACGTTCTGTTCATGTAAAGAAGCCATTTCTATATTTCTGTCATTTGCTGCAGGAAGGCGGAGGAGAAGAAAGAGATCAAGTCATTCTTCACTTGGCAAAACTCCTTTGTTACTTTTCTGGCTGTCAGTTAATTACCAGTGAGCTAATCAACCTACACCTCAGCCAAACTCTTTCCTTTTTAACAAGTCATTAATAAAGGAGGCTGCTCAGACCGTTCAAATTGACCTTTCAGCGTAGCTTGGATATTTCAAACTTGTGAACTAAAAGGAGGATAAAAGAAAACATAAGGAAATACAGCAATTCACTTTCACTTGCAACTTGCTTCTGGGGTGTCCTGTGTCCCATGGTTGTTCCTGCAGGAAATGCTTGATGATCAGCCTCAATAGGAGAGGAGCTTTTGTACCATTGATCCTGCTTTCTTGCTGTCATAAGCTCTCAAGACGTGTGTCACTATAGCTTGTATTGCAGAAGGTAGTGAGACCTCACTTGGAGTATTGTGTCCAGTTCTGGGCTCCCCAGTTCCACAGGGACAGGGATCTGCTTGAGAAAGTCCAACGGAGGCTATGAGGATGATGAAGGGACTGGAACTTCTGTCTGATGAGGAAAGGCTGAGAGACCTGGGGCTTTTCAGTCTAGAGAGGATAAGACTGAGGAGGGATCTAATTAATGTCTATAAATACACAAGGGCATCAAGAAGGCAGGGACAAGCTCTTTTCACTTGTGCCCTGTGATAGGATGAGGGGCAATGGGTCTAAACTCAAGCACAGGAAGTTCCACCTCAACATGAGGAAGAAATTCTTTCCTGTGAGGGTGACAGAGCACTGGAACAGGCTGCCCAGAGAGGTTGTGGAGTCTCCTTCTCTGGAGACTTACAAGACCAGTCTGGATGTGTTTCTGGGTGACCTGCCCTAGATTTTGGTCCTGCTCTGGCAAGAGAGTTGGACTCAATGATCTTCAGAAGTCCATTCCAAGCCCTGACATTCTGTGATTCTGTGATTTAGCCATCTTGGTGAGGCCCTCACACTTCATGAATGCATAGACATGAGAGCTGGCTTCTGGGCATGGTCGTGTCCAAGTGTTTGACACACCAGACTTCATCCATCTGTCACACCAAAACTGTGGATGAGAGTGGGTCCATCGTGACTCACTTTACTGAAAAGTTTCATCCAGAATTGTGATGCAATTATTTAATTACATTGTGAACTACCTAACTACAACATACAAAGCTCCATCACGTGCATGAATCAGCTTCTGAATTCTGTCTATGTCAAGATGTTATGGCTGCAGTGGTAAGTCAATGTGATATAATAGTTACTTTCTCAGGCAACTTTTTTCTGTACCAAGTGCTAAATGTGGCAGCTGTGGACAGTCTGAGTCACTCCATGGTTTTCTGAGCTCAAATGGCACAGCAGGTGTGACCTAAAAGTTAGACAATGCTAATACATGGTTTAAACTTGACTCAATATACTTAGCACTACCACAGGGCACTCTATGTGAGATTTCTGTGGTCCATATCAATGGCTTTGTAGCTTTCTGGTAGCACCTGTAGTGTGTCAAGAAAGGCATGCAGTGATTCTCCTTTGTAGGCTATACATCAAACCCCAAGGTTTTTAGAGGTTTTTCACCTGTAAAATAAGAAAAGGGCCCTTGGAATAACCACTGCTGGTCCTGGGGCTGACCTTTCTCTAGAACCATCACTGAAGAAGGCTGGAGGATCTATACTGCTCTAGGCTTGAACTGTCTGCATCACTTCTGCTGTCCAAACCAGGTCCCCCATTCATGATCAGGTAGGACTGATACAGGTTAGGGGGCTGCTAATGCTCAAAGAAAAGGGGAATAAAATTCAGCAGGACTCCAGCTCAGATCAGCAGCTCCCTCATGGCAGCCTGCAACATGCTCAGAGGTCAGGGCTGACCATCAGCCCGTTTGATCAAAGGCTAAGCAGTGTTTCTGGATGAATTATTATTTTTTTTCAATGTCATCAGAACAAAGATGCCATTCAGTGCCCCTGATGTACCAGATCCAACCAGAAAAAGCTTAACACCTTCCCTCTTGTATTCCCCTTTTACAAGGAGCAGTTCTACCCTCTGCTTCCATTGCCAGAGACTCTGCACTATTCACATGACCATCTCCATTTTTTGAAGCCAATGCTCTCTGAGGGCTTTGGAGGCCAGACTGCTAATCTCTTGACAAGCAAGTGTATTTCTTGACAGGGTGATTGGTGTTGGCCCATTGCCCTTCATGGCTTGGCCCTCTGACAGCTGGCAGTGATTTTCTGACGGCTGGAGCCCCAGTCACATGCCCCCTGACAGCAACTGAATAATATTCTCATGCTTGCAAGAATGGCAAATGCATTTGGAAAGCTCATGAATAAAATTCCCTTCTCTGTCTCTTTTTATAACTCTGACATGCTTTTCTATTGCCCAGTTTCTCCTTGTTCTCCACAGTTATTTCTTCCACTCTATTATTATTCCTCCTGTTATCGGAGTGGCAGAGACAGACACTTCTAATTTCTTCTCTGCTCGTGGCTCAGTGCTCTTTCTTTTGGTTTTTGAGCAATATTCCCCAGATAGTGTTGGCAGGAGGCTGAGTCCTGTGTGAAACCACCGTGCAGA
This sequence comes from Apus apus, assembly GCF_020740795.1. Lineage (NCBI taxonomy): Eukaryota > Metazoa > Chordata > Aves > Apodiformes > Apodidae > Apus > Apus apus. Next base: position 3,096,008 of record NC_067282.1, on the reverse strand, counting down.
GCCCCTCTTATTTGGCTCCTACCAGCTTCCACAAATGCCAGTTCCTTCTCCCATCGCCCTCGCTTGCCAGGTTTGATATTTATTTTCAAAACATGCCTTTGGCTCCTGTGTTTTCTCAGGAAAGTTTGGGCTTGGTTCCACAAGCCTGACATAACTCCTGTTTCAAAACACGGAGAGGAACCTCGGGTACAGGCAAGCAGGGAAAAGGGGGAGCCATGGTGTAAGAGTGGATTTTTATTTTTTGCCTTAGCTCATGGAAAATACAGTTTGTCCTTGGCTGAGCAGGAGGAGGTGGCTGGGTCTTATTAGCTCAGCTACGTGTCAGAGCAGGAATTGAGGACACAGTCTGGGGATTTTCTGAATGGAACTTATTTATTATCCCAGAGCATCAGTCATAGGAGGGAGAGAACTGCTGCCAGCATAGAATCACTGAATCATTCTGGTTGGAAAAGACCTTTCCCAAGTGGAAAACCTCCCTTTTCAGCAATTTGGAGTGAAAGATAAATGTCTAATTCTCTAGGGGTTCTGGTAAGACAGAAAAGCAGGTTATCTTGCTGTTTCCAGTACACCCCTCAAAACAAATATGTGTCACTAAACAAACAGCCCAACTTACTTTTCAAAGGTGGGAAAACCACCATACAAACCAAACAGGTGATGTTGTGGGTAACAACACCCCACCCTGGCCACCCCTCTATTCTCTGATACCTGTTTTATTATTGCACTCATTTAGAGACGGTCAGTGGTGCTCGATGGGTCTGGCTCCAAGGCTGAAGCAGTTCCTGAGCTGTGTTTGCTCCTTGAAAAGAGGATTCAGACTTGTGAGCCTTGCAGTGTGGACACTTTGCTGGCTCTGAGCCTGCCTGCAGCAGAGGTTCAAAACTTCCACGCCGTGTTTAGGAATAGCTGAGTGGAGAAAACTGCTCCCTTGCCAGTTCCTGTGGCCTCCTCTGGGCAATCTGAGCAACAGCTGGGACCTACGTGGCTACCACACATGGGCTCCAGCCTTCTCTTCACAGCTGTGCCCCAGGCTGTGCACACCTATGTGAGGAACACAGGCATCAGCCTGAAAATGGTCCTGAAAATGGTCTCAAACTCAACAGTCTTTGGGACTATTTATGCACAGGACAAGAGCAATGCATGTGGAGGTGAAGACCTTCAGCATTCCACAGTCTTTCTGTGAAGGAGATCCACAGCTGGAGCATGAAACCACAGATATGTCAGAAATAACTGGTGTAAGTGTTGGCAGAATAACTTGGGTGAGCAGCCACTGTGAGAGGGACATGAGGCTCCTGCATTGAATGAGCTGTTCTGGGCTCAGGTGTGATTTCTCTTCATCTTTCTGCTGCTTGGTTCCTACTGGCTTGTGCTGATGAGGAAGGAAGATAGGACAGCTTTTTGTCCCATCTGAGCTTAGGTCAGCCCTGGAAGACCTTCTGCACACAGCAGGACCTCTTTTCTGGAGCTTCCCCAAAAAAAAACCCTGCAACCTGCTCTAGGTTGAGCTCTCCCAAAGGCAAGAACATGCTTTTGGGAAGTGTTTGGGCTACGTCCAGAAGAAATAACAAGAAGCTTCTTTTAGAGGCAAGGAAATTGGGGCCACTGCCTGTACAGCCAGGTGGGCAAGCTGAAACAAGTGGCTCTCTGGAGCCCCATCATTGTTCTCAGGAGCACAGTTAGGACAAGCTTCTGTTCTTTGCCATGTGGGTGTCTCAAATTAGGAAAAATACCCTTCAGTTTCTTCCCAGTGCTGCACTTCACTGCTGCTGACAAGGGGTTGCCAGAAGGGATCTCACTTTATTTTAGACAGAGACTTTCGTATGGGCTGTCTTCCAAAATACTCAGAGTTATCTCAAGGGAGTTTTAACTGGGCATTTGTGAAATAATCTCTGGAGCACTTACTGGTGGTTCAGGAAGATGATCTGGCTCATCATCCTTGGCCATAGAATCATAGGATGTTGGAAGGGGCCTTAAAGATCATCTAGTTCCAGCCCCCCTGCTTGGGCAGGGACACCTCCCACCAGATCAGGTTGCTCAGAGCCCCATTTAACCTGCCCTTGAACACTTGCAGAGATGGGGCAGCCACAATCTCCTCAGCAACCTGTTCCAGCACCAACATTTTATAGAGAAATACAGGGCTGGTATGATAGCAGAGACCTGAGAAGTGGAGATCCAGGATGCAGCACTGAGTGTAGGCATGGGATGAGAGAAGATGGAGCATGGGCTGGCACTGGAGACCTCACTGCTATAAACTACTCACCCATGATTAGTTACAGAAACGCAGACCAGGAGCTGGACAAAACTAGTTTTAGGGAAAGCAAAGAAAATAAAGAAGTAGTATCTAACATATAGATGTATAGTAAATTCAGGTGGAACCCGAATCTGTAGACCCATGAAGAAAGAGAAAGGTGTAAAAACATATTAACAAGCCTATACAAATGACCCAAAGTGGATTTTTAGAGTGAGGAAGGATAAACAAGTAACATTAACAGTGTGTTTTTCCCCAATGAAGGATATCAGAAGCTGATGACTTCTGGTGTTACCCTCCCCAGCAGTTCAACATGACTTATTCTAAGACCCCGTGGAGCAACAAGAGGATGAGTTTAACACCAGAGAAAGGGCTAGAAACTAAACGAATACAATTTTAATTGTAGTATTACTATTACTGAATTTTTTTCTGTATAGAATGTCTCTATATGGAATTCATCTTCTTTAATCAAATGATTACATTGAGACTAATAACAATTCTCGAATTAGAGAGTTAAGTTTTCAATTATACAAGCAATAAGTTATTTGCTTTACATACATGTGTGGTTCCTCTTTGCCCCTGCATGACATTTGGATTATAGCACTTCAGAGGTTGAATCCTTTTGGATGAAATACAAATATCTACAGAGTAGGTGTTGCCATTCAAGCTGGTTACCACAGATGCCCATTATTGTCAGAGAAGACTATAATTTAACCTTAAAGTAGAAGCCTGAATAATCATGCTGGAAGACTGTTGCCTTTTTTTTTTTTCCTCCTGCTAATTATACACAGAACCCAGGCTGGCTGGCTTAGATGGAATTGATTTAAGGCTTCAGATGTCTTGAAATGCTGTGAATCCAACCCAGATGTGCATGCTGTTCTGACTTCACATGATTTTCTCTACAGATCCAAAATGTCCTTGAGACAGGTGACCCTGGAAACCCTTCCTACAAGGATCCATTGATCGTGTAGTGTTGCTGCAAGGGTAGGAAGGGCTGTGCAGAAGCAGCTGACCAGGCAGCTGATAAGTGGGGTCAAGTCCCATTTGAGAGGTTAGTATTTCCTCGAGGTTTCTTTAGGCTGACACTGGAGCATGGGCTTGTTTTTAAATAAGTGAATTTGCATGTGAATGCAGGTTGCACCTGACACCTCCAGCAGTGAAGGCAATAGCTGTGCTGGTGAACCACAGTGACAACTACACTTGCATTCAGTTTCTAGTATCAGGCTGAATTTGTTAGAATGACTTTTCAGTTAGCTTTGTCATCTGAGGCATCCCAGAAGACCTAAAGCTCAGAAAACACTGGTCCTTTCCAAGACCTTTGAGACACTGATGTTACAGAGAGCTGCCACATCAACAAACCAGCTTGTCTGTGCTAATGGATGCAATTTCAGGGAGGGTCCTGCACCTGAGTGTGCCTAGGCTGGAGCTCAGGCTTTGGTGATCATTTCCTACCAAGCTAAAGCATATTTCACTGAACGTATCAGCCCATCAATATTTCTTTATTGGGTGCACTTATTTTTACCAGAGGGCTCCCCTTGCTGGCTGGTAAGATCTCCTGCCCTGGCCCTGCTCTTATGCAGAGCTTACAGCCCTTCTCAAGTGCCTCTGGTGGACCTTGGTTTATCACAGAATCATTTAGGTTGGAAAAGACCCTTAAGATCATCGAGTCCAATTGTTAACCTAATGCTGCCAAATCCACCACTAAACCATGTTCCTACATGCCATGTCTACATATCTTTTAAATACCTCTGAGGATGGTGACTCCACCACAGCCCTGGGCAACCTGTTTCAATGCCTGAGAACCCTTTCAGTAAAGAAATTGTTCCTAATATCCAAATTAAACCACCCCTGGCACAATTAGGGGCCATTTGCTCTCAATTTACCCCTTGTTATCTGGGGAAATCGGTTTCTTATATAAAGGGCTTATCTTTCATATCAGGACTCCAAGTGCCTTGTCAGAAGAAGACACCATTTTGCAGGAGGCCTCTTTAGCACGTGTAGATGAAGCAGAGATAATTCAGCTCAAAGATCAGACTTTGAATCCTGGCGCCTTCTGCATCTCAGGACATATTCCCCATCTCTGGAGCCTTCATTTCTCCACAAGGCTGCAGTTTCTGTCCTGCACTCCTCCTGTGGTTTATCTTCCCTTCCTGCTTTAGGGCTGGCAGCAAGCAGGAGCTTTCTTGGATGGCTTACATCTTCCATGTGCATGGAGAACAGGTCCCAGTGCACTGCAGCTGCCAGCAATGCTCATGACTGAAACCAACCCTGCTAAACATCTTTTACCAGAGCAATCAGGGCAGGGGGAACCAAAAGGTCTTTCCCCCAAGAGGCTTCTTTTGCATGAAGAGACAACTGCTCGCTGAAACAGGAAAGCCTACAACTTTCCCTTTGCTTTTGAATTTGGGATAGAAATCTGCAGTGGATTCTGCATCCAGCCTGTGTTAATCAATTGTCCCACATGCCGTTTTTTAATTAAACAGACAACTGGAGTGAATTAGGGCAGGGACAGACACACAGGGAAATTTGGATTGCAGATGATCGTGGGATGATGCAGGAACACTGGCAGCCAGGAGCTCTGGAGTCTGTCACTGACTCAAGCACAAAACCTTTTGTTTGACCTTGGGCACATTGATAGTCTCTGGTCTTTTCATTTTCCTCACTTACACCATGTACAAGGTCTTCAGGAGAGGCCCTGCCTGTAGCTTTACATGGTGCCTTCCCCTGAGGACCGAATTGTGCCCGGTAGTTGTTGCAGTGATACAAAAAGATCTTGCAGAAAAGCCATCACACTGCAACTGTTCCTAGAAATACTCTGTGTGCAGAGAGAAGACAGATGCTAAAAAGCTTCCCCGTAGGATGGCAAGGATAAAGGCCACTGAATCAGATTGGTTCATGGTTTAAATCGTGGAATCCTAGAATCATTAAAGTTGGAAGGGACCTTAAAGATCATCCAGTTCCAACCCCCCTGCCAGGAGCAGGGAACAGGTGGCACAAAACCTCGTCCAACCTGGCCTGAAAAACCTCCAGGGATGGGGCATCAACAACCTCCCTGGGCAACCCATTCCAGTTCCTCAGCACCCTGAGAGTGAAGAATTTCTTCCTACTATCTAACACTAAGGGTTAATTGATCTCTACCCTTCTGATTCAGGGACATTTATTTACTCCATCTTTGCTTCAAAGAGAAGACCTTTGTGTTACCTGGGAATGTATTTTTGTGTCAGGTCTAAAACTGTTCAGCAGCAAATACAAAGTGTTGCCAAGAAGAGTGTTCTGGCAATAATGACCCTGTGTTGGGACAGGGCTCCTTGTAAAGGTGATCATATTAATGAGGTGATACTGCTGGAGTGTTTCCTGAGAATTGGCCATTGCTCTGTGAAGCCCAAAGGCTGGTTTGGGTTCCTGAATGGACACTCATCTGAAATTGCAGAACATTTCTTAGATCTACTTTTTATTTGCACTGAAGAGCAGTGTTTGCGCCTAAGCTCAGAGTCTTGCTGAGCTGGTCCATGTACAGATAGTCCCTCCTGCCAAAAGTGTATTGTTTGACAGAAAAGGCAGAGGTGAGAGGGACAGGACATCCATGGAGATAGGGTTATCCACCCCTGCATTACACAGCAAGTCAAGTAACCAAAAGACCAGAGCTTTTGTCTCTGATGCCCAGTCTCATCCAACTGATGGCACATGCTCTTCTCCATGCTGCTTCTGCTGCTTCAGCTGAGCTTTCAGGATGGTCTGTTGGTGGCCACCATGTGAGCCCCAAGTCCTGAGACAGTTCTTCTCACTTACTACCATGTGAGCCCCAAGTCCTGAGACAGTTCTTCTCACTTACTACCTTGATCTTAGTGGAGCTGGCATCCATGTTCCACATTGCAGAAGGGCTGGGTGAACTGGCATTTTGCTTCTTCCCACATCTCAACTCAACAAGGGTGGTTGAAGCACATGGATTCAAACTCTGGCACAGGAAGTTCCACCTCAACATGAGGAAGAACTTCTTTCCTGTGAGGGTGACAGAGCCCTGGGACAGGCTGCCCAGAGAGGTTGTGGAGTCTCCTTCTCTGGAGACTTTCAAGACCTGTCTGGATGTGTTTCTGAGTGATCTGCCCTAGTGTTTTCGGTTCTTCTTTGGCAGGGGGGTTGGACTCAATGCTCTTCAGAGGTCCCTTCCAACCCCTAACATTCTGTGATTCTGTGAAGCAGCTCACTGCTCCTCAACTCAAGCCATGGTTCCCTTGCCAGTTATGAGATTAAAACCCCCCATAAACTCTGTAGGACTTTTCTTCCTTCCCCCACCCCCCTCCATAAGAGGGGCAGCAGATTCTGATTTTCCAACCTTCCTTTATTTATTTTTACAACCAAGACAATTAGAGCTGTGCTCAAAAACTCAGGCTGAGACTCTTCTGTATTCAAGCAATCCCAAGAGCTGGGACTCACCCCCCTTCCAGCCCACAGTCTGGGATGCACAGCAGCACAGAGGAAGATGGAAACAGTGAGAGGCTCAACAGAGGATAATTTGGTGACTCATATTTGATGAATGCCTCCCAACCAGCTTTACATGAGGCTGCAGGATTTTAATTGCTTCAGCCCACTCTGCAGCTCAGGCAGGGAGACTTCAGTCCCATCTTCTGCTTTGTGGCAGCAGCACTTCCAGTGCCAAAAGCTGTGCTTTGTCAATCCAAATCCTCCAAGAGATAACTTACCTTTTGCTGTTTGCAGCACGTGAAAAACAATAAAGCCACTGACACATCCTCTCTGCCTGTCATCCCAGACACTTGTGCTCTGCTACTATGTGCAGAAAGTTACCTCCTTCCAGCAGAACACTGTTGACTTTCTGCATGAATGTGACAAAAGCTCCAACCTCATGACCCCATCTGAATTATAGGTGCAAGAAAAGGATTTATGAAGGATGTTATGGGATGGGTGGCTTGTGAAAACAAAGTACTGGTCCCCATGAACAAAAATATCCTTTCTTTTGCCACAGCCCAAAGCTTCTGTTGAGAACCAAATTTGGACTCTACACCCAAACTGTAAGGTATTTGTAGACCTTTGTCTTGGAAGTGTGGTGAAACAGAGGAGAATAAGATGAGATCCAGCAGCCAAGAATCCCTTCCATAGCCCTGTCCTATGTGGTCTGCAAAACAGTAGACTGAGGCTGAAGAGTCAAGTTGTTGTGCACAATATATGAAAGACACTGTAGCTTGTGAGACCTAATTTAGATATCTGAATCTTGGAATGGGAAAGTATTGGAAGAGGAAAGCCAACAGAGATGCTAAGGGACACACAAGAGGGCTCAGATGCCAGGTCCCCTTGGCAGAGTGGGGCAATCCATGGGAATCCATGCAGTGGGAGGGCAAGCAGGCAGTACAAAATGGGAACTACTGAGCCAGGCAGCAAGCAACACGTTGCAGAGGGCAAAAATCCTCTGATCTCTGGGCTGAATGTGCCATCCTGAGTTTTCCCTCACAAGGCAGTTGGAGCCTGGGTCCTCTTCAAAAGTGGAGCAGGCAGGGAGGTGGTTGTGTTCTTTGCACCCTTTATTTACTGCTCCAGTGGTCAGAACCACCTGGGAAAGCCACAGGTTCAACTTCTTCCCCTTCCAGCAAGGATTTCTATCCAGACCAGTTGGAACTAGATTATCTTTCAGGCTGCCCAGGGAGGTGGTGGAGTCACCATCCCTGGAATTATTTAAAAGAAATGTAGATATAGTGCTTAGTGACATTTGTGACATGATTAAAGCCTGATGACATGATTTAAGCACTGAATGGGTAGATTAGGTTGTGGTTGGGGGATTCAGGTTGTGGTTGGACTTGGTGACCTTCAAGGTCCCTTCCAACCAGGATGATGCTATGATTCTATGAAGGTGTCTTCCAACCTAAAGCCTTCTATGATTCTGTGACACCCACCCCACCTCAGTGCTTGTTCCCATTGCAGTGAAAGGAGTGGGGTTTTCCTGTTTTCCCTTGCTCCATGCCCTCTTGGAGGATCAAAGGAGACCTTGGGGTTTCTCCAGCAGCCCTTCTCTGCTCTCAGCAATGCCTCCTCCACGGTCCTGGTGGTCTGGCTGACTCCGAGCCCACCTGGGCTCCTTCTGGCACAATATGCCAGCAGATGGTGCTCTAAGACCCCAAGTTTAGCTCTTCTGCCCCACATCCCAGGGCAGGGGTACCTTGGCATAAGCACCCCCACAGCACCAGCCCTGCTCAGGCCATTCCCACCCTGGGAACTGCCCTTTAAAGCTTCTTTAGGGTGAAATACTCAAGATGGAGATTCAAAATTATGCATGAATACCATCTTCTAGCTCCATCCATCCCCCAGGGCTTTTCATACCAGGAGCATTTTTCCCTGGCTGGGGGGATTTCCAAACTACAACAACAAAGATATTATTATTAATTTTTTTTTTTCATGAGAGTTGATTTGTTCTGGAGAAGCTCAACTGATTCCTTCCTCTTAACTCTCTCATAAAAAGCTGTGGCCTCATCTTCTTGGCATATCCCTGTACCACGCTGACTTGAGGACAGTGCTTTGCTGAGACAGTCCAGCTCAGAGATGTTCCCAGGAATCCTCAGGGATGGGCAAAGTAATTTTTCCAATAAAAAGACAAATTTCAAGGAAAAAAAAAACCCAACAAGCCAAGCAATTCAGCTGATGAAAATAGACCCTGGACTGAGGGGAATAAAAGGCAGTGCTGGGGAGCAAGAATTACAGCTGTGCCCTGTGGTTTATGGGAGAAGTAAGGTCTGTGTTTATGAAGGAGAAGAAGAGTGTAAGAAAGTGCTTTTAAGCTGTCAACTATTTACGTTCCTTGCTTTTTTAATTCTGAGCTAAATATAACAGTGATAGAAAGCAGAGGGTGCAAGTACTTGGTGCCTTGGCACAAAAGCAGTTCAGGAACTTGTTTATGCTGCAGTGCTGCTTGTTTTATGGCAATGATTTGTGGGGCAGAGCTAGCAAGAGGGGAAGGTTTGCCTGCACTACCTGGGGCATGGTTGCTGGTGTGTCTGGGTTGGGAGGTCAGGCAGTGTTTTGTGTCCTTGCAACTTGGGAGTCCATCAGTTGAATGGTCCAGTCCATCATCAGTTGGATGGTCCAGTCCCTCATGCCAGGTTGGATGGGGCTTGTACAGTCTGGTCTGGTGGGAGGTGTCCCTGCTCATAGCAGGGGGGTTGGAACCTGATGGTCTTTAAGGGCCCTTCCAACCTTCCCAGAGAAGGGCCACAAAGATGATCAGAGGCCTGGAGCAGCTCTGCTATGAAGACAGGCTGAGAGAGTTGGGGTGTTCAGCCTGGAGAAGAGAAGGCTCCAGGGAGACCTTAGAGCACCTTCCAGTACTTGAAAGGTGCTACAGGAAAGCTGGGGAGAGGCTTTTCACCAGAGAAGATAGTGATAGGACAACAGGTCATGGTTTTAAACTGAGAGAGGGGAGATTTAGGTTAGATATTAGGAAGAAATTCTTCACTATAAAGGTGGTGAGGAACTGGAAAGGGTTGCCCCAGGAGGTGGTTGATGCCCCATCCCTGGAGGTTTTTAAGGCCAGGTTGGATGAGGTTTTGTGCCACCTGGTCTAGTGGTGGGTTCCCTGCTCATGGCAGGGGGGTTGGAACTGGATGATCTTTAAGGTCCCTTCCAACCTTAATGATTCTATGATTCACCATTCTAATTCTATGATTCTGTGAATGTATAGAAGTCAACTATAGTGATTATGGTAGCCCTGTGGAATGCCTCTGAGTCAAAATCAGAAGAGGTGTCTCCAAGGGTGACCTTACAGTAGGCATCTGCTACTGACCCCCAAAGCAAGACAATGTGACCAATGAAGCGACACTCGAGTGGCTCAGTCAAGCTTCAGGTCAACACAACCTGGTCCTTATGGGAGACTTTAACTACCCAGACATTTGCTGGAGGAACAACATTGCAGGTCACCTGACATCAATGAAGTCCCTGGAATGTGTAGAAGACTGCTTCTTCACACCAATGTTGGATGTGCCAACCAGGAATGGGGCACAGCTGGACTTACTACTCACTAACCAAGAAAACCTGCTCTGTGATATCTCTGTTCATGACAGACTTGGCTGCAGTGACCACAGTGTTGTGGAGTTTGGGAAACTCCTGAGCACCGTGAAGGTTAATTCAAGAACAAAGGCTTTAGATTTTAGAAGAGCAAACTTTGGGTCACTCAGGGCTCAGTCAGAAGGAATCCCCTGGGAAGCTTCCATGGAAGGTAAAGGAGCAAATGAGTGCTGGGAGTTCTTCAAGAACACTCTCCTAGATAAGTAAAACTGATCCATGCCCTCTAAAGGGGAAGTAGGCTGAGCAAGAGACCCCCCTGGCTTAACTGTGAGCTTCTGGGTCTGCTCAGAACCAAAAGGGAAATGTACCAGAGGTGGAAAAGTGGAACATTACCAGTTGAAAATTACAAGGGTATGCAGAGATGCAGGTAGGAAAACAAAAGCTCAACTTGAGCTGACATTGGCCAGAGATGTCAAAAACTTCAAGAAAGGGTCCTTCAGATACCTAAACCACAAGCAGAAAGAGGAATAGTATTGGCCCACAATTAAACAGCAGAGGTGAACTAGTCACTAACAATGCTGAGAAGGTCCTCAATACCTTCTTCATCTCTGACTTTACCAGTGCTGTTGGGTCCCAGAACACAGGAACAAAAGTCCAGGTTGATGCAGACACTGACCCACTGCTCTACAAAAAGGGTGGGACAGGCTGGAGAGGGTCGAGAGCAGGGCCACAAGGATGATCAGAGGACTGGAGGACCTGCCAGATGAGGAGAGAATAAGAGCACTGGGTTTGTTCAGCCTGGAGAAGAGAAGGCTCCAGGGAGACCTTATCAGCATGTTCCAGTCCTTAAAGGGTGGCTGCCAAGAAGATGGAAACTCCCTGTTTACAAGGAGTCCCATGGAAAAGACAAGGGGTCATGGGCACAAATTGTTCCTGGGGAGATTCCCATTGGACACAAGAGGGAAATGTTTCCCCATCAGGACAGTCCAACATTGGAACAGTCTCCCAAGGGAAGTGGTGGATTCCCCCACATTGGGCAGTTTGAAGCCTCAGCTTGCCAGGGTGCTGAGCCACCTCCTATCAACTGGAGTCGTGCCTGGAAAGGTTGGACCAGATGATCCTTGAGGTCCCTTCCAACCTGGCATTCTGGGATTCTATGATTCTGTGATTCAATTGCTGTTATGCATAAATTTATTATTTTGTGGGGAATTCCCCACCCTCCCAGTTTGGTAACAACTCTTCCTTACTGGAAACCAAGCTGCTGTTGCTCACTCAAGAAAAGGCAACACTATGGTGTTAGCTCCAAATCTGCTAACTGCTCTTCTTGGGCAAATCTACAGAAGTCACTTTCTCCCCACCAAAATGCAGAGATCATAGAATCATAGAATCATAGAATGGTTTGAGTTGGAAGGGATCTTAAAGATCATCTAGTTGCAACCCCCCTGCCATGGGCAGGGACACCTCCCACTAGACCAGGTTGCTCTAAGCCTCATTCAACCTGGCCCCAAACACTTCCAGGGATGGGGCAGCCACAAGTTCTCTCAGCAATATGGTCCAAGGTCTCACCACCCTCACAGAAAAGGATTTCTTCCTTTTATCTACACCAGATCTTATTTCAGCTTGAAGGTTTTCTCACCCTATTGCTACTTGTGTCAAAAGTCCCTCCTGAGCTTTCCTGGAGCCCCTTCAGGTACTGGGAGGTGCTCTAAGAACTCTCTAGCCCAGATAAACCACAGCAGGGCTTTAAACTGTGCAAGTGCAAGGAGACTTCCACATCCTTCTGAAATCGCAAGGGGGAATTGGGGATTGCAGGATATAATTACCAGAGCTGGAGTTTGACTGCCTGACTAAAGTTAACATCCTTTTCATTCCAGAAAATTGCTGGGGAAGGTTTCAGGTGAACATGAACCTATTTTCTGAGTACCCCGTTGGAGATGGCAGCTCCCATGCTGGCTGTGACTTCCAACGTGGGAGGAAGGTGCTGGAAATGCTGCTTAGGAAGCCTCTGCAATGCTCTTGCACCTTTGCTTTTGGGAAGAGGCTGGGAGGACAAACAAGCAATTTGGTAGAAAACAGAGAAATACAGCAGTAATAAGACAGCTGTCAACACTCCCTGTGGAGACCCTCACGACAGCAGATTTATTTATAGACTGAAGTGTCTGAGAACTTATTTTCTTTGCCACTGTGGCTCTGGCAGAGCAATGGGAAGCTCTACGGGATGGGTTTGCAAAACCACCCAATTAGGAGCAATGAGGTGCAAAATTACATGTGCAAAGAGGTGGAAATGTAGATGTTGGAGATGAAAAGGGCCTTGCTGGCCTGCCAGCATCCCCCAGTTCCCAAAGGAGCAGGAATAGAGCTCTTTTCCAAGCACCCCAATGTAAAATGGTTCTTTTTTTGTGGATGTTTTTGAGCACGTGACTATGATCTGAAAACTAGAGATGGTTGGGTTATTTTTTTTTTTTGCTGCTCTGGATGTCTGTGTGTGTATAAATCCCTGTCTACACAGGGAAATTGGTTTCCTTCTCTCCAGAGGAAGAAAGTTAGAAAGGACTTGATTTAAAGTGGAGTTCCCATTTTGATTCGTTCCTTGGGATAAGAGAAGAAGCAGCTTTTCCCAAAAGGGCACATCTCTCTGAGGAGGTCATCAGACAGAACTCATCAGAAACTGCTCACTTGGAAGTGCAAGCTCTCCTTATTTTCATTCTTCATTGCCATTGCTCACAACCCAAAAGAAAAAAGTACCTCTAGCCTGAAAACCAGTGGTCTCCTCCTTGGCCAAGGAAAGATTTTCTACAGGGATGGACAAGAAGATTTTATTTTACTGCTAAAATTTCTGTGTCAGATTGCACTAGTGTTTATTGACCTCTGGGGTTCTGAGGGATCCAGGCTTTCAGATCACACTGGGCCCTGGGAAAACTGTCCCTTCCATTCTGCTTTTTCTGTGCTCAGCACTGATGGGGCCTCAACTCGAGCCCTGGGTGCAGCTCTGGGCCCCTCACTGCAAGAAGGGTCTGGAGGTGCTGGGGCAGGTCCAGAGGAGACAACGAGGATGGGGAAGGGACTGGAGGGAAAGTCTGATGAGGAGAGGCTGAGGGAGCTGGGCTTGTTTAGCCTGGAGAAGAGGAGACTCAGGGGGGACCTTCTCACTCTCTACAACCACCTGAAGGGAGGTTGGAGTCAGGTGGGGTCGGGCTCTTCTCCCAGGCAACCAGTGACAGGACGAGAGGGCCTGGCCTGAAGCTGCTCCAGGGGAGGTTTAGGTTGGATATTAGGAAGCAATTCCTCATGGAAAGGGTGATCAGACATTGGGATGGGCTGCCCAGGGAAGTGGTGGAGTCCCCATCCCTGGAGGTGTTCAAGGAAAGGCTGGATGTGGCACTTAGTGCCATGGTCTGGAGATGTGGTGGTGTTGGGTCATGGGTTGGACCTGATGATCTCAGAGGTCTTTTCCAGCCTTGGTGATTCTGTGATTCTGATTATGGATGAGCTTTGGTCCTGAGAGGAGAGTGCAGCTCACTGCTTCTTTCAGCTGTTCTCAAGGCTTGTGCTGTTCTTTATCCAGGATGTCACTTTTGCTGAATTGATTTCAAGAGAAGGAAGGGAGGAAAACCAGTACCCAGCAAACCCCTTGCAGCAGAGACATTGCCCTTGCTGTGCTGCAGCAGAAGGTGCCTTATTTCATAGAGTAAAGGGGCAGCCACCCATTAAGGGTCACAAAGATGCTCTGGTTGTTATGAAGACTGAATTGCAGCTGGAGTGATTCGAATGGCAAAGGGCTCCAAATGCAATCACTGGGCTCACTGGGTCACCACGAGCATGGTCTGGGGGCTGCATTGCTCCTTTCTTCTCTCTTCCTTCACCCTCTGCTTTCTTGACACAATCTCCATCTTCTTCCCTGACGTATAAATGCAACACAAGAATCCTGATTATTATTCCTGTTTGCAATAGGCATTACAACACTGGGGGTCAATCAACAGGGCAAAATCCAGCCAGCCAGTGCCAGCAGACTCAGGCACGGGCATTTGATCAAGTTTTGGAGCCAGCTGTGGTCTAGCAAGCAGGCAGGAAAGATCTGAGTGCTATTTTGTTCCTTTTTGGGGAGCATTTCTGAGCCCTTGGACAGATGGAGTCAACAGTAGCTCTACAGTTTGAGCGTGGACTGTGTTTTCTGCAGTTGGTCTCCTTGTCCTGAATGTACCCAGAATCTTTGTGTTGCTAGATGCAAGCCATGTCCATCACGGTGGGATTGACTTCATTTTCCTTCACACAGCTAATTGCAAATGTCTCCCTTGGATCCTCAGCACCCATTTTTTAGTAACAGAAGAGAAATGGCCACCTCAAAAGCAATTCCCCAACCCATTTCAGATACCTGCCTTAGGATGGGCCAGGTGATGTATCTTACCTCTAAAATAAAACGAGACAACTCCTCGCTGACTTGGGTTGCCTAGGCCAAAGGATTGAGATATAACCCCAGTTTAATCCTTTGGTCTGTAGATCCTTGTGAATCCATGAGACCTCCTCTGTAAAATACAGAATCCTAGAATTGCTTTGGTTGGAAAAGGCCTTTAAGATCATCAAGTCCAACCATTAACCCAGCCCTGCCAAGGCCACCACTGCCCCATGTCCCTCAGCACCATGTCTACACAGCTTTGAAATCCCTCCAGGGATAGGAACTCCACCGCTTCCCTAGATAGCCTGTTCTACTGCCTGGCACTGCTTTTGGTGAAGAAATTGTTCTTAATATCCAATCTAAACCTCCTCTGGCACAGCCTGAGGATGTTGACTCTTGCCATCATTGCAGCTGCACGTTGATCTGTCCATCTGGGAGAAGAATGCATGGGATGGTGTTGTGTCCTCCCCTGTGTGACATATGCCTGATGCTGAAAGGCACCTTGGACCATGTGCCATCCCTGAGCCACAGGCCAAGACTCAGACTGATCAGACTCTCCTGGCCCAGGGAGAATTTGTATCTGAGACCAATGGTGATAGAAAGGCAGCCAAGACTTCACTGGAGACAATTCTCAATTTGACTCCCCAATTTTTCCCTCTCATTTGTTGCTCTTGGCTTATCCCCAGGGCAGGCCCCAGGCTGGGCTAGGGTGCTGTCAGGATAAGGATCCATCCCCTCAGGGTTGCCCCAAGCTGCAAACTCTGGACTCCTCAAGAGGAATTCATAGAATCATAGAATCATAGAATCATAGGGGTTGGAAGGGACCTGGAAAGATCATCCAGTCCAACCTCCCTGCCAGAGCAGGGTCACCCAGAGCACATCACACAGGAACGTGTCCAGGAGGGTTGGAATGTCTCCAGAGAAGGAGACTCCACAGCCTCTCTGGGCAGCCTGGCCCAGGGCTCTGTCACTCTCACAGGAAAAAATTTTTTTCTGATATTGACCTTAAGCCTCCTATGCTCCAATTTGCATCCATTACTCCTTGTCCTATCACTGGTCATCACTGAAAAAAGCTTAACTCCATCTTCTTGACACTCACCCTTTACGTATTTGTAAACATTGATGAGGTCACCCCTCAGTCTCCTTTTCTCCAAACTAAAGAGACCCAGCTCCCTCAGCCTTTCCTCATCAGGGAGATGTTCCACTCCCTTCATCATCTTTGTGGCTCTGCGCTGGACTCTTTCAAGCAGTTCCCTGTTCTTCTTGAACTGAGGGGCCCAGAACTGGACACAATACTCCAGATGCGGCCGCACCAATGCAGAATAGAGGGGGAGGAGAACCTCTCTTGACCTACTAACCACCCCCTTTCTAATGCACCCCAGGATGACATTGGCCTTCTTGGCCACAAGGGCACACTGCTGGCTCATGGTCATCCTCCTGTCCTCCAGGACCCCCAGATCCCTTTCACCTACAATTGGGTGGTACCACCATGTTGGTCCTCCTGCAGGTGGCCTGCCTGGGGCCCTGCCTTCCCTCCCCACCCTTGCTTCCATAAACTGAGCCCTGTTCATCCATTATGGATGCGGAGCATGTTGGGATGGGGGGAGCACCATTCATCAAGGGGCTCTGGCTTCTCCTCATTATGTGCTGGCTACAATGAATCAACGTTAATGAGGCAGCTTTGGGTCATTTCCACTTTGTATGCACAATAATTGTTTTCCACCCTTGCAAAATAGTCCCTAATTAAACTGATGGATTTCAGCAAGGCCTTGTGAGACTAAACCCTGTTCCTCTTTCATAGGGACAGTGTGGCCTGTGAAATCTGTTGTGACCAAGCTCTGGAAGGCACAACACAGTTTTCAGCTGCCTCCCTTTGCTGGATTTTAATAAGCTGAACAAATGGAAACCTTTGGTGAAATCAAAGCTAAATAAAGAGGCGACATGTCTCTTTCTTGTGGAGAGAAAAAAAAAGATAATAAATTAAACCAGCCACCCAACCTAATTCCTTTAAATGCCCCAGGACAACGTGATACCAAATGTGCAGGAGAACAAGATGAAACTCATTAATTCACTTGAGTCAGAAATGCCTGCTCATGAAAATGCAGGCAGGAAACTGCTCTCTTTCTACAGACTGAATTAAACAAGGGGAGATGTTTCCATGTGTTACTCCCTGCTCTATAAACATCTCATGCAAAGGGACTGTTTAAATGCAGCATCTCCAAGCTGGTGCGCAGCACTGGAGCCCTCTTTCTTCTCAACCATGGCAAATGGAGGTCAAGAGCCTATTTCTACCAGCCTTAAAGAGAGCAGTGGTCTTTGAGGAGCCTGGAGGAGCCCGTGCTTTAAAGCTAAATGGTCTCACTGTCAAACCATAAGTGCTGTCCTTGGAGCAAGCTGTTAGAGCAGCTTTGGACATGGTTATTGCTTGTTGTCTGAGCAGATTACAGCAAATCAGCTGAGCCACAGCAGTTTCTTGGGTGTAAATTTGTTGCTGGGCAAAAGCACAGTTATTGGTCTGAGCTTAGCCCATGAGGGGGGAGGATGAGCCTAAACTAGATTACCTCTGGTTATCTGCAGGCTGGAAACACTGGAGGCTCATGAGCAGTCTCTCAAGACAGAGTAATGTGGCCTTGTGCTCCTGTCTTCAGGCATGAGGAACACGACATCTGTGGCTGCTTGGGGGTTGAAAGCAGAAGCAAAGTAGGAAATTAAGGCCTCAGGTAGAGCCCTTGTGCTCTGAGCCCAAAGAACACTTTTGGGGAACCTTCATAGGAGGCAGATGCACGCTCCGAGCCAGAAGCAAATCGGAGGTGACCCCTCCACACCATGAAGGAGCTTATTCCTTTATGCCCCAAAGTCTCCTCACCTCATTCGTGCAAGCACTGAAAAGGCAGAGAAACTCAAAGCTGAATGTGTAGGGTTCAGTCAATGGCATCAATACTGATGTGAACTGGAAACCAATACCTCATGCAGACCATTGCTGCCTCTCCCTCAGCCCATCTCCAGGGACCATGCCCTGTACCTTTCAGTCTCTTCATCTCAGCATCTTACAAGCCACTTTTCAGCCTGATTTTTCTTTTTCTCCTTTTTATTTGCTATGCAACCACCAAAGAAAAGGCAGAACAGAGAGAAAAATGACTTGAGACCTCAAGAGACATGCTGGCAAAATTGTGCTCAGAGCAGAAGTACATCAGTTTGGATATGGAGCATTGATTTCTTTTTATCACTCTGCTTATTAACTACACAGGATTTGCTCTAAAGGAAAAAAAAATCAAAATAAGCCTAGAGGAACTGTGTGAGATAAGGGGAAGGATGTTTGCTCAAGTTATTTCTCATCATGAAATGCCTTTAGCTCCAGATCTTCAGCAGGGAGCCAGTTCCCCATCTTCCTTTTCAGTAATTAAAATTTAAAAAACCCAACAACAACCACAACAAAACCAACAAACCAAAACCTGGCAGTTTACCAGAAATTCTTTACACATAGAGTTAATATCTTTTTATCTTCATGAGCTAATGCATTGAGCTGGAGGAGTCAGATCAGAACATGAGTGTGTTTGTTGTAATTCCAACTGGAAGGAACATTTTTTGCTGTAAGAAAAAGAGTATGAAGTGCCCTTGATTTTCCATTGCAGGATTGTGGCTTGGTGCCCAAGTAGCATCATATGGCTGGGTCTTCAGATGGGGTAAACTGGTTGGTTTGCCAGTAAAGTAAAAGCTGAAGGTATTGTTTGAATTGGGACTCTGTTGCTCAGATGAAACAAAGAATCTAGCCCATTGTTGTCAGGAAAGATCCCTCGAGGTGATGCAGCAAAGTATCAGTGTTAGGGTCAGTGACCACAGGATGCAGTGAGACAATTAGTGCAATAAACAATGCAAAGGTACTGGAAAGAAAAAGTAAACTAAGGAAAAAGAAACCAATTCCTCAGGTGTAGAGATTCAGGGAGACAAATAGAAAGTGTCTACTAGAAAAGGTGGTGTTGAACAGAGAGAGAGAGAACACTACAAATGAGCAGAGAACACAAAAAATGTAGCGACTCTGAGAGCAGTTCCTAGTGAGCAGCCTGAAGGAAGCAAAGCAACTCCCTGCCTCCATCCCACATTCTTTCCTTAGATTGTTTACCTATTTTCATATCAAAGACTCAGCTTGGGTGTCTTCCATCTGAGCTATCACCAGCACCAAGGAATGAGATCTAAATCGACCTTGGAAGGCAGCTTCTCAGGAAGCCTTCTTCAATAACAGGTTTTACACGTCTTCCTAAAATCCCTTTCAGAAAGATCAAAGTGCCCACTAATTGCTGTGCCCTTTCTCACAAGTACCTGCATCTGAATGGATGCATAAGATCCTCTTGGACTGGTTGACTTTAAAATATTTCATTATTTCACTTGCAGGGCAGCAATCAGGAAAAATGTTGCCATAGTCAAATGACTTTGACAGAGCAACTGAGGATTCCTCCACACCTTGTTCATGTTTTTCCAAGGTCTTAATGTCTTTCATGTCATTTTGGTCTTCATGTAATTCCTGAGAGATTCCTGAAGCTCTCATCTTGCTGTATAAGCTTAAATGAACTCAAGGAGTCACCCACTCACATCCTGGATGGAGGAAACCCCAGATTTTGATGGTTGTGTCTTGGTGAGATCAGTTGTGGCTTCACCAGATGCAACTGAATTTGAAGACAAGATTGCTCAGAGCGTCTACTCAAAACAAAAGGAGAAGCCCCCTGACTTATCTCTGTGGATTCTGGATTCCAAGACTAAATCATCTGTAATGACCCCATATGCAGTAAGATCAAACCGTTGCCATCAGCAGTGAGAACAGAGGTGGACACCCAGAAGAAACGACCAGATTTAATCAAGTTTCAGCTGCAGTTTCTCACACCCAAGGCTGCCCTAGAGAAAAAACCAAGAAGCTATGGGTGTCACACAAACCATCCAAGTGCCCAGGATGGCTTGGAGATGCAGCTCCTCCAGCATGTGAGCCAGGAGAGCAGCTCCTGGTCCAGATGCTGAGACCCTTCACAAGTGGGACCTTCAGTAACAAGCAGAGAGGAGACAGACCAGGTGAAATGTTTCTGGTGCAACAGAGACCTGTTCAATTAATCTCAGGGACATGAGGGCTAATGAACTGATCACGCTAATGAGAACATTGGGTTTTGGCCATGCAGTTGTGGTTATGTTTTCCCTGATGGGAGAGAATTGTGGATGCTGGTGTGGAGGAGAAGACAACACAATCCTGAGGGATTTATGGGAGCTCCACGTTGCGACTCAAAGAAAATGAGTTTAAAAGCTTTTCCATTAAAAAGCTCTTCTATTAAGAAGTTAATTACATTCTAACAAGGGAAGACCTCATGTTGTCAGGTATTCTAGGAGGTTTTCAGTTCTGGTCTTGCTGCCACATGGGGTAAGGCTTTTATTTTTGTGTGTGTTCCCTGTGATTTACATGGGTATTTATGACAGTTTTAAGTCCATCACACTGATTCAACCTCAGATGGACAGTAGATCTATCAGATTCCAAGAGGCCACCCAGGTCAGTGTTTGCCACCAGATACACAGCAGTGTCCTGGTCCTTTGTTGTTCCTAAGGGGTTTGTGTGCCTTCAGAGAGATTATTTAAATGCTATTAATAAGTAACGTTGGTTAACGAGATTCTTCTCTCGTTCCTGCAAGCCTCAGGCCTTCAGGGATCTTATGAAGGACAATTTGATCAAAAATCTGCTCCCATTTTTCAGGATTAATCAATTCATTAGTGCCAGGGCATGAAGCATCCATTCAATTATCTCCTGCTATGTTGCCAGGCTGGTCTGTGGCTTGGCTCACACCTCTGCTGAATTTCTGAGCAGGTTTCAAGGGATAATGTGGGGCAGGAACCATTCCAGTAATGTTCATCCCCCCGTCTGCTGATTTATATCTCTGCCATGTTGAACAGCTTCTCTTAGACCAGCCTTTTGCTGTCTCCCCTGGTGCTCCAAGCTGTCTGGGGCCACCATGACATGGGCAGAACAGGGACAGGTACAGGAGCACAGCTGTCCTGCTTGCATAAAGCATGGGTGGAGAGGAGACATCTGCCTCAGAATCCTTTCCAGAGGGCTGGTGGGGAGACAGAGGCTTCTGCACAGTGATGATTATTAGCAAAGTATAAGTTAGGACTTTATATTTTACCACATCTGCGTAGAATTACAGTTTAAAAATAGCCACCTCCTCTATAAAAGGGTGCACTGGTGGAGTTGAATGCCAGTGGGAGGTGGTCCTGTGTTTCTGGATGAGGGCTGATGGTGCATCTTCATAGAGAAGACCCAGTTTTCCAGCCATTTCTGCCTGCCCTGCTCTGTCAGCCTGTTGTCCCACCAGCTGACACACGTGGCAGCATCCCTGACCTGCTGGGACAAGAGACAGCCAGACCCATCCATGTGCACAGCTGGGGTTTCCAGGTCCTCTTTGTCTCCTGCAGCTTCAGGAGCTTCAACAGCTTCAGCTGTTGTGTCCATCTCCTCGTGGGTTTTGGCTCTGATGCAATGATCGTTGTCAGATAAAATTATTGGAGGTCATCTCATTCACACAGAGGTTGGTCAGCTGAGCAGGGCTGTGTGGAAAGCTTTAATTAGATCCCCAATGATTGTCCTCCCTGGGAGAGTCATTCAGTGGCTTGCTCAGCAGATGCAACGTAAGTGACTGGTTGACACCACGTGCTGGAGGGCAGCTCCCAAGTGCTCCCTTCTCACACGAGTGAGAAGACAGTCATTATTCCACTCTGTCACTGAGAGTTCCACTCTACTCAACACTTGTCAGGCCTCCCCTGGAACCCTGTGTTCAGTTTTGGCCCCCACTATACAATAAAGATGTGGACATGCTGGAGAGAATCCAGGGAATGGCCACAAAGATGATCCAAGGACTGGGAAGTCTGCTGTGTGAGGAAAGTCTGAGAGAACTGGGTTTGTTCAGCCTTGAGAAAAGAAGGATTAGAGGAGACTTCATCCCTATGTTCTAATACTTACAGGGTGGCTACAAAGAAGACGGAGACTCCCTTTGTACAAGGAGTCACATGGAAAAGACAAGGGGTCATGGGTACAAGTTACTCCTGAGGAGGTTCCAGTTGGACACAAGAGAAAAGTTTTTCACAGTGACAACAATCAGCCATTGGGATTCTCTTCCCAGGGAAGAGATGGTTTCCCCAGTGTTGGACACTTTTAAGATTCACCTGGACGAGGTGCTGGGCCATCTTCTCTAGACAGTGCTTTTGCCAAGAAAGGTTGGACCAGATGATTGTTGAAGTCCCTTCCAGCTGGGTATTCTGGCATTCTATGAGATTTGTGTGAAACAAATTGGGCTGGGGTTTTGGGGTTGCCTTCCTCCAAGCACACACTTTTGTGCTCTTCTCTCTCACAGTTGTGTGTTTGTTCTCACTTTTTCCTCCCACATGTTCACAATTACACCTTTGCACACCCTATTTCTGCCCATCTCCTTCTCTTATGGCCATATATTCTTTGGTCTTTCTCTGTTCTGCTGCTCACAGGTTCCCCTGGTCCACCTCTATCACATGTTTGAGCTCTTTTTTTCTTTCTCAGGATGAAGTCTGGTGGCAGAAACACTTACAGACAAGTGGGATTATGAGGAAAATTCATTCCCCTCATGCAAATCTCTGCTGCAGGGAACCAGTGTGGGGCAGGCTGGTGTGACCATCCAGGTACAGCAGTAGGTAGGTGGAGAAGATGGGTGCAGAGAGAGGCATAGGACTTCATGGGAGACCAAGAAATGCCTTCTGCTATCAGTTGCAATTGTGTTAACAGTCAATTAAGCTGATTTGGACTATGGCCCAGGTTCAGCAAGGCCATTCTTTCGAGTAGGTCCAACCCAAAGCAGGAAGGAGACTGTATAATATGAATGAGCTGGTCATAGGCTTAGAGTTCTCTCTGCTCCAGGCTCTTACACTTTAGCTAATCACATTTTTTCTGCTCCCCCTTTATTCCCCAGACCTGGCAGAGATTGTATGAATGGAAGGGAAGGAGAAAGCTGGCACATTGGTGTTCACACCAGGCCAAGTCCTCTCCCACACACACGCTGCAGAACTGAAGCTCCTTATCCCATCAAACCCCCAATCTCCTTCACAAGCTTCAAATGGCTTAGCCTTTGTTTAACCTTCCCTTTCCAACTCTTAACAAACTTCCTTTGGGCTTTATTTAGAGCCAGCAGTGGTTCTCACTGGGATGTTTCCAGGCAAGGAATTAATTTGTTTGGATGGAGATATGAGGGATCAGGGTGGCTGTTGCAAATTTAGACAAAGCTCAGATGTTGGACTGACCAGTCATAGCATCTGGCTGCAGTGGACTGGGCTGGATTTGTTCTTTAGAAAGTCTCTGTGGCACAAATGGGGCAACCTGGAGGAAAAGAAATGGCAGAAGAGTAAGGATCTACCTGTTCTCATGCACCTTTCAGTTTGTTATGAAGAAATTCTTTCCTGTGAGGGTGGGGAGAGCCTGGCCCAGGTTGCCCAGGGAAGCTGTGGCTGCCCCATCCCTGGCAGTGTTGAAGGGCAGGTTGGATGGGGCTTGGAGCAACTTTGTCTGGTGGGAGGTGTCCCTGCCCATGCAGGGGGTTGGTACTAGATGATCTTTAAGGTCCCTCCAACCCAAACCAGTCTGTGATTCTGTGGTTCTTGTATATTACACGTATCAGGCATCCAAACTCACCATGCCCTATCTTCTTGAAGCAGATACTGCTTCCACCAGGGCCTCAGACTTTTACTGTGCCACCTTCCTGCTGCCCAACTTACTACACCTCATTTGTCAGGATGATATTTTAATGAACAGAGGTGACAGGTGACACTGTGGCCTGTCTCCTTTGCCAGGTGATGTACGAGAAAGCGGAACTTCAGTGTGACAAGCTGTCAAACAGCCCTTCTGGAGGAGAATTTCAGTCCTAACCATTAAAACGTGTGGCTGACAGTGCCTGTCCAAAGCATGAGTCTCTGAAAGAGGCAATCACAGACTGACACTCTGCACAGCTTCCCTTCAGTGCCTAATTTGTTCTTTCTCTGGCCTCACACCTTTGGTGGCTGTTGGTAAAATGAGAAATGAAGAAGGTTGCCTTGGTCGATGACATTATTTCCATTCCCATCTTTGCCTGCACTTTTGTTGCCCTGGGGAAAACCAGGTAGAACTAGAAAAGGTCTGGAAATTAAGTGGAATCAGAAAGAAAATGGGAGCAAATTATCTTCTGAAATGTTGAGTGCTGGAGACAGAGGTGGAAGGAATTTTTTCTCTGAACAGCCCCACAGTGGGACTTGTTTCACCTCCCTGGATCATCATGGAGCTGGTCACCACAGGCTTCTTTAATAGTCAACTAGGGGAAGCAGGTGCTTCTGTGGGGCAATTCTTCTGCCCTGCTTCAGATCTTCACCCCTAGGTGAGCTGATCCATACACCACAATGCCTGTTCCCCTCCTTGAGTCTGGGCTGCCAGCTTGGATGGAGATGCCCACATGGGATAAAACAATTCCCCACTTCCTGCCCCTGCATCTTGTCCTAGCTCCTGAGCTGTCTCTGTTTCTGATCCAATGTGCTCAGCTCTCTCATGGTATAGAGATGCTCAGTTGCCATAGTGGGGTGTCTTCTCAGAGAAGTCAGAGTTTCATAGTAAAGGACTAGTCCTTTGGTGGCTCTAAGTCAGAAAGACCCCTGCTCAGTGTCACACAGCTCTTGGATTACATGATGCTATTGGATCAGGCTCTTAGGTGAACCTTGAGGACTTCTCTACTCTGCTCCATTAGGAAAATGCAGTTTTCCTCCTTTTTTGGGGGCTATGGAAGGCTCCTTTCTTGGTGCAGCTTGGTTTGAGGGCATAATTCCTGTTGCTCTGGCTTGTACAGGTCTCACTGAAGCCCACTGGCATCTGGATACAGTTCTGGATGCAAAGAAAACTTGGAACCCAACTTCCAATCCATTGCATTTGCCTCCACAAGAAGGAATGGGTAACCAAACCCAAGCACCCTAACCTGTCAAAAAAATAAAAGACAAGGAAAACCAGGCACAAGAAGAGACACTTCATAGAATCATAGAATCATAGAATCATAGAATCCTAGGGGTTGGAAGGGACCTCGAAAGATCACCCAGCCCAACCCCCCTGCCAGAGCAGGGTCACCCAGAGCACATCACACAGGAACGTGTCCAGGAGGGTTGGAATGTCTCCAGCGAAGGAGACTCCACAACCTCTCTGGGCAGCCTGTTCCAGGGCTCTGTCACTCTTACAGTAAAAAAATTTTTCCTGATATTCATCTTAAACCTCCTATGCTCCAACTTGTATCCATTACTCCTTGTCCTATCACTGGTCATCACCGAAAAAAGCTTAACTCCATCGTCTTGACACTCACCCTTTACATATTTGTAAACATTGATGAGGTCCCCCCTCAGTCTCCTTTTCTCCAAACTAAAGAGACCCAGCTCCCTCAGCCTTTCCTCATAAGGGAGATGTTCCACTCCCTTCATCATCCTTGTGGCTCTGTGCTGGACTCTTTCAAGCACTTCCCTGTCCTTCTTGAACTGAGGGGCCCAGAACTGGACACAATAGGAGGTAGGAAAGGGGTGAGAGAACATAGCAAATGCCCCATTCCCTGGTTAGCTAATGACTGTGTCAGTCTTCTGTAACATCACTTCTTGCCTAGCCAGCACTAGGCAATCCTTCATCATTTCTTTCCTCTGGCCCAAGGAAAATAATGTGATCTCAAGGGTCGACATCATTACCTGCTCCTTGTCATTAAAGGAATTGCCAAAATAGCAATTTAAAATCATTAGCCTCCCCACCCCTTTCATTGCAAATGATTTATGAGGAGGTTATTTATTCCCCCCTCTTTTCTCCTGAATCCCTTTCTAATTAGAAGAGGCACATTGAGATGCCCCGTTCTCCAGGGTGGAATCCTACTAATTGCAGAGGGAGAAACATGGCAAGCTGGGAAATGAAGGAGGCAGCTGGTAATTGTAAAGGAATAAAATCCATCTCATGACTGACAGTTGGACTTGATGATGTTAAAGGTCTTTGTCAGCCAAAACAATGCTATGATTGGTAGCAGCCTTGTATTGAGAGCAGCCCCAAGGAGGAGGACTTGGGGGTGTTGGGTGATGAGGAGGTCAACATGAGCAATGTGTGCTGGCAGCCCAGAAAGCCAACTGTGTCCTGGGCTGCATCAAAAGCAGCGTGGCCAGCGGGTCAAGAGATGGGATTGTCCCCCTCTCCTCTGCTCTGCTGAGACCCCCCTGCAGTGCTGGGTCCAGCTCTGGAGCCCCCAACACAAGAAGGACACATGGAGCAGTTGGAGCAAGTCCAGAGGAGGCCATGGAGATGATAGGAGGGCTGGAGCAGCTCTGCTCTGGAGACAGGCTGGGAGACTTGGGGTGTTCAGCCTGGAGAAGAGAAGGCTCCAGGGAGACCTGAGAGCACCTTCCAGTGCCTGAAGGGGCTCCAGGAAAGCTGGGGAGGGGCTTGGAACAAGGACACATTGGAATAGAATGAGGGGGAGCAGTTTCAAACTGGAAGAGGGGAGATGTGGATTAGTTCTTAGGAAGGAATTCTTTCCTATGAAGGTGGTGAGACACTGGCCCAGCTTGCCTAGAAAAGCTGTGGCTGCCTCATCCCTGGAAGTGTTCAAGGCCAGGTCCCTGCCCATGCAGGAGGGTTGGAACTAGATGATCTTTCAAGTCCCTTCCAACCCAAACCATTCTGTGATCCTATCATGCTAGAGAAACAACTCCAGCCCCAAGTCCTCTGCTTGCAGACCATGGGACAGAGCAAAAATCAGCTGTGCAGAGAAAAGTTTAACAAATAAAGAAGGAGTCATCTCTTGGGCACACAGGGAAAAGGTCAATGGAGTGGGTTCCTTAATCTCCTAGTTTCCCAGCCACCAAAAAGTCCCTGATTTTGGCCCATTTGAGCTCTCAGAGCTGCTTGGCTCTCTTCCCACTTGCAAGGCTGCGTGTCCTCCTGGCAACACAACCCAGCAAATCACACTTGGACACTGGGCTGTTTCGAGCCAGCACAACAGTCATGCCTGGGCAGGCTCTGCAAAACACTCTGTTGATCCCCATTAAATGGCAGAATTTGAAAATTTCAGCCTGGTGTGATGGTGCTGGGAGCTGCCAGGAGGGACAATTGTGTCTTTTGTAGTGAGTGTTGGGAAACTGCAGTGCTGATGTTGTGACATGCAATTAGCTGTCATTTTTTTCAACCAGTTTTAATGCTCTTTCTGAAGACCATCTGAGATGAGCTGCCAGCACTCAGCAGACCCTGGAGCTGACAGTGTTATTGATTTAAACCTCACACAGTGTGTGGCTGGTTACTGCAAACCCTCTGTTAACCAGCTGTAGGAACCAGCTCGTTCCTTTCCTGGGTAATCCCAGGAAAATCTCTGTGGGGAGAGGGATGAAGAAGCAGCTTCTGGGTCTCTTGGGTTTTGTCTGACAGTGTGATCATGGTGTGAGGATCTCACAAGCTGCATATGTAGCTCAGTAGAGCAATTTGTACAGCAGTTTCCCTGCCAAGCTCTTACCAAATGTGTCCAGGTGATGGAAGAATGAGTGGGGAAAGGTGTGATTTAGGGGATGGCACTGCCACCATCCCACACATCATCACAGGTACCTGCAGGATAAAAGTCAAGCACATGCAGGATAAATAAATGCAGCTGAAATCAAGAAGGAGTATATAGGGACTGGACAGAAAATCAGGATAGAAGAGGTCAAGGTCTGGTCTCACATCAATTTTGAGCTCCTGTTCCATGGGTGTGAAAGGAGCATCTTCTAAAGGCTCCCTGACTGTGGTTGAGCAGAAGCTCTTGGTCTAAGCATAGCTATTAGCATGGAATTTTTCAAATTAAATGAGTTAATTTAAATTAGAAGAGTTGTGTGTCTCTCCTTGCTCTCAGCAGCCTGGCTCAGAAACCCAGACCCTGCTGTTTCTTCCAAGTCTCCTTCTTCTGCCTGCAAATGAAGCCTGCCTTGAATTTGCTCACCTCCAAGGTCTTTCCATTCCTGGCCCTTGTATCCATTGGGTGTCCACTGAGAATGAGCTGGAAGGATCTTATTCCTGCTGCTGCCTTGTGTTGGGGGGGGTGTTATAAGTACATTATGATCCTAGCTCTGTGCTTTCTGCCTCAGTTTCCCCATCAGCAAAATGAAGAAAATGACTTTGGCTTTGAGAACATGGGGAGTGAAGCACTTGAGGGTAGTTGCTTTTGTGGACACCTGGGGCATGCTGGGCTTCACAGCCTCCTTGAGCACCCTTCACTTGAGGTCTTGTCCTGCATCAGAAACCAAGTGCCTGTGGCCAAAAAAAAAGGGGGAGATCAGCTTTCCCTGGAGTCTTTTTCTGCAAACACAAGTAAGACCCTCAGACAGGAGGTGGAGTTTGGGATTGCCTCCTGAACTTCCACCTCAGCCCAGCTCTATGTCTGGGGCCTCCTCCCAGCCCTCTCAGCCCTTTTGCTCTTTCCCTACCTGGTCACTGAAGAAGGCTGGATATCTTAGGGCTGGTTGTCCCATGTCTCAAGCTTGGAAATACCTCCCTGGAATCATAGAATCATGAAGGTTGGAAGGGACCTTAAAGATCATCCAGTTCCAACCCCCCTGCCATGAGCAGGGAACCCACCACTAGACCAGGTGGCATAAAACCTCCTCCAACCTGGCCTTAAAAAACCCCCAGGGATGGGGCATCAACAACCTCCCTATTTCATCTCAGTTCACTATGAGGTGTCTGTAACTGGTGCCTTTTGGGTGTGGGGAGGAAATTAATCTGTCCCTGGGGAGACAGGGCTGGGCCTTGTAAGGCAGAGGACATGAAGCTTCATGATGAGCTGAACTTCCCTCTATCATCACTTGGTCTTTTGGGATGGGGGAAGTCTCCCTTGATGCACAGCATCACAAAGTTCACCTGGAAGATCAGCCATGGTCCTCCAGCCATGGACCCATCTGAGGGCTGAAAGACCATCCCCAACTCCATGTCCTTGCTGGGGCACATGCCCCAGCCTGGCTTGGCACCACAGGCAGGGACCAAACTCCAGGTCTCTGCCCTCCATGCCCAGTTTGCACCCGACAGGCTCGAGTGGTTTGAGTCTGGGCTCCCTGGCGCCACAAGGAATGTTTGGATGCACAGACATGCTTGTTCAACACTCCCTCAGCTCTGTGCTAATTAAATCCAAAGGGTAATCATTATTTCATTGAGTTTCCTCCAGCGCTGTAATTCCATCTCTGCTGTGGCAGAAAGCCCTGAATGGAGAGGGAGTTATAGGATCAGTGCTTTTGGCTAGGTTCCTCTCCTCTCCCTCTCCTTCTTCTCTCTTCTTCTCCTTCAGCTTCTTGAAGATCCAGGGATGTGTCTGGGATCAAGGAAATCACTCTGGGAAACAGCACCTGTGCTCACCCTCTCCTCAAACATTTCCTGGGACACTGAGGAGGACTTCTGATCTGGCCAACATATATTTTTATTTGTCCCTCCCTCCACCATCCTGTTCCCACTGGGAGCAGGGACCTGAGGCAGCAGAAGAAGAGGGAGAGATGGAAACCCTGCATACCCTGGTCCTTGCAAAGACATTTCCACAGTGTGTGTTTCCTGGGACTTCTCCATCTTCTCTCTGTGCTCCTGCCCACACAGGGTTGTGTAGAGAGCAGGGACCTCCACATCACCAACACCCAGGGCTCTGCCAGGCACCTGAACTGGAGCTGGATTTTTGTGCTTCAGTGACCAAAATCAAGAAGAGAAAAAAAATAGGAAAGAGCAATGGTTCTGTTTGAAGCAAAAGGAGTTTCAGTGAAATTATTTTTTAAATCTACCAAATAATAAAAAACACCTCAAGTGACCTCATTGTGCCTTTCCCCACCCCCCCCTTTTTGAGACACATAATTAAAGAAAAACAAAACCAAACCAACCAAGCAAACACAAGAACAAACCAACAAAAACTAAAGAGAGAGAGAGAGAAAAGACCAATCTGGACTCTTGGTTACCACACTTCATTTCTGACACTGCTGAATTGGGTTTTTTGAGCACCTTTCCCAGGCAGCTGGCACGTGAGGCCACACAGCAGCTTGGTTTCATAGGTAGCTTCAGTCCCTCTGAGAAGCCCTTTTCTCATTAGATGAGTTGTAGATTATTCTAGACAGGTTGTGTTCAAAGTCCTTTCAGCTGAGAAACTGAGTCAGAGACATCTCTATATTTAGAGAATTCTCATCTGTGACCACCTCAGTCTGGGCCTCCTCTGGTTCTTTGGAGGTCATCTCATCTGACTTCTGATGTCTCAGGCGTTAATGAATCACAGAATGACAGAATGGTCAGGGTTGGAAGGACCTCTGGAGATCATTGAGTCCAACCCCCCTGGTAGAGCAGAACTACCTAGGGCAGGTCACCCAGAAAGGCATCCAGACGGGTCTTGAAAGTCTCCAGAGAAGGAGACTCCACAGCCTCTCTGGGCAGCCTGTCCCAGGGCTCTGTCACCCTCACAGGAAAGAAGGTCTTCCTCATGTTGAGGTGAAACTTCCTGTGCTCTAGTTTGCATCCACTGCCCCTTGTCCTGCCACATGGCATGAGAGAAAAGAGACTGGCCCCTCCTTCTTGACACCCACCCTGCAGATATAGACATTAATACGCTTCTCTAGACTAACCAGCCCCAGGTCTCTCAGCCTTTCCCCATCAGACAGATGTTCCAGTTCCCTGTAGCCTCTGTTGGACTCTCTCTACTTTATCCCTGTCCCTCTTGAACTGGGGAGCCCAGAACTGGACACAATACTCCAGATGTGGCCTCACTAGGGCAGAGCAGAGGCGGGGGGAGAATGGGAGGATAATGTCTCCATCTGAGCCAATCACCCCTGATCCCTTTGAGGTCAGCAGGGAGAAAGAGGCACTTTCAAGATTTGCTCCATCTGGAATTTTTTGGCACTTCTACATGTAGCTGGATGACTCCCAACCCTTATTCTTCATGGGTTTTGGCCATCCTCTTTCCTGGAGATGACACCATCCAGAAATTTCCCTTGCTTCATAGCTTTTTGCTTTGGCCCCTCTATTTGTCTGCTCTTCCAAGGTTTGCCTGCTTTTCTTCCTCCTCTTTCTGGCAGGGAGGGATGGCTTGAGTTGGAGGACTGTGTTTGCAGGCTGCCACTGCTGAGTGGCAGATGACTCCTTTCTTATTCACCTCGTGTCCTCAGCAAGACTTCAAATGTTTTTGGAGCAGAAGACACCTTCTCCTCCCCTCTCCATTCAGCTCAGTCAGGCTGCATCCTTTGATCGCCGTTGCAACATCAACACCATAAAAACCTCTCACTAGTTTTGTGATTCATATGAGGGTTGGAGAAATGTGGAGGCTTTCCTAGCTTCCAGTAGGCTCGTGGGATAAGAGCCAGGGATTTCTGAGCTCTTCCCAACACTGGCTGCATGTTCCTGAGCTGGGCTCTCAGCCTGTGTTACACGTTTCCCCTTCGTTTGCCTGACACGTCATGTACCAGATGAAGATGGTTCCTTACCCAGGGGAGTTTGTGCTTCCTCATTTCACAGACTACACAATCAAAAGGCACCACGAGGGTCATTTTATCTGACTTTCTGTGTACAGAAAATAGCTTTTAACCAGAAGGGCATCTCTTTTCGTAGATACCTAATCTTTATTTCAACAGAAGCAGAGCTGGTGACTTGGCTGCCTCCCTGATAAGCTGTTCCAATATTTAATTACCTTCATAGCAGTGAGTTGGTGTCCACTTCAAAGGCTGAATTAACCTAGTGTTATCTTCCACCCATCATGTCTTCTCATTCCCCTTATCAGCACTGCTGAAGAACCTCCCCTGCTCTGCCTTGCTGTCAGACAGCTTTCCCCTATGTAAATACCCACCTGTAATGATCCCTCTCAACCTCCTCTTAGATGTAGCAGGTTATGTACCTAAATCTTTATGTTGACTGGCTGTGCATCTAGTCCTTGATCCTCTGCTATTTCCCCAGCCTCTGGTGTGTGGCCAGCAGCAATGACCCATCACCTCCTAGCAGCCTTAGCCTA
This sequence comes from Apus apus, assembly GCF_020740795.1. Lineage (NCBI taxonomy): Eukaryota > Metazoa > Chordata > Aves > Apodiformes > Apodidae > Apus > Apus apus. The sequence goes on along the minus strand of NC_067282.1, from coordinate 3,064,363 downwards.
GTGTCTACTATGGCAAGAAGTTGTCCTTTCTTCATTTTGGATGTCCAAGACCTTTGTGAGCCTCTTCTATCACATCAGCTTGGCTGGCTTTCACCCATCCCCAACTCCCTGCATTTCAAGGCAGTCTCTCTTTAGGGGTGAAATACCCTCTGGCTGGGTATTTGCCCTTCAGTTTAATACCCCTTTGTCTCTCCTGTGGATGCATCAGCCCAATATGTTTCCTGTCCCACAGACCTTTAAACTGCTTTTGCAAACCTCATCCTCTTCTTGGTCCCCTGAAAGTCTTTCTGCACCTCCTTCTGCCCCAGTCTATCCTTCTGAGCCTGCCTCTGAGCTTTCAGCCCTTCAATCCTCCATGTCTGGACCTGTCTCCATCTGCTTCTCCACTGCTTGTCCACACGAAGCCACCTCTGGTAAGAAGAGGGTTATAACCCCATCCCTTTACAGCCACCTTTCAAGATCTGTCAGGGGGCCAGTTCTGACACAGTTTAATACTTGTTAATCTCATCTAGAGCACTTTAGAAGGAAAAAAAGCAGAGTGCCTTGGAGGAACTGCCATGGGTTAAACTGCCAGAGCTGCCTTTATCAGCAGAGGCTCAGATGATGAGTGCTGAGTAAGGTTTTCTGCTCTGCCATCTGACTGTGTATAAACATACATTCATTTGTCCAGACTACAAGTTCATTGATGAAATCCCAAATTAACTACTTTTTTTCTTTGCTAAGAACTCACCTTTCTGGTTGTTCCCTTCTCCTCTGCCCGTGTTGCCATGACCCAGGCCCTGTGCCAGCCCCTTCCTCTACCCTGAGGTTCCTCAAGACTTTTTAGATTTAATGTTAGTGGCTCACCAGGTCATTTCTTGCTGGCTCCTGGCAGCAGTGAGTTATCCTATTGATTTGGAAGATGTGACTGCTGCAGATCACTCTCCCCTGCTGCAGATGGTTAGCTTTCTGCTCCATCCACCTTGTCGTGGTGCCTTCTTCCAAAGAGGGACTAAAAAGGTCTGTCAAGGATTTCTAAGCCATTAGCTGTGATCCTGCTGAGCACATCCAGTGACCAGCCTAGTCATGACCTTGCTTTTTTTTTTTTTTTTTTGTACCTGTAACATGTTTTTTAAAATGGTTTCTCTGCAACTTGGCCCTAGAGCTTTCAGAGCCTGAGCCACTGTCACACCCCGTGAAGGATCTGTCAAATGAACTGAGCATCTAACCTGGTTTTAAAGTAATTCAGACCCAGACTCACGTGAAGTTTTCCACCAGAACGAGGTTAACATGAGCCAAGGGCTGAGTCTTAATGACAATTCATTCTCTTTTCCCAACAAAATCAGTCCTCCTGGAGAAGGTACATCAGGAGGAAAGAGCTTTTGCCTGTTGTCAGGGCAGAAACAGTGTGGGGAGTCCCCTTCATTTCCCAGTGCCACTGCCTTTAGCCATGATGGATGTGTTCTTCTCTGATGATGTGCCATTTTTTTTGCATGAGTGAATTTGGTGGCTAAACTACTTCTCTGGCCATTGAGCTGACTCACTTCACTACAGATGTCACAGGAAGTTTGCAGGCACTGCCTGGCAAAGCCATCTGCAGACACACCCACCAGATCTCCAGGCCTTTGCTTTGGCAGTGCCCAGAGACTTGTTGCCCTGTGTGTTTTTCCATGACTTGCATCCCTGAGATGTTAACACTGGACCTTCCTCCTGCCAGCAGTTGGAAGGGTAATTAAACTGGCTGCCCAGGGAGGTGGGCATCCCTGGAGGTGTTCAAGGGATGTATAGATGTGGTGCTGAGGGACATGGTTTAAGCACTGGACTTGGCAGAGTTGAGTTAATGGTTGGTAGAGTTAAGTCGTGGTTGGACTCAATGATCTTAAAAGTCTTATCCAAGCAGAACAATCTGTGATTCTGTGACCATACATGAAGCCAGCACACTATACAGCCAAGCATGGCAGCTGATTCACAGCTCTGTAAGTTGATACCAAAGTCATTGCAAACCAAAGGACACTTCAGCTTGGAAGGTTAGATGGCTCTCCCCTCACTTTCACCTCCCCACACCATGTTCACTGAAATTCCTCTGAGTGTTGGTACCCACCATGTCAAGGAGCTGCAGTGGCCTGTCCTCCTGACAATGTCACCTAATGGCCAGAAGAGATACCAGTACTTACAGAAAGAAGTGGTACCAAATCACTTCTTTTCTCCCATGAATTGTGCAGCTTCAGAATAGCCAGCAAGAACCTGGGTGGCCCTGACATCCCCCTTGGCAGCTCAGAGTGTTGCTGCAGTGGCTGTGGTGGGGATCAGTCCCCAGGCTGCCACCCTGGGCAGACCCCAGGTCCCTCCTCAGCCTCCCTTCTGCCTGTTCCAACCCACAGAGACCCCTGCTGGGGCTGGCAGCAGCTCTGCCTCTCGCCAACACTATTTATCTAGTGATGGGGAAAGTTCTGTCCAAAGTTATTCTCACGGGGCAATTTCTGTCCTTATCTCCTCCCAGCAGAGCATCCCCTTTGTTTTCTGTGCCTGGTGTCTGCTCCCTGCTTTACCTGCAGTGCGTGGCAGGTGGCTGGGAGAAGAGCAGGTCTGGCAGTTAATGCCTTGAAGAGCTGATAAAAATGTTATCTGCTGCCTCCCAGGCTGTGCCTGCTGCTCAGAGGTGGTTAAGGAGGGAACCAGCTCCCAGCAGGGGCCCAGCAGTTCCAGCACAGCTGACACTTGATATCTTTGCCTGTCAATCATTAATTTTGTGACCCCATCACCACCACATCTGCAGGGGTGAGGACATGGAGTCACCCACCCAGGCTGCAGCTAGGGAAGATTCAGGTTAGAGGCTGGGGAGTAGATTTAAACCAGACAGAAGAAAGCAATTTTTCATTATAAGGGTGGTGAGACCCTGGCCCAGGTTGCCCAGAGAAGTTATGGATACTCCATCCCTGGAAGTGTTCAAGGGCAGGTTGGGTGGGTCTCAGAGTGACCTGGTCACAACAAGTTACCTATGGGGACAGCAATGTGCCCTTGTGGCCAAGAAGGCCAATGGGAATATCTTGCATGCATGTGAACAATGTTGAGGGTGTGAGGGATAGGGGATGTTCTCAGTGCCTGAGCTGTATGGTGGAACCAGCCCTGGGAAGATTCGCTGCCCAGTCAGGGCCTGGTTCTGATGGGGACAGCAATGGGGCAGGCACTGTGACAAGGACAGCAATGGGATACCTTAGTCTGGGCTCCTTGAGCAAAGACAACCCTTCCTGCCACCCCAAGGGTATTTCTGCCCAGGATTACTCTGGTGGAAGAGGCCAGGAGGGAAGGGAGGAGGGTGTGCAGCAGCACTGCCATGGGCACAGGATGTCTTCCTCTCTCCCTAGCCATCACAAAGAGGGTTATGAAATAGTGTTGGATTTTGAATCAAAGAATCACAGAATCATTTTGGTTGAAAAAGACCTTGAAGATTATCAAATCCAGCCATTACCCCAGCACTGCCAAGGCCACCACTAAACCATGTCCCCAAACACCACATCTACAGAGCTTTTAGATCCCTCCAGGGATGGGGACTCCACCACTTCCCTGAGCAGCCTGTTCTAGGGCCTGACATTTGCAACCATTAGGGCAGATATACCATGCACTGGGTCTTCAGAGCCTGTCAGCTTCTGGGATTTTATCCTCTCTTCCAACTGCTTATGAGATTAGTTCAGTCCCTGGGAAGAGCTGTGCAGCTTTCTTCTAGGCTTTCAAACATATCTCGAGTTTGGAGGAGGGCAGATAAGCAATAAAAGCAAATAAAACAAAGTACTCATCCCTGCTTGTTCCCAGCTGCTCAGCACCACCTTCGTCAGATGGAAGGGAAGTCTCTGTTTTGGACAACCAAGTACTTTGCAGGGAAGTGTTTGAATCTCAGGGATCTTTGGATATACAAAGAGGTTTGTAGTCTGAGCAGCCCCTCCAGCCCCCAAGGCTGTAGCTTTCCCCATTGCTGTGTTGGGCAGGCACACAAGCTGGCTCTGTCCATGCTGAACAAGAGGGTAGGGAAGTGTGATGAGGAGAGACTCAAGCTGGTGGGACAGAAGCCAGGAAGGTCCAGCTGCAGCCAGAATGCCTTGGCCAGGTGTCAATGGAGCTCCCTGCCAAAGCTAATAAGCCTGCCAGGAGCCAGGACTTCCTTGCTTGGATGAAAAACTAGGCTAATGGTGCTTGGCTGGCTCCAGAGCTCTGCTGGAAACTGCATAGTTCTGCTCTACCATGTGAAACTGCTGCTTCAGATGGAACAAGCAGCTTCTCTTCTGCAGCAGATCATGCAGGGACCTGTGGCACTGAAATGGGGACATGTCCTGACCCAAGAGTTGTTTTTGGGGCTCTTTTCTTCTGCTGTGCCTTGAAGAGAGACACCCAAGGCATTCCCACCTCATTTCCAGCAGGCTGCTGGGGCTGGTACCACAGTCCCCTTGGTGACTCTAGGGTGGGATCCCTGCCAGCTGTGGTGCTTCCACTCTGCTTTGGGATGTCAGCACAACACTCACACTTTCTAGCTATGATTTTATCTTCAAGAAGGGGGGAACTGAAGCACTTCCAGAGAGACTCTTTGCTTGCCTAAATTGGTTGTCATGGACTGCAGGCTATGACTGGGGGATGTTCTCCCTGCATAAAGCACCTACCATTGCTTTTCTGGTTCTGCTGAAACCCAGCAAACTGTATTTGCAGAACCACTGCAGAAAAGCACTATTTTCCCCCCAAAGCAATGAAACCCAAGCCCACTGTGAGTCTGGCAGTGCTCTTTCCCAGAGCAGCACCTCTTTGCCTGGCATCACCAAGTGTCTACACTCTTCCTGTGGAGCAGAAACTGGCCTGCTTGTGTGTGGACATAGAAATACCTGATGAAGGGAGCTGGGTCTCTTTAGTTTGGAGAAAAGGAGACTGAGGGGTGACCTCATCAATGTTTACAAATACGTAAAGGGTGAGTGTCAAGACGATGGAGTTAAGCTTTTTTCAGTGATGACCAGTGATAGGACAAGGAGTAATGGATACAAATTGGAGCATAGGAGGTTTAAGGTGAATATCAGAAATTTTTTTTTTACTGTGAGAGTGACAGAGCCCTGGGCCAGGCTGCCCAGAGAGGTTGTGGAGTCTCCTTCTCTGGAGACATTCAAAACCCGCCTGGACGCCTTCCTGTGTGATGTGCTCTGGGTGACCCTGCTCTGGTGGGGGGGTTGGACTGGATGAGCTTTCGAGGTCCCTTCCAACCCCTATGATTCTATGATTCTGTGATTCTATGACCAAAAGTAGAGACTTTTCTTAGGGGGAATATTTTTGGATGAAAAGGTGTGTCACTTGTGAGTTCAAACCCAGCTGTGAAAGAGCCTCCAAAGGGAGAAGCCCACTGGAGATGTCAAAAGGCTTGATAAACCATGAGGGCAATCTTAGAGCAAGCAGATACAGTCTAGATGGATCCAATGTGGGTTCCTGAGGTGGCCAAGGAAAGAATACAGCTTTGTGACAAGGCTTTGGGAAAACTAACTGAAACACAATCCCACTCTTCTCATATTTAATAGAATCACAAAATGGTTTTGGATGGAAAGGACCTGTTTATAGAAGCATAGAATGGTTTGAGTTGGAAGGGACTTTAAAGATGATCTAGTTCCAACCCCCTGCATGGGCAGGGACACCTCCCGCCAGCCCAGGCTGCTCCAAGCCCCATCCAACCTGCCCTTCAACACTGCCAGGGATGGGGCAGCCACAGCTTCCCTGGGCAACCTGGGCCAGTGTCTCACCACTTTCACAAGAAAGAATTTCTTCCTAATGCCTAATATAGGTTTCCCCTCTTGCAGCTTGAAACCATCCCCCGTCATCCTCTCACTCCCTGCCCTTGTCCCAGGCCCCTCCCCAGCTTTCCTGAAGCCCCTTCAGGCACTGGAAGGTGCTCTCAGGTCTCCCTGGAGCCTTCTCTTCTCCAGGCTGAACACCCCAACTCTCCCAGCCTGGCTCCAGAGCAGAGCTGCTCCAGCCCTCCCAGCATCTCCGGGGCCTCCTCTGGCCTCTCTCCAACAGCTCCGTGTCTTTCTTGTGTTGGGGACCCCAGAGCTGGACATACTACTTGAGGTGGGTGACAACATCCTCTCTGAAGGTCTTGTCTGGCTGCAATGTCTCTGGGGCAGGATCCTTCCCAGTTTAGCCATGGAGGAGCATTGGTCTTGGGAGACTGGGGATGCTGCCACAGGATGCTTAAGAAACAGTGGTAAAAATAGCATCGTGGCACAAATGCCACAATGGATTACCCAGGCATCTCCCATGGGATATCACAGGGATATGTTCTGTGCCCTCCTCCTTTCCTGTTTATCCAAGGGGATTTTCACCTCTGTGGTCTCTAGGATGCAGGTCCCAGGGGGCACTATGACAAACAGCTGTTGGGTGGGGTTTTTTGAAGACAAGCAATCACTACCAACAATTGAAATGAGAAAAACTCCATGATTGAATACTGCTGGGGAGCATGGAGAACCTTTATGTGGGTGATGAGGATTATTAGCAAAATAGGGGAGATATATATTAGCAAAACAAGGGAGATGTCCTGCCCTTCTTCCTGCAAAAGGGACTGCAGGTAAGGAACAAACAGCAATCTGTTTTCCTTGGCACATCTCCCAGGAAAAGCTATTCCCTCTTCAGGAATTTCTTACCTTAGACAGAGACAGCAGGTGAGCAGGTCTGAGAATTACCTCCAGGGATGACCAGTTCTTCCAGGAAATAAATCTACCCATTATTTCAGGTTTTGCAAATCATCAAAGCAATAAAATAAGTTATGGCAGCGAGTAAAGGTAAAGCAAGAAAAGGCTGTAGGATATTGTCCTTCAGAAATATCCTCAAGGTTGTGGTGCAGCTCAGGTTGATTTGTGCTTTCATATGAGTTCTCAGCTGCTTGATCAGCACAATGAAGTTTTATGAATGACCTGTGATAACTATCAAGTTTGCAGATGACACCAAACTGGCTGGCGTGGTCAACATGCCAGAGGAATGGGATCTTATCCAGAAGGACCCGGGCAAGCTGGGGAAGTGGGTCCATGTGAACCTTGTGAGGTTCAACAAGGCCAAGTGCAAGGTCCTGCACCTGGGTAGGAGGAATCCTCATTATCAATACAGGCTGGGGGATGATGTGACACAAAGGGACTTGGGGATAGCAGTGGATGAGAAGGTGGACATGGGCAAAAAATGTGCACTCACAGTCCCAACCCCCTGCATGGGCAGGGACACCTCCCACCAGCCCAGGCTGCTCCAAGCCCCATCCAACCTGCCCTTCAGCACTGCCAGGGATGGGGCAGCCACAGCCTCCCTGGGCAACCTGGGCCAGCACCTCACCACCCTCACAGGAAAGAACTTCTTCCTAATGTCCAACCTGAATCTCCCCTCTTTAAGCTTCAAACCATTGCCCCTTGTCCTCTCCCTACCCACCCATGTAAAAAGCCCTACCCCAGCTTTCTTGTAGGCCCCTTCAGACATTGGAAAGTTGCTGTAAGGTCACCATGGAGCCTCCTCCTCTAGGCTGAACAACCCCAACTTCCTCAGCCTGTCTTCATAGGGGAGCTGCTTCAGCCCTCCGATCATCTTGGTGGCCTCCTCTGGACAAGTTCTTTGTCCTTCTTATGTTGGGAACTCCAGAACTGAATGAACCACTCTTGTTTTAACACCATTACTGGAAGGCAGTGCAGGGGTGGGGATGGGGCAGGAGGGGGGTGGGTTTGTTCTGGCACTGAGGAACACGTGCACACAGGCATGCCAAGGCCAGGAGACAAAGCCCATGACTAAGGGCTGATGCTCCAACTCCTTGCTTATTACAAGAAAGGGTTTCTCTGATGGCCTAGTTTCAGCTCCTATTTTCCACCTTTTAATCAGGTTCCCAGGTCTGTTTGCCCACTCCAAAAAGGAAGGAAGGGGATGTCTCATGGGTGATGAGGCAGGAATAATACTATGGTGCTGCCTCTAGAAGCAGGCATGGGGCAGAGGGTTTCATGGGGCAGAGGGTTTTGTGGGGCAGAGGGTTTCATGGGGCAGAGGGTTTCATGGGGCAGAGGGTTTCATGGCTCCAAAGCTTTCCCAAGAGGCAGATCCCAGGGCAGCAGGAGGATTCTGCCCAGCCATGCAACAGTATTTTCTGGCACAGCAAGGGTGCATCCCCACTTTCCAGCCTGACCAAGCCAGCGTGTGTGGAACAGACGTGTTGGAAAGAAAAAAACCTCCTGCAAAATGGAAAATGTGCAGAGCAGCAGCTATTTTTAAAAGGGACAGAACCCACTGCTGCTGTGAAGTCAATCACTGAATTGGTCAGCGAGGGACTTCTGATAGCTGACAGCCAGGAGAAACAGCTCCAGCAGACCAGCAAGAAGAAAATGGGAGCTTTTAGGTACCAAGAGGAGCATGCTTTGAAATAAAGAGAAGAAGGTTGTCCTCTGTTGCCCTGGGCCTTCAGTGGATTGGGGATAGCAATCCTTGGTGTCTTTCCCAACATGCTGGAAAGGGGGGTGAGATGCAGATAACCCTCCAGGACACAGAATGCTGACAGCAAACACCACTTCAGCCACTTATTCCTCCTCCTAACCCAGCCTATCTTTATTGCCCAGACTCTGCTGAGGTTTTCCTGCTTCTAAAAATATTTAGCCTCTAATTAAAATGCCTATCTTGCCTGCCAGGGCAAATGTATCTGGCCACAGAGATCAGCTGGTCCAGGAGACAGACAGAGCTTGCAGCTAACCAGCCTGGCTGGCTTTCCTGGCACGGGTGGCTGGGGTGATGTCTCACACCAGGATTTTCATACAATCATAGAAGGGTTTGGGTTGGAAGGGACCTTAAAGAACATCCAGTTCCAACCCCCCTGCATGGGCAGGGACACCTCCCACTAGATGAGGTTGCTCAGAGCCCCATCCAACATGGCCTTGAACACTTCCATGGATGGGGCAGCCACAGCTCCACTTGGCCAGGGTCTCACCACCCTCATAGTGAATGATTTCTTCCTAATGTCTGACCTAAATCTCCCCTCTTCCAGTTGAAAGCCATTATCCCTTGTCACTACATGCCCTTATAGAAGTCCCACCCAGCTTTCTTGTAGGTCCATCACGCTGTGTTATCAAGCTGACAGCAGCTTCAGGAAGCTGGCATGAGAGCCTCCTCAGTTTTTCCAAGCCTGAGGCCATCGTGTGCCTTTTCCTCCTCCACGGGGACATTAGTGCTGCATTCCAGGTGTCTGGTTCCCATGGCAGAGAGGGACACGTGTGGGTGATGTGGGGGCTCGTTCTGCCATTGGAGTTTCTTCCCATGCAGAGGCCTTTGGGCTATTAAATAATAAGGGCTATTTCAACAACAAAAGTCACTAGCAGAATGAGAGGAAGGTAAGGCAAAGGGGCAAGGGAGAACTGGGAAGGAGGAGGTCCAGCACAATGCTTGAGCATCACACAAATGGGGCATTCACATGGAAGTGACAGAAACCACCTTCAGATCTGCTGCTTTCTGGACAGTGTCCAACCCCTGGGAGACTGGGGCAGCAGGACAGTCTCCACCTCTCTGAGGTTGTTGTCCCAGGGCAGGAGGGATCCCATCTAGATGGAGCCTCAGAAGGAGAATGGTGGTGTATCCTAAACTTCACAGCATGGAATGGTGGACACCAGCTGAGCAAGTCATCTCTAAGGGATGGTGATGGCTTTTCCTCTATGTTCCATTACAGTGTTTGGAGCAGGATCTGGCCTCTCCTGGAGATGTCTAGCCCCAGGTTGCATCTGGACTACCCCAGGTTACAGTCTGACTGAACCTTGCATGCAGTCCTGGAGGGCAGGGAAGTTTGGGGATGCAGACAGAAAGCCACCAGCCTCTTCCAGGCATCCTGCAGCTGGATGGAAGATGGAATTCCTTCAGGTTTGGGAGCACCAGAACCAATACAGCTTCTGGGGGCAGTTTCCTCACTGGGGCTCTGCTTGCATCACTTCCTACACAGCACTGAGAAGTGCTTAAACTTAAATTTGCTATTTAGGAGCAGGCAAAGCCCTCCTGAGATGTTTCTACTTACTTGGTTGCGACGACTCTGCGTGCTTTTAACAACCCATGCAGGAGCCCCTGCTCCTCAGAGAACAGTGCTGAAGTTGGACACATGTATCTCACCACCCAGAGCTCTGTGGTCTGGCATTGTCCAGTTTGCCACGGCATCTCTCATGCCCCCACTCACTTCCTCCCACCCTCATGGTCACGGCTCCCCCCACATCACCCACTCTTCAAATCCAGCCTCTCAACGCCAGCAGACCGTGTCCCAGATTGGCCAAATCCATGAAGAGATCCCTACCATCTCTGCCAAGCTTTGGAGCAGAACCTGGAGCAGGAAATTTGCTTCAGGTACTTTTGTGCTGCTTCACTGCCACGTACGTGTCCATCATTTCCTTCAAGCCAGCCTGTGAAGCCCTCAAGCCTTTCTGCCACTGAGGAGCCCAGCAGACCAACCACAGCAGGACAAATCCTGCCCCCAGACTGGAGATACAACACCCATGAAGCTGGTGGGGCTGAGCAGAGCAAGCAGAGAAGCCGTGTTGCACTTCAACCCCAGCTGCTGCCCTCCCAGCACGAAGGCAAGGAAGCCGGGGGGATCTGGCTTGATTCTCCTCCAAATCACTTTATTGTCTTGTGAGTAAATCACAAAGCCTGACAATGCTGCAGAGGTTCTTCCAAACACACCAACAAACCCAGCGACAGGATTTGCCAGCTTTTGCTAAGGCCTGAGCTGGCAGCCAGAGTGAGATCACACAAGGAAGTCTTGCAGTCTTCTTGGATTGTCACATTGGGTTTCAGACTGAGCAAAGTGGTGCAAAGACTGTAACTTTGACAGAGGGTGATCCCTGAAACATTTTGTCTGTGTAGACGTAGACAATCCAACCATTTCTTTTTGGTTTGGTTTGAATTACATTTTCTGCCAGCAGAAAAGAATTCTCTTCAATAGGCAAGATCCACAAAGAGCCACCCCCTTCCTCCCCAGCTGCCCCCCTTGGTTGCTGTTCCCGTTGCCTTTTTAAAAGATGTATTTCTTGTGGCTGTGAAGAGTGGGCTCAGCAGAGGGGGGGGGAGGGAAGGAAACCCCCAGCACTGCAAGAAGGGGTTAAAATACCACCTGAAGGTCCCTGATCAAATAATTGAAAAGGAGATGAATGAAAATCATCGAATCATCCTGGTTGGAAGGGACATCATCGAGTCCAACCATAACCTAAATCCCCCCACCATAACCTAGTTTCCCCATTCAGTGCTTAAAAATGTGGGGGGAAGGATTTAGAGTATCCAAAGTGAGGTGTTGACTCTGGCTTTTATGGGCTCAGTGGGTTTCTACCACCCCTGGAGGCAGCTACAATAGGGTTTCCATTTGGAAAGACCTTTGGGGGTGTGAGAACGAAGGCTGAGAGCCTCCCAGCACTCCCAAAGAGGGCTGTGGGATAGGTTTATATCTGCATCACCTTTGCCTGGACCTCCCTAAACCAACTTCAAGCACTGAAGGTTGCCCTGATGCAAGGCTGGGTTTGGAGACCAATCTACAGCCCAGCCTGAGCAGGACCCCCATCCACAACATCCCTTCCCATCCCCAGGACAAACTGTGACCAGACCTCAGCAGACACCTCCATTAAGCAACTCACTGAAGCAAGTTGAAGGCTTCACACATGGCATTGAGTCATGCTGTGCTACTTTCCCCCACCTTCTCCTAGCCTGGAGAAGAAGAGGGACAAGAGGGGCTCCTCTTTGCTTTGCCAACACTTCAACCATGGAGGAAAACATGAGTAAACCTCTGAGGACCAGGCTTTTCATCAGATTTCAGTTGGCAGCCAAGGAGCTGTGTGAGAGAAAGAAAAACCACAAGTCTGGAAAAAAGCCAACTGAGATCTTTCCTCTGATAGGCAAAGTGCTCCAGGGTCACAGGCATCAGTGTTAATTCCTCCCCAGCACATTCTGGAAAATGTTGCAAGGCCAGCCGAGTCAGAAATGTGTTCAGATGAGGAACACCAGCATGGAACCAGCTTCATCTCACATCCTCTGGGTCCACACCTTGGTTTGATAAGGTCATCAGGACCTCAGTCCCTATCAAAATGTTCTTCCAAGCTTCCCCAGAAATAGAGGAGGGAATTGCTGTTTATTTTTTAAGCTACATGGTCTCTTCACTTTGCAGCTCAGCTAATTTCCTTTGTCAGGGGCTGGTTCCTGGGTGAGATGTGGCTGTTGGCAGATCCCTCTTCTTCCCTTGCTCTGCTGCACATCATCTCTGAGCTACGGTTAAGAAGACAGGAAGTTGCCAAGGTTAGACCTGGAGTAATTTAACACGAAAAGGATTGAGATGGGAGAACAGGGAGAAAATTCTGGGAAAAGTTCTCGACTTGCTCCGAGTTCACCGCACGCCTATGCAAAGATCACGTAAAAACCAGCACATTAGGAGCACCCTGTTTTCAGGTTTGTCTGGAAATGTTTCTTCAAGACTGAAAGTGCATGACAGGGAACAGGGTGCTGCTAACGAAGGCAACATCCAGAAGGCACTTTGTGGGCAATGCTAATTTAAAACAAGGATGATGCACGGGTCGGGTAAGCAAGAAGCTACCGAGTTGGTACGTTTTGATGTGTGCTCTGGGCAGACGTAACTTGGCTCCTACAACGTGTCTGGGACACAAAGGTTTGCTCCAGATGGGCTGTTCTGCCCTGGGACCTGCAGAGCAGTGTGGTCCCCGTTGTCCAACATCACCTCTCTTGAGCTCATGGGCTGTGTGCAGGACCTCGAGGCACCGGGCAAAACCTGGAGCCTGCAGATGAAGTGGGTCAGGACTGAAGAGTTTATAAAATCCACAAACAGTCGAGTGTTGGCACATACAAATATATAAATTAGGGACAGTTTTTACAAAAGGCACACTGCAAGCCACCTCAGTCCGACATCTGTACAAACCCCGTGGCCTCCCCACCCTCCCTTCCCCACCCCTTCTCCCCAGCTTTCATCATGAAACATAAGGTGCTGCTGCTACAGTCCCATGGCTGTCGTGGCAACTGAGGACCTCTTTTTTGGTCAGCCCAATCTGTCGGTGGAACTGTCCTTCTTTGATGGTCTTAAGACACTGGATGTTCTTCCCCAAGGTGATGCTTTTGATGGAAGGCAGGTATTTCAGCACAGTCTTTGGCAAGGTGGACATGCCTGTCCCAGAGAGGTTGAGCTCTTGTAGCGAGTTCAGACCAAAGATAACTTCAGCAGTCAACGACTTCAGGTTGGGATTGTTGGATAAATCCAGAACTTGGAGAGCTGGTAGTTCCTTGAAGCTATAAGGAGATAACTCTCCAAAGCCGTGCAGGCCACTGAGGGATAAATGAATCAAATCTTTCAGCCCCGTGAAGTCTCCTTTTTCAATCCTGACTAGAGGGTTCCCATCAAGATTTAAGTATCGGAGAGGAATGTCCTGAAGGCTTGGCACAGTTGTGAGCCTGTTTCCAGAAAGGTTTAAGTTCTGGATGTTGGGGATGCTCTTTTCACGGTGCCTCGTAACTGTGCTGAGCATATTATTGGATAGATCCACGTTCAGGGGTTTTCCTTGACCTTTGGAAGCAAAAATGTCCATTGCTACATCCAAAAGCTTGTTATTGCTCAAATCTATGTCACCCAGAGGAGAACTGGAGAAACAATCCTCTGGAAGGACTTCCAGAGAGTTATGACTCAGATCCAAGGACTCCAGGTACCGAAGCCTGGAGAAGGTTGTGGAGGAAATCTTGGCAATTTTATTGTAGCTCAGGTCAAGGCTGACCAAGGTGGTGTATCCAGGGCCAGTAAGCATTGATTCATTGATTGTTTCCAGCTTGTTTGATGATAGATCCAAGTAGGATGTATCCAGAGGGATTGGGACAGGAACAATGTGTGAGCCTATTCCACTGCAGTCCACCTTGGTCAAGCTGAAGCTGTCAAAGAGACCAAAGCTTTCCACCTCGCAGTGGCAGCCAGGGAAGCAGGTTTTGGTGGTGCCAAAACAAGGAAGGAAAAGCAGCAAATTGAACCAGGCCAAGAACTGCATTGTTGACCTGGAAAACAAGAGGAGAAGAAAGTAGATTTAATTGCACTAGAAATCACTTCACTGAAGATGTGTAATGGTTTGAGTCACGCAGTCTTCTCCTCTGCCTTTCCAAAGGGATAGATTAAGTCTATCCTTAAATAGCATGGATGTCCCAAACACTTTGTCTCTAATATTGTGAACCCCAGGGAGAACTTAATGGAGAAGAAGAGTGGGTGAAGAGTCTTTGCAGATATAAGCAAGTTAAGACACGACTGGGAATGAGCTGTAAGAACAGTAGGCTGCCTGAAAGGAAGATCTGCCCAACTTGCATCATTTGAGTGGACCATGGAAGAAGCTGAACGACAGCTCAAACACTTGAGTCATTGTACAGTGTGCTGACAAACCTCAGCACACAGAGGTCTTTGTGTCAGGGCATCCACGTGAGATTTGGATGTTAAAGATCCTGCACTGACAGGATCAGTGCTCAGTGGGGGCCTCAGGCATCCAAAACCCTTCTCAGGGAAGGAAAAACCAAAGCTCTGTTCAAATTTCCTGTAGGTGACACAGATGATGGCATCATCAGAACATCCTTCAGGATGACCAGCTAGAAAGGCCACCTTCTAGTCTAACTCAGACTCTGCTGTGGTGGGCCCAGCCCCCTGCACAGGCATCAAGTGGAAAGGGACAATTTGTTTCATATGAGCCTCTGAGAAGTCTCTGTTAATTACATTAACTATTCTCTCTGATTATCAATGCTAGCAAGCAAGGAGCTTTCTCCTCCCCTCTGGTTTTGACCCTCCTCCAGCTGAGACGTTTCTGTCTCTCCATTGTTGCAGCCAAGGGAGGAAGAGGGATGATCTGCACCTCACTGGCTTTGCTGGACTTCTTCAGATTGCATCCTAGCAGCTCCTCAGCAGAACCGTGGGCAACAGCAGCTGCTGGTCAAGGGCCACCCAATAAAACTTTAGCTCTGCATCTTTGGAGAGGATAAACTGGAGTGTGCCAGCATCCTGCAGGTCAGCAGAGGCAGCAAGGGCTGTCCTTTTTGGTTCTCACTGCAGTCATAGGTGATAACTCTTCATGCCTTACAAACAAGGTCTCCAGGAGGGCTGGCAACAAAAAATCCCACCAAACCAGACAAGCAGATCTATCAGCATTGCTCTTTGGCCACCCTGCTGGTGAGAAACAGTGACTCCCTGCCAAGCACTCAGTGAGCCAAAAAAATAAAGCAAGCAAAAATTATAAATCCCCTTTACATGCACATTCCCATCCCCACCTCAGCCCCCCCTGGTCTCTCTTCTCACCTTTCCCTGTTTAAAAGCACTTTATCAACTTCCTTGCAGTATCATCTTTCCCACACAGACTTTGATCTGGCTGAGACACCTTCCCTGCTGTCCTTGCACCTTCCCAGGACCATTTCCTAGAAGTTCACACATCACCTTCCCTCACCCACCCCTTGGAAGCAGTTTCTCTCCCTTTCCAGCCCTGACCTTGTGCCTCTTTCCCAGGAGCTGGCTCAGGGACTCCTTGCCAAGGTGCAAAAAAGTGCAAAGGGAAAAAAAAAACAACACTGCAAAAATATTGTCCTGATCACTGAGACGACTTGTCTGGTGGTAACTTCCAGACCTCCTGCAGACAGAGAGCAGAGATTGGGACTCTGGCCAAAGTGCCTGCTACCAAAGCATTGCTAAAGGCCAACACACAGTCCTCTGGGGTCCATTACTCTATAGAAACAACAGAAAATCAGTAAGATGAGCCCTAATCCCAGCCCATCTCAACTGTTTCTTGAGAAAACACGTGTGTGTGTGTGTGTATGTGTGTGCAGAAGGACCCGGGGTAGAGCTCCTTTCTGCAGACACCTTTCCAGGTATCCTCTCCCTAATGATATCAAGGCTGATCTCCCCTGGTTCTGTGCAGACAGACCATAGCTTGCTCCCTTTCTGCAGCCCCTCCTAAACTAAATACTATTTTGGTGGTTTTTTTTTCATGAAGCTGCATTTGGGACACATTGAAATGCTTTATTACCAGATGAAATGACAGCAGTGGGGAGCTCTCTGGAAATTAAAAAAGCAAAAAAACCCAGATGTTAAATACCTCACGTACAGGGAAGAACCTGCATTAGTGTCATCTCAATTTCCTTGTATTTCTTCTCCCACTTCCTACCTGGTGGCTATTCCCAGCTGCTGTCTCAACAGGGAAAGTGCCTCTTAACTTCTCCTTCAAAGGTCCAGTTTCTCATGGCATTCTGTTGGCTCCAGTAGGAGCTGGATCAGACCCCAGCAGATCCAAAGACACATCAGTGTGAGACTTGGCTTTCTGAACACTGCTAAAACCTTCATGGGCTCCTGCTGGGCCACCTGAAGAAAAGCAAGTGAGCAATCTCCAAAGACCTATTTTAACTGGGAACTGGCTTTTTAACAAGGCCTGTAGTGATAGGACAAGGCATAATGGTTTGAAACTAAAAGAGAGGAGACTCAGACTAGATATAAGGAAGAAAGTTTTACTATGATAATGGTGAAACACTGGCCTAAGTTGCCCAGAGAGCTGGTGAATGCCCCATCCCTGGAAATGTTCCAGGTCAGGTTGGATGGGGCTCTGAGCAACCTGATCTAGTTGAATGGAAGGAGATTGGACTAGATGAGCTTCAAAGGTCCCTTCCAACCCAACCCATTCTGTGATTCTATGATTCTGTGAACTGGGAGCAGCACTGGAAGGAACTGGAAGCTAGTGCTGGGCTTCAGTATGCAGCTGCTCAAACTCCTTTTGATGTGGGAATTCCCTTCTCCATCAGCCTCCAAAATGGTCACCAGAAGTGGGTAGATCCAGTGACTCCCACTGCAACACCCACGGCTCCAGCACCTCCAGCAGCAAGGAGAGAACATTACCCAGCCGAAAGGCAGCACACAAAGCTCAGCTGAAGTGTCTGCACAGCATCTATTGCCTCTTCCCTCCTTGCAGCCCTGCCCCAAATTCTCCCTCACTGGCTCTGCAACTGCTTTGCAGATGAGGTGCAATCCTTTACTACCACTTGAAAACTCCCTTCTGGAGCAGCATGAAGCGTTCACGGGCTAACGAGCCGCTTGGTTAACAGCTCTGATAAAAGAGGTGAAAAATAAAGGTACTGGTCATCTTCCAGTCCAAGAAAGAGACTCCTGCATTGCCAGAGCAGCAGTGAAGGGCTTGGTGAGGTACAGACACGCTTTATGATGGCATGGAGCAGTCGGGAGCAGTCTTTGAAATGGGGAGAGCCACACGCAGCAGGCGTTTACAGCTAATCTGCGTACAGCGTGCATTCGAAGCCACATCAAATTGACTTTGGATTGCTGCCTACGAGCTGCTCTGTTGACAAAGGCAGGAAGCCAAGGCATCCCCTTGTAAAAGGAAGATGAGTTATCCTCCTGCAGTGCTGAGAAGTTCACCTGGAAGAAACCCCACTGACCAGGAACCACCAGCACCATCATCTGGGATGATGAGGGGAGAAAGCAGCCCTCTCTTGGGCTGGTTCAGCAATAACCTCTTTGTTTCTATGGCTGTTGTGGTGTGGAAAGGTCTCAGGGATAATTTTTGGCCCTCTGACAGCTCTGGGGGGTATGTTAAACCCACTGTTTTCAGCAGGAACTGCTGGGGGTGGCAGGATTGTCCTCCATGTTTCAGGTGTCCCGAGTGGCTGCAGGACTCTGGTCTTTATATCTTGCTCATCCTTTCTGCACAGCACATAACCTGAGACAACCCCAAGGTGGTGGATAGCAGAGCCAAAGCTGGACCAAACTCCTAGCAAGGTGGCAGCTTTCCATCCAAATCCCACATCTCTCCCTGAGCCTGCAGATGCCCCAATGACTCCTTCCTGCTCTGCTCATCCCCTGCACCGTCACGTGGCAGGATCCGGGGGGAAACCTCACACTGAGAATCCATTGGAATGAAAGGTCATCCAGGCTTTTCCTCTGCCTGCTTCAGACCAGCTCTTCCCTGCAGAAGGAGCCCCCAAATATGTGCAGGAAAGAGCTGTGTTTACCCCCTCTAGAAGCTTATTAACCTAATTAGTGCTTCCTCACAAAGGAGCTTCGGTGTGAACGGGAAGAGGTTTTTCTGCTCCATTTGTTATTTTTTTGTTGTTTGCTGGTTTGGGGTATTTGCTCTGCAAATATCAGTCCTGGTTTCATACTCAGTGTTTGTGACTTCTTGGATTTAGGGAGAGGAGAACCCAAGGAGTATCTTCTGTTTAGGTTTGACCTTGCATCTGCTTGGCTGGGTTTGGGGGAGCTCAGGGGGGTTACTCTGAGTGTCAGTGACAGCAGAATGAGAATTAGGCCCTTGGCCCTTCTAAATTCAGCTCCATTTCATGGAGCCATTGCACAAGTCACTTCTGGGTGATAAGTTACCACCTTTCACACTGATGGTTTTATCAGTGGGTAGAGCAAAGCTGCTTAGACAGCAGAGCCATCCCCAGTTATCCATCAGGGTACAAAGAAGGGGGTGTACAACCCAATTTTCTCCTTCTCCTTACCCTATTTCCCCCACCAACACGTGCAAGCACCAGGATGAGGGGCAACCCAGCCCCTGGGAGGGTGGCCATGGCCCTTATGGCTCAACACAAAGAGGAACTAAGGTCTTGAACAGGAGCTAAAATATTCCTGAAGGTACCCGAACACTTTTTGCTCCATCTTCCCACTTGCTGGGGGAAATTAGAATGAAATGCAGGGAATGAGAATAAGAAAAGAGAATGAAGAAAAATAAATTCTCTATTAATTCCTTCCTGCTTTAATGATTTCTAATAATGGATGTAAAAGCATCTCCCTAGCATTCAGTCAAGACTCCCACCACTGCAGGGGAAGTTGTTAGCAAGTAATTAACCCAGTGGTATTGGAAATCTACTGTACTAGGCTGTGGAAGAAGAAAATACAGGAGGCACCAAGCTGGGAATGGAAAGAGAAAGTAATTTCTCCTCCCCCAGTGCAGGGAGGTAGTTGTTTTTGGGGCAGAGCAGGGGGGCAGTGTGCTGGGGATGGGTGGGCTTAGCATGGGATCTCCCCTCTCTGACCTGTGGGTCCCCAGGGATCATGGGAGGTAGGCAAGACCTTGAGCCAGGGGTTTGTTTGCTCTGCAGAGGGAGAGTTTTGTCCCTGCTCAAGTGATTTCAAGAGGGGACAAAACTGCTCTAAGCAAAGATGAGATGCTGCTCCCAGATCTGGAGGAGAAGCCCGTTGCTCTGCATGAAGTCTGACTTGAATCTCACCAAAACAAACATGGAATTTGAGACAGAAATTGTGGACAGCCAGAAGGGCCAAGGAAGGAAAAAAACAAGACAGTATTCCTAATTATCCCCATGTCTCAGTTATCCTTATTTATCTTTTCTCAGCTCCAAACATAGAGAAACTGCTGAGCCCAAAGCCCAGTGATTAACCAACATCCCACCGATGATCTCCATCCCTCAGGGAGATTTTCATAGATGTTAGAGGGGATGGGATAGATAAGATTGGCAAGAGCAGAGCCAGATTGTTAAGCATCAGGCACATTTCATAACCCCAAAGCCAAAACCAACCAGCCCCTCAACCCACCACGGGGGCTGCAGAGAAGACATATGGGATTGATCAAGAGGGAACCCAGCACCTCCAAACCCTACTGCTTCACACCATGGGCTTGTTTTCAAACATGTGACATCCCTTGCTCAGCTTCAACAGTCTCTGCTCCATTTTTTCCATTAAAGTAAAAAAAAAACCCAAACAACAAGAATCCTTTCTTTATAAAAGATAGGGAGAGCCCTGTTCAAATAATCTTTGCTCCAACTGTTAATGCCACAAATCCCATCTGCTTTGCAGAAGGCCATGGATAATTTATCATCCTGGTGTTTTAACAGCTAATAGTTTATTCCACTCATGCAATCTCTTCCCCCAGCACCCCTCATCCTCCTCTCCAAGGAGGAAATCAAGGTGTGGTTTATTTTGGGCTCTCACAAAAGGAAACCTGTGTGGGCAGGTCTGCCAGCCCAGACTGCGAGTTCCAGCTGATTTACATCCATGACTGAAACATGGATGATTTCTGCTGCCCCGAGAGCTGCATGCCTCAAAAAGCCACATCTTGGAAGCAAACAGCAGCCCAGTTCCCAAGAATTTTGCCTTGAGTGGGAAAAAGTCCATGCTACCCTCCAGCACAGGCAAATTAGGAATTAAACTGCTGAGGCACCAGGGGTTTTGCACAAAAATCTCCCTTCCCTGCTCAGCTCAGTTGATGGCAATTTTATTCCAGGTGGGGGAAATAGTCTCCCATGGCTTTTGAAAGGAATTTTTCTTGCCAGTCTCATGCCAAGCTGTGCTTGTGCCTGGAGGAGGCATTTCCAAGAGGAAAGGAAGTTTGCCAAGCCTCTGGAGCGGCTGCAGGGAGTGCAAGGCAGGGGTGGGAGCAACGTGGCACCTCCCAGCAGCTCCTAGGGGGGATTAATCCCAGAATCACAGAATCCTAGGGGTTGGAAGGGACCTGGAAAGATCACCCAGCCCAACCCCCCTGCCAGAGCAGGGTCACCCAGAGCACATCACACAGGAACGTGTCCAGGAGGGTTGGAATGTCTCCAGAGAAGGAGACTCCACAGCCTCTCTGGGCAGCCTGGCCCAGGGCTCTGTTAATGGGGCTCACTGGAGAGGTAACATGAGTATCCCAGCCCCACCATTGCCTCCTGGCTATGCTCAAGCTGGGGGATCAGCAGCCACACAGGGTTCCCAGCAGCCTGGGATGCACGAGATCAAACAAGGCCCCCACAAGGGATGCAGGAGCTCAGGGCTTTCTCCTGCTCCAGCATCACCCCAGTGGAGACCACTCCAAATCACAGTATCATGTAATTGTTTTTGTTGGAAAAGACATTAAAGGTCATCAAGTCCAACTATTTACCCAGCTCTGCCCAGGCCACCACTGCCCCATGTCCCTCAGCACCACATCTACGCAGCTTTGAAATCCCTCCAGGGGTGGTGACTCCACCACTGCCTTGGGCAGCCTGGGCCAGGGCCTGACAACCCTCCCAGTGAAGAACTTTTTCCTAATATGCAATCAAAAATTCTTTTACCCCTGAGAGCCCCTGCTTCCCATCCTTCCCCTCTGCTTTTACCAGTGAACATTTCCAGGAACAGGAGGTCTCACCATCCCAGTGCTCACTGAGCATAACACAGACCTCATCTCAGCTGGGAACACAAATATTTTCTTAACCACCTCAGACTCAGCCTGAACAGGATCTTTATCATAAACCCAATGACACATCCTAAAACGGGAGGTCTCTGTTGCAGGGGAGTTATTTTGGGACAGGCAGGGGGACAGACACAGCATTTCATGGCAAAGGGAACGATTTACACTGAGTTTTACACCAGTCCTAAAGCATCTTGTTGTAGAGGGACCTGGTGAAGAGACCAGCCCCACCACCTCCAATGCCCAAGGGCTTGCTGTGATGCCCAGAGGGAGGCTGTGAGTCCCCAGGCCTTACACAGGTCACAGCAGTAACCCTGGGAGGATTAAACCTTCATTCTTCAGGGCTACATCCCCCTTTGGGAGAGATCAATTGACAAGCTATGGATCACAACTTCATCTGCAAGACTGGGGTTGCACAGGCTTCCCCCCTCCTGACCATTCCTGGTCTCAGGCTAAGAAAACCAACAAGCTGACATGAATTCATAGAATCATGGAATCACAGAAGGGTTTGGGTTGGAAGGGACTTTCAAGATCATCTAGTTCCAACCCCCTGCATGGGCAGGGACACCTCCCAGCAGCCCAGGCTGCTCCAAGCCCCATCCAACCTGCCCTTCAACACTGCCAGGGATGGGGCAGCCACAGCTTCTCTGGGCAACTTGGGCCAACCTCTCACCATCCTCACAGTGAAGAGTTTCTTCCTAATATCCAATCTAAATCTCCCCTCTTCCAGTTTAAAGCTATTACGTCTTGTCCACTCACTACAAGCCTTCATAAAAAGTCCCTCCCAACCTTTCCTGTAGCCCCTCCAGGACACTATAAGGTCTCCTTGGCTTTTAATTCTCCCCAGGTCTTTAAAGATTAAAACACCTGAAGCAGGACCTTATTTATTAGCTAGTCAATTTCTGAAAGCTAAAACCATCCTAGCAAGCTTTTCCTAAATAGCCTCAGCCCATGATGATGCTCTCCCACACCTGACCCTCAACCCCAGCTGGTTCCTGTGCTGGTTCCTGCTATGGAGATACTTTTTCATAGCACTCCAGCTCCCAGAGACGTGATATAATTGAGGAGGAATGCACTCCAGGACAAACGCCATATGCTAGGCCAGGGAGAAATGTTAAGAGGTGCAGCACAGGGAGAGAAAACCTCCTAACCACGCTGGACACTTCTTGGTTTTACCTGTTAATAAACCTGCTCAGCTGCATCATCACGCCTGGCTGGGAAATGCCACATTCCAAGCATGTCCCTGGAATGGCACCTGCTACATCCCATCCCAGGAGAGTGATGGTTGAAAGGACCAGCAGCATCCTGGGTTGTGTCTGCACTAGTGTGGCCAGCAGGACCAGGGCAGGGGTTGTCCCCCTGACCTGGGCGCTGGTGAGGCTGCATCCTGAATCCTGGGGTCAGTTCTGGGCCCCTCAGGACAAGAAGGACATGGAGGGGCTGGAGAGTGTCCAGAGAAGGGCAAGGGAGCTGGGGAAGGGGCTGGAGCAGAAGGAGAAGGGGCTGGAGAACTTGTGAGGAGCAGCTGAGGGAGCTGGGGGTGTCC
Organism: Apus apus; assembly: GCF_020740795.1. NCBI lineage: Eukaryota > Metazoa > Chordata > Aves > Apodiformes > Apodidae > Apus > Apus apus. Next base: position 3,041,662 of record NC_067282.1, on the reverse strand, counting down.
AGCCTGGAGCAAAGGAGGCTGAGGGGAGACCTGCTGGCTCTGCAGCTGCCTGAGAGGAGGTTGGAGCCAGGGGGGTCGGGCTCTGCTCCCCAGGAACAAGCGACAGGACCAGAGGGAACGGCCTCAAGTTGTGCCAGGGGAAGCTGAGGCTGGATCTTGGGAACAATTCCTTCCTGGCAAGGGTTGTCAGGGCCTGGCCCAGGCTGCCCAGGGAAGGGGGGGAGTCCTCATCTCTGGAGGGGTTTCCAAGCTGTGCAGATCTGGTGCTAAGGGACACAGTTTAATGGTGGCCTTGGCAGGGCTGGGTTAATATTTGGAGCTGATTGTATTACAGGTCTTTTCCAACCCAAATGATTCTATGGTTGTATGGCTCACCCATGGCCATTTGGTCCATAAGGGAAAGACACAATATCTGTGGATGCACTCCCCATCCCCAGAGTAGTTTTCCTTCAACTGACCTGTTGGGCTGGCCTGAGCTGCAGAAGGACCATGCTGTGTTGATGGACATGATGGGTTCCCCTGAAGCAGAGGAGCTGGCCAGGGGACAGGAAGAAAGGGAGAGGAGGAAGGAGCTGTTGGACCAAGTTCAGAGGAGGCCAAGGAGATGATCCAAGGGCTGAAGCAGCTCTGCTCTGGAGACAGGCTGGGAGAGTTGGGGTGTTCAGCCTGGAGAAGAGAAGGCTCCAGGGAGACCTGAGAGCACCTTCCAGTGCCTGAAGGGGCTCCAGGAAAGCTGGGGAGGGGCTTGGGACAAGGGCAGGGAGGGATGGGAGCAGGGGGAAGGGTTTCCAGCTGGCAGAGGGAGCTGGAGCTGAGATGTGAGGGAGAAATTCTGGGCTGTGAGGGTGGGGAGAGCCTGGCCCAGGTTGCCCAGGGAAGCTGTGGCTGCCCCATCCCTGGCAGTGTTGAAGGGCAGGTTGGATGGGGCTTGGAGCAGCCTGGGCTGCTGGGAGGTGTCCCTGCCCATGCAGGGGGTTGGAACTAGATGATCTTGAAAGTCCCTTCCATGATTCTATGAACAGTGCCAGGGGAAGGCAACACATCCCAGGGTGATGCCTCTGTCCCTCCAGATGAGACACAGCCCCCCAGGAGAGAATATCTCATTGCAGCCCCATCACCCTGTATATCTAAGGGCTTTCCAGCTCTTTCTCCTTGAACTAAAGTTGGCTGCAAATCAGGTGTCCAAGCTCTGCCTCCGACGTTGGGCCTCGGTCACTGTGCTCTGCCCGGCCCCAGCAAGGAGAAGCAGCTGGCACCAGCCAAAACAGTGTGAGAAGCAGAGGGAAAAGAAATTCAGCCCAGCTGGGAAACGCCTCCAGCCCTGGCAGAAGGATTTTAAAAGGACCCCATGGGGCTTTAGCTCTCTGAAAAGCAGCAGCTCCCAAATTCCCCTGCCCTCAGCCCTGTGGGGCTGCTGCCTTCAATAAGGGAAGGCCAAGTGAGGAGGTAACTTTAGGCTGGGTGCCCCTCAGTCCTGCCCCGGGGCTTCTTTGTGGGCTTTTTACTTTTGTGGCTGGATTTTTTATTACTATCCTTATGTTTTTTTTTCATGCTCAATAATCTCTGGGCCTCTTTGCCACCCCTGGTTCTCAGCATACAGTTGCAGACCCTCCACTGAGGAGATAATAAATACAATCCTGGCCATTATTGTTGCAAACAGCACAGTTGGAGGCTCCTGCCTTCTTCTCTTCCTGGCCTTTCTGCCACCCCATAATAATTCTTGCAACAGGGCCCTGTGAACAATGAACAACAGTGAAACCACTTGGTAGAGCATCAGCTGAGGCTGCAGGCGAAGCCCAGAGAAGCTCTTGAGACATTCACTAGACCCAGTAGGTCTCCTGCATGATTTGGGAAGGAGGGAAGGGGCTTTGGGCAAAGCTGACAAAGGTTTTAGCAGCAGGGCATCATCCCCACCACAGTTCCCAGCCCAGATGATCACTGAGTCACAGACTGGTTTGGGATGGAAGGGACCTTAAAGATGATCGAGTTCCAACCCCCTGCATGGGCAGGGACACCTCCCAGCAGCCCAGGCTGCACAAGCCCCATCCAACCTGCCCTTCAACACTTCCAGGGAGAGTGAAGCCACAACTTCCCTGGGCAACCTGGGCCAGTGTCTCACCACCCAGTGCCCCACTGATCTGGTGTTGCAGCATCTCCTTAGTTCCCCTCCCTGACCCAGGATCCTCCAACTGCTCTTGGCTGGTACAAGGTCTTGGAGAGAAGGGTCATCTAAAGTAGGTTGGGGAAGGCCATGTGCCCAGCAGGACCTATTTCTCCCCACTGACTTTACCACAAGTCCCCATTCACGTGCCTCAGTTTCCCTCCTGAAGTCTTAAGGTTGAATAACCCCAGGGCTGAGAGGTGTTCATTCCTATGTGAGGATGGGGGTACCATCCTCAGCTCCAAATCCTACCAGTTTAAGTGGGAGTGGAGCACAAGCCCTGGTCTCACCCCACGGAGAAGCCCCCTACCAATGCCACCACTGCCTCAACTAGTCCAGTCAGAAACCATCACTGTCCTCATGCACCATGTCCAGCTCCTGCCTTGCTGGGGCACTTCGAGGACACCAGCCCTGCACTGTGCACTGCAAAATGGACAGCCAGGCTGGGGGACAGGGAAGGTGACATCTGGGGAAGTGGTTGTGATGGAGAAATATCTAAACACCTCTCAAACCAGTTTTTGTGGACTCTGAAGCATGACTGCAGTCTTGGGGGCTGCCAACAGCAGGTCTGGGTCTTCATGAGAGCTCTGCCCACCTCCCCTGGCTCCATCTTGTCCTTATCCCTGTCCCCTTGTTTTTGGCATAGCTCTGTGGCACTTCCACCGTGCCCTGGAGATGCTGCAAGTCACCCAGGACACACACAACCATCTTCCTGTACCATTTAACCCTGTACTAAGCCACCTCCTCACCCTGTTTGACCCGATTTTGCTGATCAGCAGAATAAAACTTCCCCAAATTCCTCATACGTCTCCCCTACGGGCTCCATGGTCCTGGCCCCTTGCACCTTGTTCCTTCCCCCAAAGCCAGGGGAGGCCACCAGGCACCACGTTGCAAACACAGGAGATAGGGACATCATCATGGGACATTTGGTGGCAGTCCAGAAGAGCAATGCTCTCCGTTGGACATGAGGCTGGCCAGGTTCAGAGTTACCCTGTGATCTTGTAATCCTTTAGGTTGGAGATCTCCTGCAAGAGATTGTAACACTCTGGTCCTGGGTAGATATAGGAGCTGCACCTTGGGTGGGAGCTGAACATTTGCTCCAGGATGAAAGGGCTTTGAAGGAAGCATCTCCTCCATCCTGCTGTGTGGAAGAGCCTCCCCGTGCCCCCTGCTACAGGCATCTCATTCTCCAGGATGGAAGAAGAAAGGGTGCTTTTGGGGTCAGGGATGTGCCCTGCCCCACTTGGAGAGCTCTGAGCACATTTGTCACTTCAGACATGATGGGGGTGAGGGATCAACTCTGGTTTGACCCACCTGCCACAGCAGGGCTTGGCTTTTAAGCCTCAGTTTTTCCTGACAAGGGTTATCTTACTCCAAGTCAAAAAATAAGCTCCTTATTTCTCTCCCCACTCCTGGGTTTGAGCTGCTGGGCATGAACCAGGGGAAGGGAGAGGAGTCAGGATCACAGATACATGGACAGCAACAAAAAAGCAGGAGGGGGGAAAGGGGGCAGGAAAAGCAAACCCACAGATGCCAGCACTCAGATGTTACAGGCAGCACATGGCCCTCCTCTCAGCTACAGAAAAGATAAAGTGCTTTTTTGTTGATGTTGGTTTTAGTTTTTTTTCCCCAGTTTGCCACTGCTCCAACAGGCAGTTTTCCAGCCTGGTTAATGCAACTCAGGAATGTCCCAGGCTAAGACAGCCAGGTTGGTTTAATAATCTCTTGCAGTGTCTGCAAGCAGTGGGCAGGAGGGAGGTGGGGGGGGGGGTGCTGGGATGATTCTCACAGCAAGTATTTCCTTTCCCCCCCCCCCTCCACATCTTGAATACTCCAAGACAGAACAATGGAAACTCCCAAGAAATTGAAAAAAAACCAAAAACCAACAACAAAAAAACAACCCAACAAAACCAAACATAAATTGCAATACAAAAGAAAATCTCCAGGCTCCCCTGGAATGAATGGCTGAGCCATTCATACATTCCCCTTGATAGGTCCAGGTGCCAAGTTTTAAGACAAGAAACAGCTTGCTCAGTCCAGACTTTATCTCTTCCCAACCCTCAACATCTCGGAAGTTTCTTTTGATAGCTTGCCAGGTGGCCAGCACTGTGGCTACCAACACAGCCCCAGGGGTGCCAGGGGTCAGGAGGGCTGCTGGACAACCATGCCTTGTCTTATCCCCATGCCTTGTCTTATCCCACCCTCCAGCCTCCTTTTCTCCCCACCAGCCAGCTGATGGGAGGAGGAGGGAGAAGAGACTGAAAGAGGTGGGAAAAAAAAAGCAGCTAGGGAAGGAGGGAAAAGTCTGAACCTTCAGAAGAGGATGGCTCACCTTTTATTTCCCCAGCTCTGTCTGGCACCAGGGGTGGCACAGGCTGCTGGGGGAGCCCAGGATGCTTTTTCCTATATCCAAAACAAAGAAACAAACCAAAATAAATACTTTTCGCGTGGGTCGTTTTTGTGCGTGGGTGTTTTGCAGCTCTTTTCTCCCAATTTCCTCCCTCCCACTCAATGCTGTCTTATTCCTGGCACCCAGTCTTAAGGAAGAGGGGGTGCAGGAGACCCTTCGCCCTGACCCTGCCACCTTCCCTGCCTCCTTGTCAGAAATTGATGTCCCCTGGGATGTCTGTCACGTCCTTGTTCTCTCCAGGCGTTTTTGTAATTACTCCCCACCCCCTCTGCCAGCAGCTGCTCAAACTCATTCACAAACCAGCAGCGTCTCCCCACATGCACTCCCACTCCAGGCGGCTGCCAGGGAAAACCTGCCTGGAGCTGCCAGGGAAAACCTGCCCTGTGCTGCCAGGGAAAAAAACTCCTGCCCACCCCCGTCCTGAGAGTCACACACCCCTTGTGCACCCACCACCTCTGGAGAGGGACCCGGTGTGGGAGCAGAGGCAGGAGATGGCTGAGCACAGGTCCTGGCCTCGCTGGGCCGTTTATAACCCAGGTATGAGCAAACACCTCCCGTGTCCTCTCCGGGACAGCGATCGGCTTCCGTGGGGTCAAGAAGGGACACGAAACCCTGTGCCCTGTGCCCCCAAGAAGCAGACACTAACCACCCCCTTGGCCTTTGCAGTCCCAGCCAGCCCAGTTGAGCCTGCAAATCCTCCCAGGGAACACACGAAGCTCCCTCCGGTCCTTTCAGCATCTCGCACATCCAGCTCTCCCCTTCTTCCCCGAGAGCTCGGCCAGGCGTTGCTCTGTCCCTGCCTTTCCACAGCACCTCTTCCCCCGGGGTTTGCTCTCTTCTCTCCCACTGCCACGAAGCCCCGTTCTGCCGGGAGAGCCTCCGGAGCAGCCAGCAACGCAGGATTCGAGCTCCACGGCCCCGGCTGCTCGTCCGCGCAGCAACGGCGCAGCGTCCGCCCAGACAAGTTTCCTACTGTAACTTCAGTCAATGCGGATATTCAGGCGAACGGCAGCTGATTTATCATGGCAGACACCCCGGGGGAAAATCTTTCGGCTCGGGAGAACAGAGGCTCCTCGCCCGGGTGCCGCGATCAACGCCGTGAGCTCGGTGAGCACCGTGAGCTCGGCTCCGTGCTCTCCTTACACCCATCCTCTGCTCTCCTTACACCCATCCTGTGCTCTCCTTACACCCATCCTGTGCTCTCCTGTCCCTACACCCATCCTCTGCTCTCCTGTCCTTACACCCATCCTCTGCTCTCCTGTCCTTACACCCATCCTCTGCTCTCCTGTCCTTACACCCATCCTCTGCTCTCCTCTCCTCTCCTCTCCCCCATCCTCTCCTCTCCTCTCCCCCATCCTCTCCCCTCCTCTCCCCCATCCTCTCCCCTCCTCTCCCCCATCCTCTCCCCCATCCTCTCCTCACACCCATCCTCTCCTCTTCTCTCCCCCATCCTCTCCTCTTCTCTCCCCCATCCTCTCCTCTCCCCCATCCTCTCCTCTTCTCTCCCCCATCCTCACCTCTCCTCTTCTCTCCCCCATCCTCTCCTCTCCCCCCCTCTCCCCATCCTCTTCTCTCCCCCATCCTCTCCTCTCCCCTCCCCCGTCCTCTCCTCTCCTCTCCCCCGTCCTCTCCTGTCCCCTATCTTCTTCTCTCCTCTCCCCCACCCTCCCCTCACACCCGTGCCCAAACGCCTTCCCTGCCACCAAATTACACAAATCACATTTCCCAACGGCGCCGGAGAGCGCCGGTTACGGGAGGCGATGCCACTTCCCCCCCGCGACACAAGCCACCAGCTCCATCCTCACCTCTCTCCTCCCAGCCTTCCCGAAGCCCAAGCAGAGGAGTCAAGTTGACGGACCCTTTTGTTTCCAGAGGGCTGGCACGTGTTGTGGTTTACTGGGCTAATAAATCTGCCCTGCTCTGCGCCTTTTAATGACTGCAGCATTAATAACAAGTTTCCATGGAGCTGCTTAAAAGTTTACAGGGTGTGTGCGTTATCAGGGGATAACGTGCTTTCTGACCTCCTGCTTCAAAAGTCACAACCAACAGCTTTTTTTTTTTTGTGTGTGTGTGCTTTTTGCTCTTTTCTTTCCCCCCCAATAAGAGAACAAATAAATCTTACTCTGCTTCCTCTCCCTCTCCACCCCCCTACTCTCCAAACACACCTTCCCCTCCAGCTTAATCCACTTACAGCCATGGGAAATTCCCAGGCAGGGAGCTTTGCCCGGCTTTTATCTCTTCCACCGGGGGGGAGAGGACCCTCTGTACCTTCCAGCCTTTCCATCCCATCAAGGAGACCCCCCTCTAAGCTTACAAACCCCCTCCCCATTTCATCTCCCTTCCCTTACCTTGGGTGAGCTGCAAAACCCTGCGAGCCTCCCAGCACCGCAGCCCGACCAAAAAGCTTCTCTCCTCTTTCCCGAGCCGGTGGACTGGGAAGGAGGGAAGGGCTGGGAAAAAGGGAAGGGGAGGGAGGGTGCGGGGGAGAGGAGGGGAGACAGGGAGCCCTGTGTGAAATCAAAGCCCCGAAGCCGGGTACGGGAGGCGGTGCGCAGCCTCCAGCTGCTGCTCGGATTACTTTGCAGCCGTGGCAATGCTGAGGACTTCACAAAACCACCATTGCACCGAGGGGAGGGGAGGGGAGGGGTTGGGGGGTGGGGGGAGAAGGCTGGTGGGGGAAAAGAAGAGATCCCCGGCTGGAGACCCTTCATCCCGCCCCCGCTGCAACTCCTCCGGGGAGAAGGAGCTGGGCTGGGGGGGCTCGTACGCACCTCCTGCACCCCAAATTTCCCCTGTTTGGGAAAGGCAGAGGTAGGGGAAAAAGTAGACCTCTGTCCTTTCCACCCCCCCGCCCCCCCCCCGACCCTCCCCGAGGTGTTTCGCAGCCGATGCCCCCCCCCCCCCCCCGCACCGCCGGCCGCTGAGCCCCGACGCCAGGCAAACTCATCACACCAAAAGTTTCCCCACTGGTCGACTGGGGGATAACGGGGGGTGCTCAGCAGATACCCCCGGTGTTGGCCGTCCCTGCGAGCCTGGGGGAGGGATGGGGAGGCAGGAAGGGACTCACCGGGGGCTGGGGTCCGTTCCCAGGGCCGGGAGCCGGCAGCAGTGAGGCTCGGGGCTGGCTGTCCCCTTCCTTCCCTCCTCCTCCTCCTCCTCCTTTATCCCTCCTTCTCCTCCTCCTCCTTTTTCGTCCAAGGCGTGCAGCTGGCCGGGCAAGCGGGCTGCCCCCTTCCCCACGGGAGGAGGGAGCTCAACAGATGGCTGCACACAAGGGAACATCTGGGAGGAGGAGGAGGAGGAGGAGGAGGAGGAGGAAGGAGGAGGAGGAGGAGGCAGGACTTGCGCTCGGCTGTGCCACTCCTGAGCTGGCAGACCCCCCCTTGATGGGGGAAAGAGGGAGGGTGTCAAGCCGGCTTTGTACACACGTAGTCGTCCCCCCTTCCCTGCTGCTCTGCATCCCCCCTGAATAAAATCCCTCTTGGCCTTTTTGGGGGTCACTCCAGAGCTCCCCTCGCAGCCCAGCCTTGCTCCCAGCTCTGATCTCTGCAGGACCAGCAGGTCGGGGGAAGGTGGATTCTTCCCTCTACTCTGCTCTGCTGAGACCCCCCTGCAGGGCTGGGAACAGCTCTGGGGTCCCCAGCACAGGGAGGACACGGAGCTGTTGGAGAGAGGCCAGAGGAGGCCCAGGAGATGCTGGGAGGGCTGGAGCAGCTCTGCTCTGGAGCCAGGCTGGGAGAGTTGGGGTGTTCAGCCTGGAGAAGAGAAGGCTCCAGGGAGACCTGAGAGCACCTTCCAGGGCCTGAAGGGGCTCCAGGAAAGCTGGGGAGGGGCTTTTTATAAGGAGTCATAGGATGAGGAGAATGGTTTTAAGCTGAAAGGGGGAAGATTTTTGTTAGATCTTAGGAAGAAATTATTTGTTGTGAAGGTGGTGAGAGCCTGGCCCAGGTTGCCCAGGGAAGCTGTGGCTGCCCCATCCCTGGCAGTATTGAAAGCCAGGTAATATGGATCTTGGAGCAGCCTGGGCTGGTGGGAGGTGTCCCTGCCCATGCAGGGGTTTGGAACTAGATGATCTTTAAAGTCCCTTCCAACTCAAACCATTTTATGCTTCTATAAACAGGTTCCCAACAGGCAGCTTTTTGCTCTGCTCAGCTGCTTTCTCCAAGCACATCATTCCACCACCTTCCTGAAGTTTTGCAGGGTGACCTACCCCTAGGGAACACAGCTCTGATCAGAGGAGCTGGTGCTGGGGCTGAAGGCTGGAGATACCTGGGGCGTCAGGAGGAGCTGGCAGTGGTTCCTCTCCACCCTCTGAATTTCCAGCTGTGGCTTATCTGGATGATGTGCTCCCTCTGAGCCCACATCTCAGGAGCTATTGTTTGGGATTCCCCATTAAAGACCCAGAGCTCTGCCAAGGAGGGGATGAGCAGTTCCAGGGAACCAGACAGAGGAAGTCAAAGGGGAAAACCCTGGGAAAACCCCATAATCTGGTTTGTGATTTTCCATGTAAAGGTGGTGGTGATATCTCCAGACGTGAACAGTCTGCTTTAAGGTTCCGTTCAGCCAAGCTTTTGGACTGTTCATTTTTATAGCTCTGAGTAGGGGGAGTTGCTCAGCTGGAAGCTTTTGTTTAATTTTCCATTTTGGTCATTTTTCCATGCCTCATGCTAAGCTTTTGCCATGTCAAAATTGGCCTCAGCAAAGCAAACCATCAGTTTGAAGCTGGAAGAATTGCAAGTTTAACTCTCTAGCTGAGATAAAGTCCAGTGGTCAGTGCTGCCAGATCCGAAAAGAAGAACTTAACAACAAGACCTGGCTTAGAAACCTCTGAATTTTGCTAAACAAAGATCTTTACACGTTGGGGTTTTTTTTATTGGAAGCCTAAAATGAGCATGCTCTGTGATAGCTGCTGATAAATGGACACGGGACAATTGTGTGCTCAGAAATTTTGTTGCTCAGATTAAAAAATAATCAACTGAGAGGTTTTCTGGCTTGAACTTCTAATGCTGAGAGAGGTTTTATTAAAATTTCCCTAGTTTGAAGGAATTGGGCTCATGCTGGGGAGAGGGCTGACAGTTTAAGTCTGGGTGTAGGGATTAGCCCTGGTGTGATGCTAACACTAAATTAGCTCTGGTACGTGTCCATCTCTGCTTCTGAGCTCCTTCAACCATCTCCCACTGAAATCTGCACATCTGAAAGTGGGATGTCCTCCTTCTGGTGCTCAGATGGATGACAAAGCGTTGCCTCATGCTGCCATGGTCAGCATCTCTACTGTGAAACTCTCCAATGCCAAGTGCCTTGCCCTTGGACAGGCCATAGATGGATGTTCCCTCCAGCAGATCAAGCTCAGGTAATCACAGAATCATAGAACTATTCAGGCTGGAAAAGCCCCTTGGGATCACCCAGTCCAACCATCATCCCTACTCTACAAAGTTCTCCCCTAAACCACATCCACCAGCACCACATCCAAACCACCCTTCAACATACCCAGGGATGGTGACTCCACCACCTCCCTGGGCAGCCTGTTCCAGGGTCTGACCACTCTTGCTGTGAAAAATCCTTCCTCAGGTCCAGTCTGAACCTGCCCTGGTGCAGCTTGAAGCCCTTCCCTCTTGTTCTGTCACTGATCACCTGTGAGAAGAGACCAGCACCAACCTCTCCACAGTGACCTTTCAGGTAGTTGTAGAGACTGATGAGGTCTCCCCTCAGCCTCCTCTTCCTCAAACTAAACATTCCCAGCTCCTTCAAGGGTTCTTCATCAGATTGATTCTCCAGGCCCTTCACCAGCTCCGTTGCCTCCTCTGTCCTTGCTCCAGCACCTCGAGATCTCTCTGGAATTGAGGTGCCCAAAACTGGACACAACACCCCAGGTGTGGCCTCACCAGTGCTGAGCACAGGGGAAAGTTATCATGATAACACCAACGTCATTTCTAGGCTCCATTTAGACTTAAGGTCATGTTTCCCACCATTGTTATTTCTATTTCTTTGCCACGTTGGAGCACATTTTCTTCAAGATGAAAAAGGGTTTTCCCAGAGCTGTGTGGTCCCATGGGCTAAACCTTCACATGCAAAGCCAGCCACGTTGTGTTGGGACAAAGCTCCCCATCTGTCTCAGACAGTTCCCTGCCTAAACACACCAGGCTAGGATAAAAGACAGAAATAGAAAGGGATTTGCTCGAGGTCATGCAGCACTAAATTATGCTAGGACCTCACCTGGGGTTTTAGGCACTGCTGTAGCCATGAGTTACCCTCCTTTTTTACTTTGGAAATGTAGATGAAGGAGATTCTGCTAAAATTACTGCATTTCACCCTGATTTTAAGGCATAGGAATAATTTTGCATCACCACGTTGAAACACCAGGAAGTTGAGAGCCAGATCTCCGTGTTGTCCCTCAGCCCAGCTTCTTTCCTCTCCTGTGTCCTTGGGTGTGAGGGTTTGGTTTGAGTTTATGGCCCATTTCTCCAGCTCAGCTCTTCAGCAGCACAGATGGATATTCAGTTTTCTTTCTGGCCTTGTGGCCCTGCTCAGCATCACTCCAAATAGTCCTTTTATACTGCTGCTCTAGAGACCTGAACAGGTCTGGGGACCATAAGACATCTTGTCCCAGCTTGGTTCTTCTAGGACCATGCTAAGCCTGACCTTTGCAACCTGGTCTAGTGGTAGGATTCCCTGCTCATGGCAGGGGGGTTGGAACCTGAGGATCTTAAAGGTCCCTTCCAACCTTAATGATTCTATGATTCCTCTGACCTTCTGTTCCCAGAAGACACCAACTCAGTTCCTGGTTTCTCAGCATCTGATAAGATCACGCCTGGTTTGGGTTGTTAAAATCCAGACAACTCTCTTAACTCAAAGGAAAGTTATCTGAGTCACTCTGAGTTTCTCCTGGATAAATTCTACTAGACACAAGCCAGGCAAAAGGAGCTACAGAGTGCATGAGGATGACATAAACTGGATTAGTAAGAAGAGCTGATGTTGGAGTCTTGCCCCATGGTGTCTGAGTCCCTCCCTGAGATCTCATTTCCCTTTCTTCTCTTATGCAACCCCAGGAAAGGAGGTTTCTCACCCACCAAACTGTCAGAAAAAGCCACAAAGCCATGGGTGCCTTGCAATCCCCAGATCTGATCTCCTCCCCCACGTGTCCCCCTCCCTGGCTATTCCTGCAGAGGAAGGAACCTTCCCTTTCTGCTACTCAAGTGATTGCTCATGAACTCTTTCCTTTGTGGTTGAGATAGAGCAGATGTCTTAGGAAGTTGTCCAACCACGATTGCATTTGATGGGATTTCACAGAAGGAGGCACCCACAGCAGCTGCCAGCACCATTACTGGTGGAAGAGTTTAGTTATTGCAAGAACTTGGAGAAAAAACTGCCCAGAATCACAGCAAACAACCCCCACCAGTTCCCACTGGGATCATGTGAAAGAGGAAGGTCCAGGTGTCTGCTCTGGGAATGCTTCCCACCCTTGTGGGAGTCCTGTAATAAGACAGAACCAGAAGTAGAGATTTTTTGAGCTCCTGTAAGAAGCCAGACATAAAAAGCCTCACAAAACCCCAACCAACCAGCTTCAGTTGTGCCCGTGGTGTTCAGAGGAGCTTGGAAACACCTTTCACTCTACTGTGGACAAACTTGGTCAAAAATGCAGGTTGTTCTGTGGGTCCATCCTCACCTTTTTTCGCTGGACACATCTGAGGGATGAAAGTCCACCCATCAGGGATGGACTGCAGTCAGCTCTCTTGGTCTGTACTGACCAATGGACTTGCATGGGAAACTGTGTCACCTCTTTGCTCACAGTGTTGATGATATTCTTGATTGAGGGCCAGCTGGAAACAATAGATACAGAATATTTGGGAAAGGAGGCAGAACCCGGTTCCTCCTGGTAGAAGCCCCTTGGCTGTAAGCAAGAGTCAAGGTTCCTCTTGCTCACTTTTGTCTGGCCACATGAATTTTGCTCTTCTCAGTGCCTGGTGACCCAACTTGAGCAAGAGGGACAGAGAAGACCCCTTTCTCACTATATATCCCCTGTCCCTACTGTCCTCTCATCGCAATTGCTCCACAGCCTGATGGATTTGACACAGTTTTGGCTAGTGGAATCTATGGATTTCAGCTCCCTTGGGCTGAGGAGACCTTTTTGACCTGCATTTTGACCAAGATTTAGCAAGAGGAAGGGAGGGTAGCTCACTCTTCTTGCTATAGAGAAGCCTGGCTCACAGACTGCCCTGCAGGGACACTGAGTCTTCTGTGGGATCACCCGGGTCCCATCCAATGAGAGAGAGAAGCTGGGTCTCATTCAGCTCCACTGAAACACCTCTAGATCCCTTCTCTCCAGGGACAGCAGAGAAGGCCTGGGAATGTATGATTGTTTTATCACCACACTGGGGCCAAGCATCTACTTTTCAGGTTTTATGGAGCTTAAATAACCAGGCCAAGGGAAGTGTGAGCTTTTGTCCATCTGGCTCCATTAGTTGCTCCTGGGAAGTGGGTGGTTGTTTCCCACCCAGCTTCTCACCAGACTGGTTGTTTCATTTCTAAGTGTGTTGAGTCTCTCACTGCAGATACTGACTTCTCTCTGATATCTGTCAATATTTGCACTTGATTTAATAAATATTTAGATTTATTCATCCAAAATCTATGTGCCCTAAGGCCTTTCTGCTATTGTTCATAGTTAAGCCCTGGAACCAACCTGTCATAGTTTCAAGACCTATTTTTGCAATGGTATTTGTAGGTTGGGTTCATTCTGTCCAAGAAAGGTCACATCCTCAGCTGTATTGAATGCTGCCTGGAGTCATCATGGTTCATAAGATCACACCAGGAAAGAAATACAGCACAGGGACTTTCAATTTCTCCTCAGTTTTGTTGGAACAGCTTCACTTTGGCATCAGCAGCTCCTTCTGTAGATTTAAGGGGTGCTGACATCTTTATAATGCCATGCTGGGCTTTCCACTCATTCCATGTCTTTGGATCCTTAAATCCTCAAAGGTTTCTTCATCTCTCTTTCCCATATAAGCTGGATGGAACCAGAATCCCCTTGAGAAGGTGGAAATCTTTGAAAATCCAAGCCAGACTGTGTGGCCCTTATTTATTCTGTCAGTCTATACAGAAAGAGTCTGTGTGGGGCATTCAGGGAGCCAGCACCTCACTTGAATGCTGCAAGCTACTTTGGTCATCTCATCCTGAAAAAGATACTGAAGTTTGGGATGAGGCCTTTTAACCAGAAAATCAGAGGCTTGAAAATCCTCTTGGAGGAGAGTCTGGAAAATAAGACTAATTTACACTGCCAAGGTGAGAACTAACAAGGTAAGAACTGTGTCCTGTGCATGGGACTACAGGGACAGCTCTCAAGATGCCAACCCAAAGAATAATTTAGGTTGGGAAGGACCTCTGGAGGTCTTTGGTCCCAAACTCTGAAGTTATGCCCAACTTTTATCCTTTTATTCTGAGTTTCACTAAACACCCCGGGCCTTTGTGAAATGTGTGGGTACAAGGAACAGCAACATGGTTTGTGAAAAAAGGAAACACTGGAAGCTATTTAGTTGTTTTTAAATGCTGTTGTTGGAGAAAGCTGTGGACACAATTTTCTTACTCCCTGAGGGATGAAACCTGGTTTCTTAGTCCCCTGCACATTTAGAATGAATCACAGAATGGTGAAGGTTGGAAGGGACCTCAAAGACCATCAGGTCCCAACCCCCCTGCCATGAGCAGGGACACCTCCCACCAGCCCAGGCTGCACAAGCCTCATCCAACCTGCCCTTCAACACCTCCAGGGAAGGGGCAGCCACAATTTCTCTGGGCATTCTGCAGTACTCTCAGTTCCTCCCACTATCCCCTACCATTTTGGGCAGGAAAGGACAACCCACAGTCTGGCTGGTTGGCCTCTCTATTAGTGGACCCATTAACATAGATTAATTTATATTTCATTCTCCTTTAATTGGCCTTTAATTCTTCTTTCCTTGGTTGCTGATATTCATGACACTTGTAGGAACTTCATACCCCCCCAGAGTGTCAAAGACCTTTACCTGGAAGAGGGGTGACTGGCCAACAAGCTTAGCAGTGTTGATGCTTTGATGGCTAGGCAAGATGTCATCATTTTGTTCAGAAACCAGACAAGGAGAGCAAAATAACTCCAGACCTAATAAAAGGTAACATTTTTTTCCCATTCTCCTGTTTTTCTCAGTCTAAGATAAAGTGGTTATGAAAGTTTTTTCCTTCTAATTTAAAAGATACAATTCAGTGATGCACTGGAGCCTTGGAAGCAAGTTTTTAGCCCAAAGCACAACATCATTGATTGATGAAGTTAGCCTTTGAGCAGCTAAATTTCAAAAGAAAACGTTGACTTGGAGGGCTTTTGCTTGTCACTTGAGAAGATTAAGCACCACATAGTGGGAAATAAAGACAACAGGAGGCCAAATATTGGGAAAGTCTTTCGCCTGGTGGAATTGCCTGCTGAGGGAAGCAAGGGATGCCCTTGTTGGTGATACTTTTGAAGTTAGATTAGGACAAGGATTAAAATACCTACTGTCCAATATTTGGATCCTGTTTCTTGTAATCTTAATGAAAATGCTTGGACTGCAGAGGGTACAGCACAGTCTTCTCCCTTATCTGTCTGCTAATCACACTCTCCTTCCTCTGAAGCTACCTATAATGTCCATTGCTATAGTAACCAAGCATGGTATGTATCACAGACAAGATGACATATGCATCTTTTCCTGCTTTAATAGCTCCTCTGTTTAGCCTGCAGACTTTCCCCATTGCTGAGTTGCCCAAAGGACAGATGGACTCTGACTTCATGGCTTTGCATCTCCTTTCCTTACGAGCAGCTGCCACACTCACCCCCTGATCTGCTGGTGCCACAAAGCCTGGTGGGTTGTCATTCAAACCAGCTTTGCACAGGCCATAAATCTGTGAGGTGTTCCTCTGAGGTTTCATTACGTGTATTTTTAACTGAGTGGGAGGGAGATATCTTGAAAGAAACAGTGTTCATTGAGCTTAAAGTGTAATTACCCAATAGCTAAACACACCTAGAGAAATGGGAGTTATTGGATTCTTAGCTTTGTCAGGCAGGTCAGCCATTAAACTTTAACAACTGAAGCCAATATTTTAGCTCAGCAAGTTTGCACCAGCGAACATTGATCCATTGGCTGTTTTTTTCATGCTTCAAAATACATGCCCATCAATATCCAGAAGCCTTGTGAACCAAGGATGGGTCATAATGAAACAAGCAGAGAGTTGTCATCAATGCTTATAGAATCATAGAATCACAGAAGGGTTTGGGTTGGAAGGGACCTTGAAGATCATCCAGTCCCACCCCCTGCATGGGCAGGGACACCTCCCAGCAGCCCAGGCTGCTCCAAGCCCCACCCAACCTGCCCTTCAACACTGCCAGGGATGGGGCAGCCACAGCTTCCCTGGGCATCATGAGCCAGTTTATCACCACACCTGCAGGAAAGTATTTCTTCCTAATATCTCATCTAAATTTCCCCTATTTCAGCTTCAGACCATTCCCCCTCGTCCTGTCACCCCATGCCTTTGTAAAAAGTCCCTCTACAGCTTTCCTGTAGGCTCCCTTCAGGTACTGAAAAGTTCTTATAAGGTGTCCCTGGACCCTTCTCTTCTCTTAGAAGACTTCTATCGTCTTGCAAAAAGCTGCAAAAACAGCTCAAGATTTAATGGTAAAGGCAGAAGCTGGTCTTCTCCATCATAGAAGGATATATGGGGTGATATTAGCTGCTAACACAGCCTGTCTCCTCTGTTGGAGTCCCTCAGCAACAAGTAGACTTCATTTCTACTGCAAGAGTTAAGAGCACCAGAAGCCTTCACTGAGGTGATGGTTGGGTTAGTAAGAGGCAGTGCCTTCTGCAAAGACCTTACATCTCAGCGGGCACAGCCACAGACTGTTTTAGATGGGAGGGACACCTCCCAGCAGCCCAGGCTGCACAAGCCTCATCCAACCTGCCCTTCAACACCTCCAGGGAGGGGGCAGCCACAACCTCCCTGGGCAACCTGTTCCAGTGCCTTCCTGCCCTCATGGGGAAGAATTTCCTCCTGATGTCTGACCTCAATCTCCCCTCTTCCAGTTTAAAACCATCACCCCTTGTCCTATCCCTGCCCTCTCTGGTGAAAAGCCCCTCCCCAGCTTTCCTGGAGCCCCTTCAGGCACTGGAAGGTGCTCTAAGGGCTCCCTGGAGCCTTCTCTTCTCCAGGCTGAATAGTCCAAACAATTTTGTTATTTTCTATGGTGCTTCTTTCAAAATCAAAACAATTATCCTCAAAAGCACCTTTATTCACCCTCCTCACTCCTTTTCTACCCACAGCCAGAGCACAATTACCTGATCTAACCTCCTTCTCCCCCCAAACTTTAGCATTTTTCACCCATTCCTTCCTGTGTAATTACCTTAATCAGTCAACAATTATTCCATTTTGATTCTCCCACTGCCCTGCAATGTATCTTTTCATAGTTTCACTGATTGCAGAATATTTTTGCCATATTTGATACCTCCTCCTTTCCTGAGGTGTGGGATGATGCCTGATGGTCTGGGCCATATCCTGCTGAAGGGATGGAAGGTATTGCTGCTACTACGTAGTCTTTTCCATTTCATCATCTGACATTGGCTCAGGGTTGGTGGCTTTTTTTGTTTTGTCTTGCAAGTTATGATCCTGATGTCAGTCTGGCATGATTCTATCCAGGTAGATGAGAGTGTTTAGCCAAATACTCTTTCCATGCCTCCACCTTCTCATTCGTGTTTGCTCTCAGGTCACCAGGACCTCTCTTGGTGCTCCTAGCACTGCCACACTGTTCTCATAAAACACCATCTCCTTTCCATCTCAATTTCACACCTTGTTTTCCTGCTGCTCCTCTTACTTGTTGAGCCTTTCAATACCCTGAAAAGATTTACTTGCCTTCGGAAATTTTCCTCTGCTTTGTTTTGTGTTTTTATTTCCACTCTCCCATAATCCTTGGCTCTGTTTGCCTTTTCTCTCTAATTCTCTTGTTTTGATGTTTGTCCAGCTCCTCCTTGTTTGCTTAGGCCTCCCAGTAAGTTCCCTACTGTGTTCTCTATTGCTTCCTTAAGTATTTCCCATCTGGTATCTACTGAGATTTCTTTATCGTTCCAGATTAATGACCTGAAACCCTCTCCAAGCATCACCTTCTCTGCCTCTCTCAAAGACTTGCCTTTTAAACTTGGCAGCATCCAATTCAGCCCCTGTGTCACCCAGTTTTCCCTTGGGCTTTCGTGTGTTGTTCATCTTTCCAATAAGTAATTCATGATCCCTGCTGCCCTCCAGCATCGCTAGAGACTTTCAGCTCCAGCAGTGCCTGGTGTGGTGCCTTGTCCAGATAATCATGTGGTCCAGCTGTTTTTGGGGGTGACCAGTTGGTGACCCTGGTCAATCCATGGAGGAGCCAAATGCCACCAGGGATCTGACTCTGCACCTCATGGCAGCTTCTCAGCTTCTCACCACTTCAACCCCTCCCAGTCCCACGTGGCCCAGCATGTTCTTTTTTGGTTGTTATTTCTGCTTTCATCCTCTGGGTGCCCACCTGTCACCTTCACAGCTGCCTCATAAGCTGGGGCTTTTGTTTTTTTTTTCAGACACCTTAGTGGTAAGAATGATGCTTCCCTTACTCTGCACCTTCTTTTGGTGCACTACAGCAAATCACAGCAGGGATTGCTGCAGTAAATATTGCTGTGATGGTCCTCTCAGGCCTTGGTTTCTTCTTGTTCACAGAAGCTCTTATTGCATTTGCTCATGGAAGCACTAGGACTCACCCGGTGGAAAAAGTAAATACATTATAATATCCAAATTACCTGTGTCTCCAGGGTGTCTCTGGTTCAGAAGCTGTGGATGCACAGCTCAGCTGTGCTGCTCACTGGTCTGGGTGAGAGGGAGGTCCACAAGCCCATCTCACAAGCTGTGTGGTGTGTTTGGCCATTCTCTACCCTCTGTGACCATTTCCATATGTTCGGGTCTCCAGTCAGGCTGAATTGCAAAACTCATCCTTTAACAAGTCCTGGGTCTCATGACTGGTTGTGTCTGTCTGGTTCCTGTGAAAGCCTCACCAGCCTTTGCTGGACCCATGGGCATGGGTATCAGTGCCACCTTCATATCTTGCCCTGCACAACTCAAGCTTGGGCTGCTTTGACTTAAAATCTGCATTTTTCTCTGCCTACCTAGACTTCCTAGACAAGATGAAGTGAGCTTCTTTAGTAGAAAATGCAACTTTGCCTTTTGCCTTAGATCAGACAAATGTGTGACATTTTATTCAGTAATATTTAATGTGACATTTCTGGGTCGTTCCCACCCATCACCTGAATATGGAGCTGAAAACAAATCTGTAACCTGGCATTGGAGCAACCTGTCTTCCTTGAATTTTTAGGATATGGGGTAAGATGTTTATGAAATTCTTCTGAAGTAAAAAACAGAGTCAACAGAGAGGCCATAAAAGGTTGGGATTCAGTTTGAAATGAAGGTACCTACACTTAGGTGTCTGGATAGGTGAGATCTGCATCTAAACTCCCTCACCAGTGAATGGAAATGCAGTTGCTGCCTAAATACAACCATTGAGTGCTATGTGAGATGCCTGCTGGGCTTTCCTCCTGGCCTACAGCTGCCAGTCCCTTGGGGCAGAGTGGAAAACAACTCTTGTGTCATATCATCTGGCACCACACGGACGGGTCAGACACCCGATGCCACCTCTGAAGGTGGTTGTTGTTTTCAGTTGTGATAGCTGAGCCTCTAGTCAGCACTGTCAACCTAGCCCAGGCTCAGCTAAGCAAACACAGGTGTTGGGTTTTAGAGGCAACTGAATCCCTCTGCAGCCCCATGGACTGTGCAGACCAAACCTTGGCCAGTTGTGGTGCAGTCTCAGGTGTCCACGGAGACACTTACACTTATGTCCCTCACCCAGGTGCAACAGGGAGCTCAGCTACCTGAAGGAATTATGTCAGCAGCTTAAATTAACCCTCTTCTGTTACCACCTCAAAAGATATCATAGAATCATAGAATGGTTTTGGTTGGAAGAGACCTTAACATTCATCTAGTTCCAACCCCCCTGCGTGGGCAGGGACACCTCCCACCAGCCCAGGCTGCTCCAAGCCCCATCCAACCTGCCCTTCAACACTGCCAGGGATGGGGCAGCCACAGCTTCTCTGGGCAACCTGGGCCAGGGTCTCCCCACCTTCGTAGTGAAGAATTTCCTGCTAATGTCTAAGAGTTTGGATTAACTGTGACTACCCAATGCAGCTTTTTAACAGTTCATTGCAGGATCTGCCCCAAAACAGCCAAGCCCCAATCACCATCACATTACTCTAATTTAAACCACTGCAAAACAGTAGGAGAAAATGGCCAGATGATGGTCTTTGATGCTCATTTTGCAGGGTGTAAATTAATAAGTCCAGGGCAATTCCCAAAGAGTTTCACTGGGGATTTCCAAGCAAACTAGAAACAGCAGTGTTCCCCATGGGCATTTCTGAACAGCTGGAGCATACCTGGGAACACTGTAGTGAGGGAAAAGCTGAAATGTGATCAGCAGACCAGCTTGGTCCATGTTTCATCCCACTCAGTGTAGAAAAAGAAAGAGGCAACTGGTGTTTCTCAAGAGCAACACACCTAAGGTGAGTGGTGCAAATGTAGCTCAGCTGTGATCTTTCTGTGGTCAGAGTTTGTTCCCTCCTGTGAACTGCTAGTGCCAAGGTGTATATTGATGGAATCTCACCTTCCCTCCTTAACAGCTAAAATATACAGCACAGCTGGGCCTGAGTAGGACAATGAAGGACAAAACCACCTGTAACTGATGATTTTTCTTAACCAGCCATAGCCAGAGTCCCAACAATGACTCAGGACCCCCAGGGCTGGAAGGAACCAGCATGATCATCTAAGTTGACCTGCAGCACCATTAAAGCAAAAACATTTCACAGACTCACAGAATTGTTGGAAAAGACCTTTAAGATATTCAGGTCCAACCATTAACCTAAATCTACTGACTGACTATGCCAGAGCACAACTTCTCAGGAGACCTGCACTCCTGACTCACAGCCTCTTACAGGAACAGTCAATACCTAGATAGAAATACACAGTTATGAGAGAAACTGATAGATAGTTCTCAAAAACACATAGCTCAGAGTCTGCATTTAGGAAGATCAATGAAATGTATCAAATTGCCAAAGCTACTCTACAGGATATAACGATCAGTAAAAACGTGGTCAGAGCAGAGAACTCTTCTTGATTGTCCTTTTCTGCTTATGCCTTCAGGGGTGGCTTGAGCTTCTGAGTGATATCTTGGACAGCCAAGATGTAGAATCATCAAGGTTGGAAAAGAAGTTGAAGATCATCAAGTCCAACTGTCTGCCCTACAGCCCCCAACCATTAAACCATCTCCCAAAACACCACATCCACCCATTATTTTCACATCTCCAGGGATGGTGCCTCCACCACCTCCCTGGGCAGCCTGTTCCAAGGCCTCATCACTCTTGCTGAGAAAAAATTTTTCCTAATATCCAACCTGAACCTCCCCTGGCACAACTTGACCCCATTTCCTCTTGTCCTATTGCTGGTCACTAGGGAGAAGAGGCCAAAACCCATCTCACCACAACCTCCTCTCAGGTAGTTGCAGAGCAATGAGGTCTCTCCTCAGCCTGCTCTTCTCCAGGCTGAACAGCCCCAGCTCCCTCAGCCTCTCCTCATCAGGCCTGTTCTCCAGACCCCTCATCAGCCTCGTTGCCCTTCTCTGCACCCTCTCCAGCACCTCCATGTCCTTCCTATCCTGCTGTGCCCAGAGCTGCACCCAGGGCTAGAGGTGCAGCCTCACCAAGGCTCAGTAGAGGGGCAGGATCACCTCCCTGGTCCTGCTGGTCACACTATTCCTGATGCAGGCCAGGATGGTGCTGGCCTTCTTGGCCACCTGGGCACACACTGGCTCACGTTCATCTGGCTGTCAGCCAGCACCCCCAGGTCCCTCTCTGCTGGGCAGCTCTCCAGCCACTCCTCCCCAAGCCTGTAGTGCTGCTGGGGGTTGTTGTGGCCAAAGTGCAGGACCCAACATTTGGCCTTATTGAAACTCATACAATTGTCCTCAGCCCATCCAGCAAGCCTGTCCAGGTATATTTATTGGCTTAGACTGCAGGATGGTGCAGGCCAGACCATGGTTTTCTCAGAGTTTCTCTTCACCTGGCCAAGTCTTCTCTGATGAAATTGAGCTTTTCTTCCAGATACATCCACATCTTGTGCCAGCATTTTAAACAGACACTTCTTTTCTCCTGAGCTGCAGGTCACAGGCCCTAAAGCTGAACCATCCCAACAGATGTGTGAGAGAACTGAAGGCAGCAATGGCACCCAGACCATTTGGCCTCCCATATTCAGAACATTTGTCACAGACTTGAGTAGCCAAATGAGGCCTAATTAAATCACAGCAGTCGTTACTGAGAGCCAAAGCATAGCTCAGCACTGCTGCTGTGAGGTCTCTGATGGTCAGTAGAGTTCATGGTTTCCACTCAAAGTGACTTCAGCAACACTTTCCACTTCCTTTTTTCCATCAAAACACGTTCAAAGTGATAAAGTTTAGCACTCACGGGAGAAGTTTTCCAAGCTGCCTGTGGGAATCTGGAGGCACATTTCCTTTTAAAACAGACAAAGGCTGCTTGGAAATTCCCAGCTCTTTGCAGGGATGCAAAGTGAACAGTTTGAAGTCACACAGGAAAATTTCTTTGTCTGGGACTTGAGCACTTAACTCTCTTATTGCAACCTCAGACCCCCTGGAACCAGCCCATACTTTATGCATCAAACCACTGACCCAACTCTTGTTCCAGTGGCAAGTTCAGCCTATTCCAGTTTGGGATCCTATTTGTCATGAGTGGACTAGTAACATGAAATAACTGCAGAGGCACATAATGGAGATGCTGTCCCCTTGCTATGCTGCTCCCAGTACATCACCCATCTGTCTCTGCAGTGTCATCACCACTGCAACATGGTGTCCAGGTGGTATGAGAGGAAGAGACTGGCATGAAAAGTCTGGGAGAGCAGGATTTGCTTTTCCATTGGTTCTATCACAGCCAGAATGGTTAACCTGCACAAACTGCAACCCCTGCTCTAGTTCCCTCCAGCCTCAGGAGCAGAGGTGGAACAAAGAAGATGGATGACAGATTTCGAAACAGGATATCAGCTTTCTTCTAGTCACAGATTTTAAAACTGGAGAGGGATTAAATGCCACCTTTCTTGACTTCCCCTGGGGCTCAGAAGTTCCCATGCTTTGAGGAGAGCACCTAGGATGCTGCTGCGCTTCTGAACAAGCAGCGATGGCAAATGCATTTTAGAAACAGGCATAAAAACTCAGCAACGACTGAACAACAGCTTCCTTTGTCTCTTGCCCTCCTCCCAAATGCTTATACAATTGAAAATGAAATTGCACCTCAGGGCTGAGCTGCAGCCCTGCTCCTCAGAGGCCCCTTCAATCCAGTTGGCGAAGGATGAGGTCTGGCAAGGCTTAGTCAGCTCGTGTTTGGAAATGAAAACTGCTGCACAGCACTGAGTCATGCAGCTGTGACTGTGGAAAAGTGAAGTCTGTGGAGCCTGGGAATACATCTGGATCCCTTGTGGAGAACAACTGGGATCTGGGGATAAGTTCATATTAGTAGCAATAACTCAGGGTTCAGCAGTGGGGACCTCAGAGCTATGGAGTGCTCGAGGAAAAGTGAAGTCTTGGGTGTTTTTGAAGGCAAAGTAGCCTGTTTGGGACAGGCAGGCATTGCTCTTTGGACATGGATTATGCTCCCCAGAAGCCTGGCTGTGCACTGTGGAAGGAAGAACTGCTGCTCCAGATTAATGCTAACTTTGCACCAAGAGGGAATGAACCTGGGCAGCAAAAGCAGGCATTAACTAAAGGGAAATAAGAACAACTAATGTTTCCAGATCCAGGACAGCTCTCACTGTCAGTCTTGGGCATCATCTGACTGCCACAGGAGCTGGTGACCTCCCTTCCTCCTGTGCCCTTTGCTGTGTTGGTCGTGACTCCCATGACCCCATCATCTGATGGGTGAGAAACTGGGCCAAAAGGGCCAAAAGGGCCATTTTCAGACCCCCTTTTCTGATGCCCCTGTTCAAGGAGTGAGGAGCCATTCAGCCATCCCAGGACTCACAACAACCCGTGGTAACTGAATGCCATAGGTGTCTCTCTTTGATATCTTTTCCATTTTTTCCAGAAGACCTGACCTAAATATGCTAAAAGGCACTGAATTGGAATCTGCCTTTTAGGGGATGTGAAGACCTGCCCCTCTGCTGCTTTTCTTCCAGTTTTGCAATTATCCACTTATGTTTCCTATTTTTTTTTTTCCCCAGTTATTTTTTTTTTTTTTTAAGAAAAAAAAAAGGCCAACTGGGGGGAAAAAAAAAAAGTAGCTGCTTCTGATAAAAACCCCTTGCTTCCTCTATTTTACTTTGGTATTGTGAGCAGATCCAAGTGAACCTCCATCTGCAACATCCATTTGGGCTGTTCCCTCCCTCTGTCTGCAGGGAGAGGTCTCAGCCAAACTGTTATTGGGATAATAAAAACTTGCAGCTGGAACCAAGAGCCTGGCTGATGCAGACAATAAAAGCACAGGAAGGAGTGCAGAAAGAAGAGATCACTTTGGCTTGCCAGGCTCAGAAATCTCCCTGGCTGGCTGGCTGCTTCCTCCCACCCCCCTGCAGGTTATTAAAGCCCTTCAAAATGAACCCAGCTGCTGACATGGGATAAGAATAGGGAGTATGGAAGGAAAATTCTACCTGAAATAGCAGTGATACCTTCAGCAAGAAGGGAAGATAGAGAGGCTGCAGCTCTCAACCCACATGTAACAGCTTGTGTAAGGAGGGAGGAATTGAAACAGAAACCAGAAAGAAAATGCCACCCTGTGTTGCTCTGCAAAGGTGGGGATCTCCTCAGTTTTGGCCAGAATAATACACTGAATAATATTTCAGCAGGTGCTATCACAGCTGAACTGTTTAAAAAAACAAGCTGGGCTGTGGCTGCCCCCTCCCTGGAGGTGCTCAAGGGCAGGTTGGATGAGGCTTGTGCAGCCTGGGCTGGTGGGAGGTGTCCCTGCTCATGGCAGGGGGGTTGGAACCTGATGGTCTTTAAGGTCCTTCCAACCTTCAGCATTCTGTGATTCAATGTTTCTATGTCTTCAGGGAACATTTAAGCTTAAAATTCCCTTACATCTGGGCTTAAGTTCCCTCCCTGCTCAACAAATCAATATATGCAACGTGTGCAATCACCTGACCCCCAAATCTTTTTACTCCCAAGGGTCTCAGGGGCTTTGCAAGCATTGACATGGCAAAATATGACACATCAGCACATTCCTAAAGCACAATGCAGAGACTAACAGCTAAAATACACTAAGGACCTGTGAGCTCATGATGTGCTGTCATCCCAGCTCCTCTCTAGAACTGACAGAGGTGAGAACTCATGAACCACCTTGCTCAGCTCTGGAGCACCAAGATGCTGCCAAGAGATCCTGGCTGGGGTTAAGGGTGTGATGGGTGAGCCTAAAAGAACTAGGGTTCTGGAGTGTCTGTCTGCACTTAGGCTCTGACCTTCATAAAGAGAGCAGACAGAGGGTCTGGAATTGAATGATGCCCAAAGTCTCAGCCTATATTCTGGTTAAGATTTTGATCTTAAATGTGACTCCTTGTCATGAAAACGTGTCCAACTCACCAGGAAAATGTTGTTTTTTGTTGTTTTTTTTTTTCAGCTGCTACTCAACATTTTCCAACTGGCAGGGACAAGTTGTCCCTCCCCTCTTCTCATTCTCCTTGGAGCCAGATGCCCTTGGAAACTGCTTGATGGTGAAGGGTTTTGAGCTGCAGGGATGTTCACTGTTGTGCAGGGTGTCCAAGGCAGCCATCATGCTGCAGGGCTTGGCAGAGGAACCACATTCCTTGGCCTGGTCCTTGACCACAAGATCATCTCATACCAGGGGCAGTGACATTGCTCCTGGCTTTTCCTGGAGCTGGAGCTGCCACTGGGCACCGTATCAGGAAGGCAGGAGAAACAGTCACATACATTTTGTTTGCAAGACAAATGCAAACCAAGTTGTTTTGCTTTTGAAACCACAAAGTTCTGCAGTTTACAAAGAATTCCTTGTGTGTCCTCTAACACTCCTTCTGCTCTTCACTTCTTACTCCCTGGCTCATGCTGTGCTGCTCCCTGTCCTGCTGACCTGCTCTCATCATGTCCCAAAGAAAAAAGCAAGAGCAAAACATATCCCCACCAAAGCCCCAGAATCTTGTAGGCAAACCAGGTCTGATATTGGATTTTTGGGGATATGCATGAAGAAAAGCACAGATGGGCAGGGGTTATATACACTATTCCATCCAGATTGCTCCTGCCTTGGGTCCAAAACTACCAGTCATGTAAAGCATCTCTGAAACACTGTGTGCCAGAGAGGGCTGCAAGAGGTTTGGCTCTTTAGCTCCCCTCCCTCCCTGCTGCATCCCAGTACTGAGATCTTTCCCATGCTTCTTCTCCTCTGCCTTCTCCATCCTTTGCTCCTGATTAAGGAAGAGTTGGAAAAATTTGAGATGGGAAGAGCTGCAATGCCACCAGGATGTCAGAGGAGAGTGAGATAAGCTGGGATGGTAGTGTAGCTGTTTGGAAGGTGTCTCTGGTGGTTTCCATCCCTTTGTGCATGTGGTGGCTAAGGGAGAACTAGATCCAGCTCCAAAACCAAACTCCAGATCCAAGCACCAGATACAGCCAGAGCCCAGCTCCCTCAGACTTGGGCTCCTCAGAGCTTCCTCAGCTATAACTCCAAGTCTGGTGCAGCTCTCTGCATGCACACATCAGGTCACATCTTCCCTCACTGATTCCTTCAAGTGCTGTTGATCAGTCAGAGGAAGAAAAATAAGCCAATATTCATCTTTCCTCCCTAGACCCTGCCTTGACCCCTCTCATGCACCAGTCCTTGTTGTTTCCAAGACTCCAAACAAGGTGTGCCTTTTACTCTGACACCTCTTTGTAAACTGATCCCAATCCCAGGAAGCTGTTTCTCTTGCTTAAAGAGCTTAGTTTGCCCAACTGAAATGTGAGAAATTCAAGACCAGAAAGAAAGAAGAAGAGCAGTGGAAATTCCCCAGGGAACAGGATGGCAGAGAGGCATGGGAGGTCCTCAGGCACAAGACTGGAGGACTTCCCACCAGGCACAGCTTCATCCAGCAAACAGCAATGATTTTCATTTAGGACCTTGAATGAAATCTCCCAGGAATCTGTATAACCTTGAGAACCAACATATATTCTCTGTAAAACTCTCCTGTGCTCTGTTTGTGGATTTCACCCAATAAAAACCCATCTAGAAGTGAGGACAATTAAATCTTGAAATCCAAGCTCTGAACCTGACGACAGAGAGTATTTTAACCCTTTCATAGCCTGTAGGAAGCTCACTGGGAACCTCTCCATTGCCACTGAATTTTTGGGGAACACATTCAGATAGTGCAAGGATGGCAGAGGTGACAGGTGGATACAGAGGGAGGAAGAGAGAGAGAGAGAACACAAGCAGTTGTGGTTTTGTTTGTATCTCACTGCATAAACCAGACTAAGTAACACAAGATCAAAACAGTTCACTAATCTATGTACAGCTCCACATGTGCAGGAGTATTAGGAGAAAGACTGGCCATTTCTTACACTGGGTCTTGTTTTTCTTTACAGAAAATATAAGAAAATCTGAAATTCTTAACTCTCAGAAGAGCCATGGATGGTCCTTTCCAGCCCAAAAGGGAAGTTGTCTTGTTTGGGCCTTGGAACAGACTCATATGAGCATCCCTGGAAACTTTGGGGCTCTCCAGACTATAGCAGGCATCTCACCAGGGGTTCACAAGTGGCTCTGAAATGGTAGATGGACACTGCTCCTTCTGCTGGGGTAGGACCTGGGCCCCCAGGACACAGCCCTTGAAGACACACTTGGAAAGAATGTTCACCCTTGACCAGGTTGGATAAGAGTGGGTCAGTGCTCCTGTGAAGACCAAGAGGGCCAGGCTGGTCTTCTGGGTGGGTAGGTGCCTCCTTCAACCACACCAATCTCAGTATGAGCACCTCTGGAAACTTTGGGGCTCTCCAGACCATAGCAGGCATCTCACCAGGGGTTCACAAGTGGCTCTGAAATGGTAGATGGACACTGCTCCTTCTGCTGGGGTAGGACCTGGGCCCCCAGGACACAGCCCTTGAAGCCACACTTGAAAAGAATGTTCACCCTTGACCAGGTTGGATAAGAGTGGGTCAGTGCTCCTGTGAAGACCAAGAGGGCCAGGCTGGTCTTCTGGGTGGGTAGGTGCCTCCTTCAACCACACCAATCTCAGTATGAGCACCTCTGGAAACTTTGGGGCTCTCCAGACCATAGCAGGCATCTCACCAGGGGTTCACAAGTGGTTCTGAAAAGGCAGATGGACACTGCTCCTTCTGCTGGGGTAGGAAACATGGCTCTGAGTTAACAGAGCAAAGACACAATGCAAGCAATTGGCAAATATTCAACTTGGTGGTTTTGGTTTGAGCAGAGAATGTTTCTTTCGTGTAAACAGACTTTCAGAGCTGACTTTTGCAGGCAGCTCTGGGCTGTGTCTTGACGGGAAAGAGCTCTCCAGAGGAATGAAGGTGGCATCCAGCCCCTTCAGCAGTCACTACATGGGAGCTTGGGTGCCTAAGTCAGGTTTGAGGATCCTTCACCCCCTTTTTGTGCCTCTCTGCACAAGGCAAACCTGACTATTGCAGACCACACTGGTTGGCCCTGCAAAGCACGTAGCAAAAAAACCTCTTTCTGCCTCTGTCCTCTAATGATATCCCTGGGAGGAGAGCTTTGGTTTCTGCTTGGGCAGGAGGTGAGCATAGAATAGAATCATAGAATCATCAAATAATTTCAGCTGGAAAAGACCTTTCAGATCACCCAGTCCAACCCAGCACTGCCAAATCTACCACTAAACCATGTCCCTCAGCACCACATCTACAGTGTTTTGAATCCCTTCAAGGGTGGTGACTCCACCACTTCCCTGGGCAGGACAGGTAGAGTCCAGGCTTAGAGCCAAGGTCAGAAAAAAGCCTGCTAAACTGCTTGTTTTATAAGCCTGATATTCTCTCTTTGTTCTCCCTGCTCCTTCCCACCCTTCATAGGACAGTTCAATATTACAACTCCTGTTAATTATTCATCACAGTCTATATTTGCTCAGGTAGCAGTTCACATCATGAACTCCCCTAACCTGTCTCATCTGGTCTGTCTGGGTTGTAGATTAGCAAAAGCCAAGGCAGAACTGGTGGACGGTGGCCACAATGAACAAGCACTTCATACTTCCTTCTGTGAGCAGTTTCAGGATGACTTTGGAGTATTTCATAACACACATGATCTTTGCTTCTTGGATTTGCCCCATTGGTGCCCGACCGAGGCATCACCGTGTCCCGGGGGGGCAGAGAAAGTTTCTGGTTTGGGTGTCATGGGAGTGAAATCAAGCTCGAGTTTGTGAAGAACAGCTCCAGGTCTTGCAGGTCCCTTTCCCCCATGCAGGTTGATGGGTTGCTTGGTGAGCTGGAGCACAGAAGAAATGGAGGAGATGCAGAAAGGAGGGGACTGAGGAGGCCCTTTGGACCTTTCATGCAGCCCCCTCCTGGGGACCCCAGGCCGGGAATCGCAGAGTCATGGGCAGGAGGGAGGTACCAGGGCTGATTAGAATCAAGGAATGGTTTGGGTTGGAAGGGACATTAAAGATCATCTAGTTCCAAGCCCCCTGCATGGGCAGGGACAACTCCTACTAGACCACATTGTTCCAAGCCCCATCCAACCTGACCTCAAACACTTCCAGGGACGGGGCAGCCACAGCTTCTCTGTGCCAGTTTCCAACCAGCCTCGTGGCAAATAATTCCTTCCTAATGTCTAACCTAAATCTTCCCTCCTTCAGCTTGAAAACATTCCCCCTCATCCCATCACTCCAAGCCCTTGTGAAAAGTCACCTTCAGGGCTACAGCCCCTTCAGGCACTGGAAGGTGCTCTCAGGTCTCCCTGGAGACTTCTCTTCTCCAGGCTGAATACCCCAACTCTCTCAGCCTGTTTCCAGAGCAGAGCTGCTCCAGCCCTTGGATCATCTTTGTGGCCTCCTCTGGACTTGCTCCAACAGCTCCATGTCCTTCTTGTGTTGGGGGCTCCAGAAATGGACACTGAACTTCAAGGGGGGTCTCATGAGAGAGGAGCAGAGGGGAAGAATCACCTCCCTTGACCTGCTGGCCACGCTGCTGGTGATTCAGCCCAGCATACGGTTGGTGTCTGGGCTGCAGGCACATGTTACCAGCTCACGTTGAGTTCCTCATCAACCAGTTCCCCCAAGTCCTTCTCCTCAGGGCTGCTCTCAATTCATTCTCCAACAACCCTGTATTTGGGCTTGGGATTTCCCAGACCCATGTGCAGGATGACCTTGTGGATGAGGTTCAGTGTGGCTTTCAAGTGGCTGTGAACTGAACTACAGTTATCCTGGCACTTCAGACCAGGGTGTTCAACCTGATTTAACTCCACAGGAGTCACTTGAACCTTTCTTGCTTGAACAGTGTAAAGAGGAACAACATCTCTGGTTTCAGGAGAAGCACACCAGCAGAAAGACACAGACAAACTGAATGAATCCAGCCCCTGAAACAGCTGGGAGCAATGCACTCGAGAGGGAAACATCTGCTTTGCAGGAAGAAGGTCAAAAACAGGCCAGTAGTCAGGAAAGGAATTTGGGATCGTGGTAAAAATATCTCTGAAATGTCGGAACAGACCATAGTTAGGAGCAGAAGAGACAGCAGAGATGAGGCTGGAGGGCATTCCCAGGGCAACCCAGTGTACATTCAATACTTGGTGCAAGCTGCTCTGCACGGCCATAAAATCACACAGAATCACAGAATTGCCAAGGCTGGAAAAGACCTTTGAGATCATCAAGTCCAGCCTATGACCTAACACCACCACATCAGCTAGATCATTTACCCTTAACACTTAACCACAGACCTGTAACAGCAGACCCCTACCTTGGACCCTTAACCCTTAATCCTGAGATGAGGGGCCCAGAACTGGACACAGTGCTGGAGGTGCAGCCTCACCAGTGCTGGGCACAGGGGCAGGATCACCTCTCTACTCCTGCTGGCCACACTATTCCTGGTGCAGGCCAGGGTGCTGCTGGCATTCCTGGCCACCTGGGCACACTGCTGGCTCGTGTTAAGTCGCCTGTCAACCAGCACCCCCAGGTCCTTCTCCACCATGGAGCCTTCCAGCACTCATCCCCAGGCCTGTAGCTTTGCATGGGGTTGTTGTGACCAAAGTGCAGGGCTCAGCACTTGTTTCTGTTACACCTCATACAACTGGCCTCAGCTCATTGGTCCAGTCTGGCCAGGTCTCTCTGCAGAGCCTTCCTACCCTCAAGCAAGTTGACACTTCCTCCCAGTTCAGTGTCATCTGCAAACTTACTGAGGAAGCACTTGATCTCCTTATCCAGGTCATTAAAAAAGTTATTGAACAGGACTGGACCCAAAACTGAGCCCTGGGGGACACCACTGGTGACCAGCCACCAGCTGGACCCAACCCTATTCACTACAACTCTCTGGGCTCAGCCAGCCAGCCAGTTTTTGACCCAGCAGAGAGTGTACCTATCTATGCCATGTGCCATGGTTAGATCCTCCTTGGAGGACCCATTCAGCAGCCCAGGAACTTTGGTGTGGCTGCACCATAGGTGATGACAGGAGTCCTCCATCTTTTTCTGAGCTTGAGGGTAGGAGAGAAATGGGTCTCAGGACTGTGGGAGGAAACATCCTCTGGAGCTAGACATGGTCAACAACCTGTTGCTGCTTATTGAATCATAGAATGGATGAGTTGGAAGAGACCTTAAAGATCATCTAGTCCCACCCCTCACTGCCATGGGCAGGGATGCACCGTGGACTTTGACCAGCACTGTCAGGTGTGGCAGAAATTTGCCTTCTGCAAGCCAACCTGAAGGCTGACCAAGTGCAGCTCCAGTCCACAGTGTAGTTAGCAACTATCTGTAAATCTTCAGATGCTACTGAACAAGAAACATTGTAGTGTCTGGGTCTGAGATTGGTTCCATGGCTAATTGTCCTTCAAATAAATTAATGAAAAAAACAGTCAAAACATGTTAGTGGAGCAACCTCACTGGACTGAGGAGATGCTGCTACTGGTTTATACCATAGCAGAATGGAGCAAGTATGATCTCTGTAGAGCTGGAGGTCAAGGAAGGTCCTGCAAGTGGGAGCCCCCACTGAGAAGAGAAGCCAAACTGGACTTGACAGGTGTTACTTTTGTGCCTTCAAGACATATGTTGGTTCTTCCTGGAGGATCTGAGGCTGTATTTCCCTGGCACGGTTCCTGCAAGGACCTGGTATAGAGCAGGACCAGCTGGTACAAGCAAAGTTCCTGCTGGCCACCAGAGGCTGCCATGGGCAATGGCAACTCCATTACTCCTTGGTCTGCATGCAAAGCCCCACCTGTACAGCAACACTGAGACTTTGTGTGGTGCTGCTTCCTCCACCCTCCATGACCATCTGCTGTGCAGAGCAGAGTGGGGCAACTGGGGAGCAGGAGGAAGAGCCCAAACACAGCTCAGTGCTGCAGCAGGGAGAGGAGAGGATGCTCCCTGGGCAGGCATGGTCCTCACATTGCTCCTCTGGGGAAGTGTCCCATGGGACAGCTGTGACCTCCCACACTTAATTGTCACTCCAGCCTCACCTTCTGGACTTAAGAGGCAGGTTGGTGCTAGGCTGCCTGCCTCCAGAGCTACTCAACACCCTGTATTGTGTTTGCTCAGCTGTGGCTTTTTCCACTTTGGAGGAGTTTCTCTAAAAACAGCAGTGATGGTGGTGGGGAATGATTGCCTTCTGTCCCCTCTCTGAAAAGGGCTGCACCTATTTCAAGAGGAAGGTAAACACGTACAGGAGTTTTCCTCCCAATATAGTGGGTAAATGAACTGCCAAAAAAACCTTTGGACAACAGACCAGTTTGATTAAGTGGCCCAGTTTCTGGTGGGAAGCACCTGACAACATATTGCATTTGGGAAAGTAGCTGGTAGATAAAACCCAGGGCTGAGACTGGGCATTGCTCTGCTACCATCCTTTCTGTACAATGATGGGTGAGTGTCCTGCATCTGCATGGTCTCCTCTGTCTTTCATACCCTCTAACACAGCCAGTTCTTTGAGCTGGGACAACCTCTAATTAGCTTATAACAGGGTGAGGTCCAAGGATGTCACAGAATCATCAAGGTTGGAAAAGACCTCTGAGATCTTCAGGTCCAACCCATGACCCAACACCACCACATCTCCAGACCATGGCACTAAGTGCCACATCCAGCCTTTCCTTGAACACCTCCAGGGATGGTGACTCCACCACTTCCCTGGGCAGCCCATCCCAATGTCTGATCACCCTTTCCATGAGGAAGTGCTTCCTAATATCCCACCTAAACCTCCCCTGGAGCAGCTTCAGGCCAGGCCCTCTCATCCTGTCACTGGTTGCCTGGGAGAAGAGCCTGACCCCACCTGACTCCAAATTCCCTCCAGGTGGTTGTAGAGAGTGAGAAGGTCCCCCCTGAGTCTCCTCTTCTCCAGGCTAAACAAGCCCAGCTCCCTCAGCCTATCCCTATAAGACTTTCCCTCCAGACCCTTTCACCAGCCTCGTTGCTTTCAGCAATGTCCCAGCAACAGAATAGTTGCTGAACAGGAGGAGTCAACTATTGCCCTCCTGGGACTTCCCAGGGACACCTGAGAGGGAACTCACCCCCAGGGTGAGGTTACCCTGTGTGATACCCAGGTGGGTTCACTGGGTACCCCAAAAGCATCACTCTGTGCCTCCATGATGTTCTACTTCCAGCTCAAAGTGACTCACTTGCTGCTTTCTCTAGGCTGCCTTTTTCTTCCAGACTTCAGGCATGGTACAGGGTAATCTTTGGGGTCTTCTGCTGAGGTGAAGCCTTGTCTATCAGTGGGACATAGTCCTTCTTCCATCCCCTCCCCCTTATTACAAGAGATTCACAGAATCATAGAATGGTTTGTGTTGGAAGGGACCTTAAAGGTCATCTAGTTCCAATGCCCCTGCCATGAGCAAGAACACTTTCCAATAGATGAGGTTGCTTAAAGCTCCATCCAACCTGGCCTTGAACACTTCCAGAGAG
Organism: Apus apus; assembly: GCF_020740795.1. NCBI lineage: Eukaryota > Metazoa > Chordata > Aves > Apodiformes > Apodidae > Apus > Apus apus. The sequence continues at coordinate 3,007,955 of NC_067282.1, read as the reverse complement.
GGGACATTCCAGAAAGGTTTAGTATGTATTGTCATAGCTGAGAAAAATCTGTTTTGGAGAGGTCTTTAAACCGAATTATTCAGGGTGGGAATCAATGTCTGATACTCCTCCAGCAGGCAGTTCCTCACACAACAGGGTTGTCCCCATCCCATGAGTTACTGGAAAAAGTGGACGTGGAGACATTAAAGGCAACCTGACCCTGCCAGGAAATCCCTCTAGCAGAATGTTCCTATGGATATTTTCATTTTGACATAGAAAAACATGTTATGCAGGAGAAGCATCACATGGACAAATGGGGAGAGCTGCAGGTTTTGTTTCATAAGGTAGGTTGGGGGGTGGAGTGTGCTGGTGCTGTTATGGGCAGGCAGGCTTTGTGGTGGGTGGGAATATCATTTTAAGGTCTCTCTCCCTTACGTCTTAGTGCTTACATCACTGCAGGGAAAAGCACTCAGATATCCATAATGTGGCTTAGCAGTGTTTCCTCCTTCTGGGAGACATTGCACTGGTCCAGATTTCCAAGTGCTCAGCTCTCAGCGCCGTCACCTCTTCCAAAAATCGGTCCCCTTGCTCTGGGAGCTCTCCTGGCTCCAGACTCTGCAAACACTCCACATGTGTCAGTGAACAGATTAAAAAAAGCAAGAATCAACAACTGTAGGAACACCCAAGCCCCATATGGAACAAAAAGGGGCTTTAAGGAACCTAAATAAGAGTTGCCCCTTCCAAAAAAATCGTGATCATTTGGGTTTCTTTTACTTCTGTCTCAGACAGTTTGCAGGCTTTTATGGGAGGGGTGGTTGAGGTATTGCTCTCTGCCCTGGTGAGACAGACAGTCCTGCTCCTGCAGTCCCTGCCCCAGCAAAGCCCTCCTTGTCTCCAGAACTTTTCAGAGAAAGTTTCCTCCAACTGCTCGGCCGGGCGCTTTGCCAGCAGCTCCAGCCCCTCTGGGCTCATCAGAAGAGACCTTGTACTACATTTTCCATTAGATTTATCTAATCTTGGCTTACGTCCATCTAGTGTTTGTGCAGTAATTACCTCACTAGGCAAAACAGTTCCACTGCCTAATTGTCTTCACTCTCAGGAAATTGTGCCTAATAGCCAGCTAAATTTAATCTCCTCTGCCTTGCTCGATCCACCGCAGCAAACCTGTGCAGCTCTTCTCCCTCTGCTTAAGGTTCTACACATGAAGCAATTATCTGTTCTTATTTCTCTAGGTCAAACATGTGAAATTACTTTCTAGGACTCTTGTGAGTCACAGCCATCACCCTTAACTCATTTTCCTTGGGCTTGTTTGAACTTCTTTCTGCAATCTTGCAGGCCGTGTTGAAAAGCGAAGTGTGTTCAGCTCCCAAGAGCTTTGAACTCCTGAATCAGGCTGACACAAAATAGCTTTTCCATAAAAAAACCAAAAAAACCCCAAAAAAACAGGACTGTAAAAAGAAGATGAAGTTTTTTAAAACTTCACCAACAGGTTGCCCAGAGAAGCTGTGGCTGCCTCATCCCTGGAAGTGTTGAAGGGCAGGTTGGATGGGGCTTGGAGCAGCCTGGGCTGCTGGGAGGTGTCCCTGCCCATGCAGGGGGTTGGAAGCAGATGATCTTTAAGGTCCCTTCCAACCCAAACCATTCTGTGATTCTATGATCTTGAGCCTTGAGAGTATTCCTTAAACTTTTTTTTCCAGTGTCTTTCAATGGTTGATACAACCTTCCCCTTCTAAATGGAAGGTGAATGTTTGCAGATGATCAAGGAGCTGTATCTCTAAATAAAATGTCACGTATTTTACCAGAGTAATTGACCCTGCTGGAACACAGCAAGTTTAAGGGCAGTAGCTACAAGTTACTAAAGAAACCCAAAGAGTGGTTCTTGTCCCCTTCTGGTCTCCCACCAGCTTGAAGTTACAAATATTTTTAGTGTCTATTTACCAATATTTTTGCCTCAAAGAGTCAGTAGATATCACAGACATTTCCATGTAATATCTCAACTTGAATTCTTTCTCACAAGCCTTGAAAACAGCAGCAGAGAAAGCCCAAAACTATGAAGTCTGTCTTTTGGGCTGTAGAAGATAATAACCCTGAGGTGTATCTGCAGGAGCTTGGTACTAGAGAGGAGCAAAGCTGAGGGTTAGGTGAAGCAAGGATCAGATGGGGTTTCTCTGTGGTGTGTGTTGTGTAGGAATTGAAGAAGTGTCTGCTAGGGGAACTTATTTGGGACATCAGGATGAATTCATATTTGGCAGCCATTGAATGAGAAGAGAATGGTGCATGGGCCTTGCTGGAGAACTGCCACATGAGAAAGAGCAGGAGCTCTTCTCCCAGCCCCTGTCTCCTGAGGCAGATGAGGACCTTTTCGTGCAGCCCCCTGACACTAAGGAGAGCTACAAAAAATGCAATTGATTTTCACAGTGTCTAATAGAGTCTTGCCTTCAATCAGCCCCCTTTGGCCTTTGCACTGTAATCTTTGGCCATGACCAGGTCCTAGGTACACTGTGTCTGTACAGGAGCTGCATGTTCAGGTTGTTGCCTAGGTAGGACCTTGAGCTTTGCTTCTCAACACATCGTGTCCTGGAACACCAGGCATTCTTAGGAATCCAGTCTTGAATTGTGCCTCCATCTTTTACCCACCATAGAAGCAGCACAGTCAGGATATGAGGTCAGCCAAGCATCTCAGTGAACTTGGGACTGCCTGAGACACCAGTTTCTGCTGCTTGTCCATCCTGTCTGCTCCAGTGTCCCCCCCCCAAATGTGTCCTTTGCCACAGCTCCATGATGCAGAGTCCAAATACCCCCACATACACAGCCTCCTTCCTACAAACTCCAAATACCTGCCTCACCTTCACTACCTTGATGTCTCCACCAGCTCCTTTCCCAGAGGTGTCTAATTACTGTTTTCCAGCTGACAGCCATATGTGACTGGCCCTCATTGTGGGAGCAAGTGGGAGGGAGAAGGGCTGTGTTTGAGCTCAGATGATTGCACCATCCTGGTAAAACCAGTTTTCCCAATGAGTTGCAGCCTGCTGGGCTCTTAACACCTCCGTGTTGGCACAGCCCCTGTGTCTCTCATGTCTGTGCTATCCCCAAATCCTGTTGGGAAGGGGGTCTGTCTTCTTCCTGAGAAAGCTTGTAGCTGATGGGAAAGCTGCCATCTCATGCACCTCCTCCTGCTTGAGCCATTACAAGTTGAGTGTCTGCTTTAGCCCTGCAAAGGCTTCCACAGAGGACTTAACCCTCACCCTTATCACCAAGGCCTTGCAGACACGGCTGGTGATTGCTGACCAAGCCAGGAGCTAAAGAGAGTTTGCTCCAACTTTGCTTCACAGATTGCCTTTAGGTCTCCAAGAATTTAATGGATTTCATCCGTGGTCGTGCAGGACCTTGTACAACAACTTCAGCTTGTGCTGAAAGCTCATGCCTTCCTGCAGCAGACTCAATAAAGAAGAAGACCAAGCCCATGAAGGGGGTGTTACCTCCAACCTATAGACTGAAGCACTGGAAGAGGGGGCTGTAGATAAACAAGGAGAGAGCCTGTGTTACCTCCTCCAACCCACAACGAGTTTTTGGTCTTGAATGCTGGTGGAAAGACCATTTGCCTTGGCAAGAGCAAACAATGCACGTGTCCTACTGAAACCAGGGGAGGCAGGAAGCACAGAGCCCCACGGTGCTGTTCTTGAATAATCACATTTTTCAAAGGCAGGACCAGGCTTTAAAACAGAGCCATGGCTTGTGAAAAGACTGACTCACTGTGTCCTGGGATCTGCAGGGTCCCAGGGAGGAATCCAGCTCTGATAGGAATTTTTTTAAAAAAAAAATAACCCCTCTGGTTAGTTTTCTGCAGCAAAACGATTCACAGCAACAGACACACAAATACACACAGAAGAATCAAACCCCATGACTTTTCCCTAGTGGGCAGAAATTTAGTGATCAAACTTTTGGCCCTCTTAAAACCCTTTTGAAGTCAGAGGCCAAGGTTTTGTAGCTGTTTTTTTTTGTTTTTTTCCTAAAGCTCTCTGTGACTGCTGACATATGCTGCACATATGGTTTCAATGTGATTAGACTTCTGATCTGGGTGTTTTTTTTTTTTCTTTCTGACTTGACAAAGTACCTACTCACCAGCCACATTCCCATGAGGAAGGGGCTTTTCAGAAGATTCCCAGAAAGAAATGCACTTCTGTAGATTCATCAAACAAATGGTAATATTTCTTTCTGATTTTTTTCTTTCTCCCCCCTCCCTTTAAAATACGTGGGAATTTGCTCAAAAGAGAGAAGTTTTAGGTGGGACAATGCTCTGCTTCCCCAAATGCCCTCAGGCAAAATTACTCAAGGGTAATTACACATCTCTGCAGATGCACTGGGAACACACAGATCACTGGGTTGAATTAGACAGCATTGGATCTGCAGTCACCAAGTCGTGTTAGTTTTTGTAGCTTGGGAATTCTCTGTAGGCCTCAGTGGCAAAGGAGGTGCCCCTGGGTGAGCTGCTGATTGTGGCAGGGAGTGGGAATTTAATCCCATCTCTCAAAGAAGGCAGCTGATCTGCAGCTGTCATGGAGATCACTGCAGACAGCACAGATCCTCTCTGGGGTCTTAAATACCATTATCAGGGTTAAAGGGATGTCTTGGACATATCCTTGCAGCCTTTCAGTACTTAAAGGGGCCTTATAAGAAAGATGGGGACAGACATTTTAGCAGGGCCTGTAGCAACAGGACAAGGCATGGTGGTTTGAAACTGAAAGAGGGAAGGTTCAAACTAGATATAAAGAAGGATTTTATATATATATATATATATATATATAATATTTATATAATGGGGATGGTGAGACACTGGAAGAAGTGTCCTGAGAGGTGGTAGATGCCCCATCCCTGGAAGCATTCTGGGTCAGGTTGGATGGGGCTCTGGCCAACCTCATCTGGTTGAAGATGTCCCTGCTTATTGCAGGGGAGTTGGACTAAATGAGCTTTAAAGGTCCCTTGTGACTCTGTGAACATCTTCCAGGTATCAAAAGCAGGTCAGGACCTTCGGTTCCTGAAGACAACCAGAACTGACAGCCAGAGACAAAGGTCCTTCTTGCTCTTTTGGCTTTGGTGAAAATCTCAGTGTCTGGGTAAAGTTTGGCCCCACATATGTTAACAAAGCAGTTTTTGTATGAGAGCAGATTAATGCTCAACCCCACCCTGTGTCCCAGGCAACAGGTAAACCCTGATGCCTTCAGACAAAGCAGGAAGGTGAAGGGTTTTTTTCCACTGTGTGTTGCCAGAACAGTCTGCTCAGAGGCCAGATCCTGCAGCACAGAGGCAGCTGCTGGTGGTCAAAGCACATCAACATCTGTGGTGCTTGTGAAATTTCCACCTCCTCAGTTTGATCCTGCACACCTCTGATCTCTCTCTTCGCCCAATTAAATTCTTGTACTTCGGTCATTTTCTCATTCCCCTTGGAAATACCTCATCCTTCTTTGAACCCTGCTGGTCTTCTCCATGTCATAGTTCTTTTTGAGTGATTCCTGTGGCAATGAGCCCTCCAGGCTCATCAGACAAGAGGTAAAATCAGAACAACTGGGGTGAAAATGCAGCCTACCCTTCCCAATGCATCCCCCATGCAGCCAAAGTTTCCCAAAGGAGCCCTTTTCAGGAGACTTATTTTATTATATCTGCTCTATTTTAAATAGCCTTTTTTTTTTTTTTTTCCCCAGTAGTGAACTTTGCATTTACCTACAAAGATAAGAACAGTTATGAACTTTCCTGACTCACTGCTCGTGAAGTTCACAAGGTGCAAGATTAACCCCAGGCTGCGAAATTTCTAGACTGAAGTCAGCTGATAAAACCAGACTGCAACATCAGGGCTGAGCTCCCTTTGGCCAAGGTAAAACTTTGCCACGGGTGAGTTCATGAGGGTTTACAAAGTGTTTATGTAATAGAGGAATAAAGATTGTGTAAGTACTTGGGTTGTCGTGAGAGAGGGAAGAAAAAGTAGGAGTGGAGATGTGTGCAACATTTTGGCTAGTTTATAAAGTTATATGATAAGACAAGACTGGCATCACATCCTTGTCTCTTGGGTGAACAAGTTCTCAAGAAGGTAGTCAAGTCATGAGTGAGTAGGGCTTGAGATTTACTCTTGAGATTTCCAGTAAAAATATATCTAGTCCAATCATGCTGCTTCATGCAACGCCAGCTGCTCTACCAGTCCAACAGGAATTTTTAAACTGGGACATTAGCCTGATTTCAACCTTCCTCTCCACATATCATTTTCTCTCCTTATCTCTTGGAAATAAGCACCATTTCCCCTTCATTAGTAGCACCTCTGGCCTACAGGTATGAGGTGGTCTCCTTGGTGCAAGTGTCATTCAATACAAGATGCTTGTTCTCAAACTTTGCTGCTCTCACTTTAGCCCTAGAGAAGCTGGTGCACCCAACATCTTGCTTACTTTCTCCAGCTCTATCAGGTGGTTAATAAGACACTGCTTCTATTGCAAACCTGTTTTGGTTCAGCTGATCTGCTCTTTCATGCCTTTTGTCTTGAACTCTGTTCAGACAACCTGGATTAGCCTCTGTCAATCTTCAGCCTTGACTCTTGTGACCTAAAATGCCAAGATGCCAAGTGGGATTTAGATGAAAATTCCCCAAAATGTCCTACTGTGGGTGAAAAGAGCGAAGAGGGAGGCTTTAAAACATGAGCTGTGAGGCACTGGGGCTTACTAGGAGGGACACATGGTCACAGAATCACAAAATCACAGAATCACAAAATCACAGAATCACAGAATCTCAGGGATTGGAAGGGACCTGGAAAGATCACCCAGCCCAAACCCCCTGCCAGTGCAGGGTCACCCAGAGCACATCACACAGGAACGTGTCCAGGGGGGTTTGAATGTCTCCAGAGAAGGAGACTCCACAGCCTCTCTGGGCAGCCTGGCCCAGGGCTCTGTCACTCTCACAGGAAAGAAGTTCTTCCTGATATTCCCATGGAACCTCCTGTGCTCCAGTTTGCACCCATTGCCCCTTGTCCTGTCACTGGACATCACTGAACAAAGCCTGGCTCCATCCTCCTGACACTGCCCTGAACGTGTCTGTAACCATGGGTGAGGTCGCCCCTCAGTCTCCTCTTCTCCAAGCTCAAGAGACCCAGCTCCCTCAGCCTTTCCTCATCAGGGAGATGTTCCACTCCCTTCAGCATCTCTGTGGCTCTGTGCTGGACTCTCTCCAGCAGTTCCCTGTCCTTCCTGAACTGAGGGGCCCAGAACTGGACACAATATTCCAGATGCAGCCTCACCAAGGCAGAATAGAGGGGGAGGAGAACCTCCCTTGACCTACTAACCACCCCCTTTCTAATCCACCCCAGGAGGCCATTGGCCTTCTTGGCCACAAGGGCACATTGCTGGCTCATGGTCATCCTCCTGTCCACCAGGACCCCCAGGTCCCTTTCTCCTACCCTGCTCTCCAGCAGGTCAGCCCCCAACCTGTACTGGGCAAGCATCCCTTGCCAGTGTCCAGGTTGGTGACCTGGCTTGAGGCACACCCTGAAGATGCCCATTCAGTTTGCTCATGAAACTAATAAAATCACAGTTTTACTTGAAAAACACCACCCTGATCAAGAGCTTGTGTGACTCTTGGTGACATCTGAGCACATAAAAGTTTAGTTTGTGTTAGTCACACTCAACAACACCTCCCTCCTCACTGGAGAAGAGGTAAAAAAGCAGGGTTGGTTTGATAATAAAAGGAGCTATCTCCAAACTGACAGCAAAAGTCAGGTTTATGAGCTGCTTGGCATGCACAGCAGCCCTTGCCCTTTGTTAAAAAGCACCCTTTGCTGTCTAATGACTACAAGCTAATAAACTGCCAGGCCAATGACACATATCTGAGTATCAAACGATCATATTGCAAAGGTTAAGGTGACAAGATAGGAGTTGTAGACAAGGCGTTTTGTTCAAGGCTGCAGAGCTCTGAGCACTCTGGGTGTTTTCTGCTAGACAGCTCTGCTGGTGAAGCGGTGGGACAAGGACTTTTTCCTTTGCAAAGTTCACGCTAGGGAGTTCAGTTTGTTTAACCACCAGTTGCTGTGTCAGGAGAGTTCAACAAAAGTCTATCACCAGAGTTCAAACTACGATCCTCTCCTTTGGAAACCTTAGGGAAAATTCAGACCAAGCTCCAATGTAAAGATGAACAGTCCATTTGCAGTTCATGATGCCAATGCACTGAGAGCTCTTTAACCACCACCAATGAATATGGGAACCTACAGGGTGTCTTTTGGTATAAAACATTTCTGGTTTGTGTATGAAAATGAGACACATCAGAAGGAACATTTTGCAACAGGTTGCCCGGGGAAGTTGTCAATTCCCAATCACTGGAATTGTGCAAGGAAAGGCTGAGGGAGCTGAGTCTCTTGAGCTTGGAGAAGAGGAGACTGAGGGGCCACCTCACCCATGGTTACAGACACGTTCAGGGCAGTGTCAGGAGGATGGAGCCAGGCTTTGTTCAGTGATGTCCAGTGACAGGACAATGGGCAGTGGGTGCAAACTGGAGCACAGGAGGTTCCATGGGAATATCAGGAAGAACTTCTTTCCTGTGAGAGTGACAGAGCCCTGGGCCAGGCTGCCCAGAGAGGCTGTGGAGTCTCCTTCTCTGGAGACATTCCAACCCTCCTGGACACGTTCCTGTGTGATGTGTTCTGGGTGACCCTGCTCTGGCAGGGGGGTTGGACTGGGTGATCTTTCCAGGTCCCTTCCAACCCCTGAGATTCTGTGATTCTGTGATTCTGTTTCCAAAATGTGTGCCCTGAATACAGCCCAGAGGCATTCACACCTTCGGGTTTTTTAGCTTCTCAGCTTCCAGTTAGGAATCCTACCCTCCCTGTGGACTTGGTGGGAATGTCCCCACGGGCAACCCCTTGTTTTCCCTTTATTTAAGCATCAGTCGTGCAGCAGGCAGGCTGCCCGTGGCACCTTGAAATGGGGAGATCCCAATCTGCTTTATTACCTGGGACCCACTCATTAAAGACCAGTAACTCCAGTGCAGGCAAAGAACAGTTTCCACAGGCTCTCAGGGGAAAAATCATTCTTCCCACAGCCTGTGTGACATCTCACTTAACATTTGCTCCCAGCACCTTGCAGCCCAGCAGCCAGGGTTACACCAGACACCTTATTTCAGCCTTGCCAGCTAATTACATGCTGCAAATGGAACTAACACCCATGGCCTAACATTGCTTTAATGAAAACTCCCCAGGGGGAATTGGAGGGAACAACAACAAAAAAGAAATAAAAAGGGACAGATGTACACTGTCTGTCCTGGCCAAGCTGTTAAATTTACACTGATGACAGTGAAGCCCTGCAGAGTCAAAATGCTCTTTGCTGATTGCTGACACAGGCTTTATTCATGGAGTTAAAATTGAGGCCTTTTTTGTAGCATTGAAGGTCCCGTGGTCTTCCTACGTAGAAATGCCCTTGAGGGGAGCATTTGCCTTCCCATGTGTTTGGCAGGTCAAGGGCTGAGGCCTCACAAATTGCAGGGGCACACGTCATCCAGCCCAGTGAGGTCAAAGGATTCATTGTGCAAGAAAGCTCTGGTTAGAGGATTTGCAAAATCAAACCCTGACTGACTGAACTGTGCTGGCCCCTGGGGGAGCCGAGTCCCTGGGATGTGAGAGTGCCACTTGTTGCAAATGCAGTGGGAAGAAATTGGAGCTGAATTTGTTTTTAACCCTGATGGCTGCTTAGCATGGTCAGATTAAATTTGTGTTTAAAGGACCCAGAACTTGCCCTGCCTGTTTCTTTCCAAAAATAGCCAGCCTGCATCCTCTGCTACCTACAAGAAGGAACTGATGGAGCTGCCCCTTTTCTCCTTGTGACCTTCTTCATTCATGACCATCTAGATTCATCTCCATCTTCTGGCAGTTCCTGTCCTTCAGGTGAGCAAGATGGGACACTTCCCTGGGTCTTTAATGTGAAGCACCAGGGTAATGAAAGCAAACAAGACTCTTGCTTCCTACATCTCAGAGGAATTAATTAGGCAAAGGTATGTCCTGCACTCACTTCTCAGCTGAGCCCAGGAAATTGTAATTGGCCTAAGAAGATTTTCAGAGAAAATACCAACTTTTCACTTCCAAAAGGAAAAGGTCATATATTCCAACAGTTCATCACTTCTCTGTTATTTCTGTCTCTACTTTCAGGTCAGTCTACCCTTTCCTATTAGATCAGCAGACTTTTTCTTGTGCAATCAAGTGTCCTTCAGTAAAATTTTCAAGGATATGTCCTTAAGGAAAAAAAAAAAGTAGCCAAGAGCATATGGAGATGATGAATGGACAGTATAACCTTGGGCTCCTTTGCTTCATAACTGAGTGCCTGCTCACTGGGGTTGACCAGAGTGAAAAGCAAGTTGAGTCTCACACCTTTAGTTTCCCAGCAAAATGCTGCTGATGTTCCAGCATCAGCCTCCTAGGGACCTTCCCTAGCTGCTCTACCTCTGTTCAAGTCATTAGCTGGAAACTTGGACTCAAGCCTACAAATGTGTGACCCTCCCTGTCATTGATTGCTAGCCTCTGAGCAAGTGATTTAATAATCCTGTACTGAAAACATGGAAAGAATGTGACTGTGAGAACCCTGTGGGAACGTCGGGAGCTCAGGAAGTACCATATTCCTGCAGAGAGGAGCCTGCACTCCCACGGAACACTGAGCACAACAATGCATGGCCCAGCTCCAGAGAGGTGTTGGGAAAAGCAGGAGAAACCCCCCTTTTTCATACTAAAACCCCTCCTCATTTGATCAGGGCTGGTTAAAACAAATTCTCTTATTTGGAAATATAGCATCTTATAATTGCACAGCCTCTTCATGCTTTTAAACAGAGCTCCTCTGGCATATGCCTGCTGGCAGTGGGCACTTCCCCTCCACATGGATGGCTCCTCTTTCCCTTCCTTTTCCTCAGCATCACTTATACCCTCACATCAGTCAGTTGAGGGAGGTGATTCTCCCCCTCTGCTCTGCTCTGGTGAGATCCCACCTGGAGTGTTGTGTCCGGCCCTGGAGGCCCCAACATCAGAAGCACATAGAGCTCCTTGAGCAAGTCCAGAGGAGGGGGACAAAAATGACCAGAGGGCTGGAGCAGCTCCTCCATGAAGACAGGGGAGTTGGGGTTGTTCAGCCTGGAGAAGAGGAGGCTCTGAGGTGACCTTACAGCAGCTTTCCAATATCTGAGTAGAGCCTACAAGAAAGCTGGGGCAGGACTTTTTGCAGGTGTGTAGTGAGAGGACAAGGGGCAATGGTTTAAAACTTGAGAGTGGAGATTTAGATGAGATATTAGGAGGAAATTCTTTACTATGAGGGTGGTGACACACTAGAACAGGTTGCCCAGGGAGGTTATGGAACTGCTCAAGGGCAGGTTGGATAGGGCTTGGAGCAGCCTGGTCTGGTGGGAGGTGTCCCTGCCCATGCAAGGGGTTGGAACTAGATGGTCTTTAGGGTCCCTTCTGACCCAAGGCTTTCTATGATTTCTATTGTTTCACAATATTTAACCCAGCCACACTATTTTTCTTACACCCATTTCCCAGATTTAGAAAACATTTCCCATTTATTCCAAGGGGCCAGAGTTCCTTGACTTGGATTGCTTTTGCATCCACCCTTTGGAAGAGGAAAGACAGGATACAGGGAAGAATTCCTCCAGATCAGCAATGTTGGTGCAACCAGTTCCCACGTGGCATGTGGTAAAACACCACGGTCAGGGAAACATTGGGCTGATTTAGCTTGGATGGTTTTGGGATGGGATAAGTCCCAATTTGCTTGGCTCAACATAATCTTTGGGCCAGTGCCCTGGATGGTTGTTATTGCTGAATATTTCCAGATCAAGGCCAGACAGGAACCCATCTTCCTGTTTACCATGTGGATAAACAAGGCCAGGGAGCAACCTGCTAGTATCCAAGGCATTCCAAACCATTTCAGGAATTTCCTGAATGCCAACTTGGTCCGTTTGGAATTCCCCATTTCGGAATAATTTTGTTTAGTCTGTACATTTTTTCACTGTGTTCAGATTCCTGATTTCAATACCCATCCCAAGGATCAGAAAGTGCCTTGTCCTGGCAGTTAATTCATGAGCATCTCTGATCTCAGGTCTTGGGAGGTTCTCAGGTCTTCAGAGAAGAGAATTCTTTACCACATGGACCTCATTTAAAATCACTGAAGTATATTAAAAAAACCTTCTCCTAATTGGAAAAAAATGGACTACAAACCTCCTTCTCATGCTATTACTTTACAGCTGTGCTACTGTTTTCCATTCTGATGTCCTACCAGAGGGAAATCGAGCTGCTGGCCTTCAGGAATCTCACCTAAGGAATGGACTGATCTACAAAAAAAGAGAGCTTTTTTTGTTTGTTTGTTTGTTTTTGAGGGGGTGGAGCCCCTGCAATCTTTCATCAGCATTTCTGGGATGTTGTCAAATGAGGCCTCTCCTTTTTCCTCCTCTTTTATCTCTGAGGGTGTCTTGGTCTTCTTCATCTGTATGTGGTGCTGGTACAAGCAGTTTGCAATTCTCCTTGGGCATTTGGTTTTCCCACAGGAATCTCCTCCCCTTTGGTTTCTCAAACACGTAGAGACAAAGGGGATCTTGAGGTTGTAGCCTTGTCCCAGTGGTCCTACCTAAAGAGTAGGTTGGATTTTCTTTCTGCTACCTGAGGCAGCATTGACTGAATGTGCAGTGAACTTGGCTCTACCTGTGCTGAAGCTAACATGACTGGGAGAGGGATCTAAGAGCAACATCCTGAGGGTAAAACATGGAAAATGGTGTCTGGCTAGTGTAAAGAAGCAAGGCTGGTCAGAAGATGGGAGAAAAGTACATTCAAGGCTGCTAGAGAGAGGAAGAAATACAATATTCTTCATGTCTGTGCTAGCAAGAAGCTCAGGTTAGGTGCTAGTTTGGACAACTTCAGATCTGAATCTGGTAGCAAAGGGTGTGTCATCCCACTTGACAGCTGTTGAAGTTCTTGCAATTTAGATGCTTCTTGGTTTGAAATAGCTGAGAATCATCAGTGAGAAGGCTTTTTTTTTGAGGTTTCTAGCAGTCTTCTTCGGCGTGGGTCTGTGAACATTCAAAATGTGTCAACCAGTATCACACCACCCTGCCCATTTCCCTGCTTTAATATTCTGAAGGTGTGAAGGGGAATGATACAAGGTCTGTCCCAAGAAAGGAGACGTGCTGCTGTAGTTTAATGCTCTTTCTGCCTAGAAGTTGCTGTTCCTCTCCCCCCAGCTTCAATTTACATGGAGTGGAGGAATCTTCAGCCCCTTGGAGTCCCCCCTGTTTGACCTGCTCCTTCCATTCTCCTGGTGATCTATTCCTTGCCTACCAATCCTTCCCACTTCTCCCACCATTTCCCCTGATCCTCTTCCTCCTCCAGTAAACCCAATGCTTTTCTCCTCTGCTCTCTCCTGAAAGCCAACCATGTCCCCCCCTCTTTCTGACACCAGAGTCCCTCCTCCCAGCTGTTTTTCCCACTTCCTACTTCTTTTGGCATTCCCAGGTGGAAGGAGAGATGAGGATGAACTTCCATGTGAGACTCTCCTTTCCTGCAATTATTTGATTTAATCAACGAGGCCAGAGAGGCTCTGTGGTTGTTCTAGCTTGGAACTTTCCTTCATATTAACCCTTCCACTGGGGCAATTCCATAGCTCTAATTTGCCAATGAGGTTTTGCTTCTGGAAAATGAGTGGAAAGATCCACAGTTCAGATAGGGGTTATTAGCAACTTGGCCAGCAAATGGGAGCAGTTCCTGGGCTGGAAATGGCTTTTCCATCAGTTAGAACATCATCTGGGCTTTGCAGAAGTGTCTGTGAGAGGCTGAAGCCATAAGTGTCAAAGAGCCATTGTGTTTGGACCTCTTTGGTCAAGCACAGAGCTGGAAGCAATTGTTCTGAATTCTCTACAAGGGGGTAACTTCTCCATTTCCTGCTTTATCCCAGAAGAAAATTTATGTCCTGTATATGAGAAGGAGGGGGGAGAAGGAGGGTAGATTGCACATATCAAGTTACCCTTGTTGAGCAGAAAGTGTTTTGTTCCAGTGGGAACACCTCTCATGTAGTATTTTTTTCTTTTAGCTTCACTGATATTAAATATTTTCCCCTAAAAATATCCTTTTATATTGGCTTCATGGGAGAAGGAAGACATTAAACACTTGGTGATCCCTTGATGTCTCCAGAAACATGCCCTAGGAGATCCTTGCTTGATCTGAGTTGCATTTGGCTTCAGACACTTGGCAAAGGTTTTCTTGTGGAAAGGGCACCATTTGGTTGACTCCAGACCTCTCAGAAGACATGAACATCACTGCTGCAAAGACTGGGCTGCTCCTGCCATTGGAGATAGAAGGCAAAAGACAAACAGGTAACTGTGAGAGAACCTAGGCTTACAGGTCAGAGGATGGGAGACAGAGGCAACGAATAATGCTGCTGTTTCCTTATCTCCCTGAGGTCCACACAGGAGATGTAGCCTTCTGGTCTTGTCTCAGCAGCAAAAGTGATTGAGAAAGTTGTCGGTGATGATGAAAGTGCTTGGCTGGTGGTGGCACACCTGGCTTTCATGGATCCTAGAAGACATGCAGGTAGCAGGCTAAAAGATTTTCAGGAGCTTTGGACGTGCTGGTGCCCAAGGAGCTACACCTACCACACTACATCAAACCCACTGAGACCTCTAGAGCACAGTTTACTGCATTCAGCCCAGCTGGCATCAGGTAGCTCGAGGGACATCACATATGGCTGGAGAGGAACCAGCCAGGTGACAGCAGGTCTGAGTCTGTCCTCCCTTTCTTGGGCTTTGATGTGAAAGTGGCTGCAAACCACCAGATGGGTGCCTGGAGTGGTAGCTCTGAGTATGTCCCTTTGACCTTCAGCATCATGGGCTGACCCCATCAGCAGCTCCTTCCTGCTCATCCTTTTATTGTATTTTTTTTCATAAACACACCCAATTCAATCAACAGGAAGGTAATTTATGGCTTGTCCTGAGTCCCATCCATAACATTGAAGAGCCACCATTATTTTTCAAAGGTATGGATTGCTCCAGACCCTGGTTGATATTTTTTACCCTGCACTTTCCCATCCACCTCTCACAGCTTAAAAAAAGTTACCTTAGTTGTATTTTTATTTTTACCTTGGCTCAGTTCACAGGTTCAGCACAGGACCCCCAGCCTGCTGCATGGGAATGACTCAAAGTGGCAGCATGGAGCCAGCTGGGGAAAGAAAAATGGGGTGGGGAAGAGCTGGGGCAAGAGGAGTCACATCTCCTTTGCCAACATGTGCCCATGACCCTTTGTCTTTTCCATGTGACCCCTTGAAATAGGGAGTCTCCATTTTCTTGGCAGCCCCCCTTTAAGGACTGGAACATAGTGATAAGGTCTCCCTGAAGCCTTCTCTTCTCCAGGCTGAACAAACCCAGTGTTCTCAGCCTCTCTTCATCTGGCAGGTCCCCCAGTCCTCTGATCATCCTTGTGGCCCTGCTCTGGACCCTCTCCAGCCTGTCCCATTATTTTGGAAGAGTGGGGACCAAAACTGAACTCAATAGCCTGGTGTGGTCTGACTAGCACAGATTAGAGTAGGATGAATGGTTTGGGTTGGAAGGGACCTTAAAGATCATCTAGTTCCAACCCCCCTGCATGGGCAGGGACACCTCCCAGCAGCCCAGGTTGCTCCAAGCCCCATCCAACCTGCCCTTCAACACTGCCAGGGATGGGGCAGCCACAGGTCCTTTGGGCAACCTGTTCCACTGTCTTACCATCCTCACAGGAAATAATTTCTTTCTCATATCTTATCTAAATCTCCCCTCTTTCAGTTTGAAGCCACTCCCCTCCTTGTCCCATCACTCCATGCCTTTGTAAGAAGTCCCTTCCCAGCTTTCCTGGAGCCCCTTCAGGCACTGGAAAATGCTCTAAGGTCTCCTTAGAGCCTTCTCTTCTCCAGGCTGAACTGGAGACAACTCTCCCAGCCTGTCTCCAGAGCAGAGCTGCTCCAGCCCTTGGGTCATCTTCATGGCCCTGTGTGAGAAGGAAGGGAAGCAGCTGCTTTCCAACAGTAATAACTTCCAGCATTGCCTCACTGAATGGGGTCAGCCACAGCCCAAAGGTCTTTATGAAGCTGCCTTTGGGAACAGATGAAGTCCTGATTAGTCATGGACAGTGGTAACTTTCTTGAGGACTTTACAGCCCATTCTGAAACACCCCAAAGGTGCCTTTAGCAGGTTTGCATTCCCCCCACACTGGCTGCAGACCAAAGGGAACCATAAGAGCCCATGGTGGGAGATTCTTTTGCTTTTGTTTGGGATGAGATTTGAGTTATCTTTTGCAGCTTTTTCATTTTACACTTCTCTTGCTGACATTGAGAGGGATCCAGAATGAAGGGGTCATTGATGTTTTTCATGCTTTTACTTAAATTTGGTTCTGTTTGTCTTTGCTTCATTCAGCTGGTGATGGAATGTAGGATCATGCATGTCTGAAAGATTCTGTAATTGCATTGCCCGTCTTCAGACAGTGCAATTAATCAGTCATGTTAATCAGAACTGCTTTCCAATTATTGCCTCCCATGTAGATATATAGCCCTGAAAAAAATCAAGCATAAACCTAAATCTTTACAGACTTATTCCTGTTGATAACATGGTGACTTCCTCCATAACCTCTGGTCATCTTTTGTGATTATTTATTTATGTCAGCTTGCTTTGACATGAAGACCTTGGTCATTTACATGGTTTAATTGATTAAAGTTATTTCTCTGAAGCTTGAAGTCTGACAGTTCACAGAATCACAGAATCATTCTGGTTGGAAAAGACCTTTAATATCATTGAGCCCAACCAACAACCCAACTCTACCCAAGTCCAGTGCTAAACCACATCCTTCTGCACCACATCTACACATCTTTCAAACACTTCCAGGGATGGTGACTCCACCACTGCCCTGGGCAGCCTCTTCCAGTGTTTCATAGACCTTTCAGTGAAGAAGTTTCTTCTGATATCTAATCTAAACCTTCTCTGGTGCAACTTGAAACCATTTCCTCTTGTCCTGTCGCTTGCTATAGGAGAGAAAAGGTTTGATTTATTTCCTGAGAATAACAGTCTGTTTGTAGGTGCTCTGGATGGACAGCAGGCTGTGATATTTCTCTTATTGCTTTACTTCCTAATAGTCTAAAAGGCTGTTAGAAGTCTTTAAGTTGCTTATTAACAGGAGTCTTGAGTAATATGCAGCTTGACTAATGTATGACCTACATGGATGGCAGTGCACGGGTGGATTATAAACCTGTCAAAAAGCATTTTGGCTTTTAGTTATGTACTTTGGCAGGAAATAAATGCCATTCCTCTATGAGCTCTATTATCTTAAGCATACACAAGCCTCAACTGAAAGGAATTGTTCAGATATATTGCCCAGCATTTGGCCATTTTGATACATGAAGGTGTCTCCTGTAGCTGCGTCTGCGTGTAGGTGGGAGAAGGGCTTCCTGAGGTGAGGAACATCTATGAAGTAAGAAATTCATGGGGAAATCAGCTCTGTGAACCTGAATTGTTGCAAAATACTCTTTAATTCTTGAACTGGTTGAAAGGAAGAAGCCAGAGAGCTGTGATCAATGGGACAGAATCCAGTTGGAGGCCTGTGACCAGTGGAGTCCCTCAGGGGTGGGTACTGGGACCAGTGCTGTTCAGTATTTTCATCAAGGACCTGGATGAGGGAACAGAGTGTGCCCTCAGCAAGTTTGCTGGTGACACTAAACTGGGAGGAGTGGCTGACACACCAGAAGGCTGTGCTGCCATTCAGGGAGATCTGGACAGGCTGGAGAGCTGTGCAGGGAGAAACCTGATGAAATTCAACAAGGGCAAGTGTAGAGTCTTGCATCTGGGGAAGTACAACCCCATGGACCAGTACAGGTTGGGGGCTGACCTGCTGGAGAGCAGGGTAGGAGAAAGGGACCTGGGGGTCCTGGAGGACAGGAGGATGACCATGAGCCAGCAATGTGCCCTTGTAGCCAAGAAGGCCAATGGCATCCTGGGGTGGATTAGAAAGGGGTGGTTAGTAGGTCAAGGGAGGTTCTCCTCCCTCTCTATTCTGCCTTGGTGAGGCCACATCTGGAGTATTGTGTCCAGTTCTGGGCCCCTCAGTTCAGGAAGGACAGGGAACTGCTTGAGAGAGTGCAGCACAGAGCCACAGAGATGCTGAAGGGAGTGGAACATCTCCCTGATGAGGAAAGGCTGAGGGAGCTGGGTCTCTTGAGCTTGGAGAAGAGGAGACTGAGGGGTGACCTCACCCATGGTTACAAACACGTTTAGGGCAGTGTCAGGAGGATGGAGCCAGGCTTTGTTCAGTGATGTCCAGTGACAGGACAAGGGGCAATGGGTGCAAACTGGAGCACAGGAGGTTCCATGGGAATATCAGGAAGAACTTCTTTCCTGTGAGAGTGACAGAGCCCTGTGCCAGGCTGCCCAGAGAGGCTGTGGAGTCTCCTTCTCTGGAGACATTCCAACCCTCCTGGACACGTTCCTGTGTGATGTGCTCTGGGTGACCCTGCTCTGGCAGGGGGGTTGGGCTGGGTGATCTTTCCAGGTCCCTTCCAACCCCTGACATTCTGTGATTTTGTGATTCTGTGTAATGGGAAGACAGTTGTGTCTTTGACACCCTGAGGTGCTCCACAGTGTTGTCCCAGAGCGTGAGAGCTCATAACACCACTACAATAGACCCAGGATCCACTCTGGCTGTGTTGGTGGGTCTTTTACAGTCCTGAAACAATCTGTGTGAGCCTTTGTATGGAGGCAATTTGTCTTGTCTCTAGCTTAAGTATTATAAGGTCAGGACTAGACTTACTGGATGCTGGACTTGACTGATGAAGGACCACCATATGTTTCCATGAGCAGGTGGTTTGGAACGGGAGAGTTTTCAAGCTGGGGAATTCCCAAAGCACTGAACAAGTGATTCCTTGGAGACAAGAGCGGAAATGATTGTAAATATCTCGATGCATTAATTATGCAAATTATTGTGTTTACACTGATAGGAACTCAAGGAGATCACTCAGATTAGTCTGGATGCACAGAGGTGTCACTAGAAAGTGATGCCTAGTCCACCACCTGCCTTGGTTGAGGACCTTTAGAGACCTCCAGTAACCCATGGCTGATCATGTAGTAGAATCTTGCCCTCAAGGACAGAAGCTTGGTTTGAAGCTTTCACAGAGGAGCATGGGCATGGAAAGCCCTGTATTGCAGCTGCCACAGGGGTACAGAAGCTGTTTCCCTCTTTGCTATCCATTTGATTACCAACAGTTCTCATTTGCCTAATTTAATTAGCTAGTGAAAGACCATTTACATTCATTAAATAAATCAGCATTCTGGTTCATTGTGAAGCTAATGATCCAGCCTCTAATTCATGTGGTTACAAGGAACTTGACAAACAAAAGTAGCTGCTTCCAGCAAACACCTGCCCTGGTGAAACCTGGCTTTGGGAGCTCCATCCATCCATCCATCCCTCCATCCATCCATCCAATGCTGGCCACATGGAGAGCCCAGTGCCCTCTGCCCCATTCCTTTCATTCATGTGTTTCTCTCCCTCTTCCAAGGACATGGTGAGTCCTTGCTCTCTGCAATAGGTGCCTGCTTATCCATAGAAGGAAGGGGTGGGTTGGATGGGGTCTGCTTGGAAAACTAACTAGATAGCTCAAAATTCAGTATCTGGGGTTTTTTTTTGCAGCTTTGGAGGCTGCTGGTTTGATCTTAGGTGCTGTGAGGGTGGAAGGTCTCAGACAGTTTTCAGGAACCACAGTTCAGACTCAACCATGCAAGTGAATGACATGAGTAGGAAGTGGACAACTAAACAACTACATGGTGCAGGATCCAGGGTGGAGTTCCAGGGATGAGAAAATGGTGCAGGTGCCCCTGCTGTGTGGTATGGAGCATGTGGTGGCTTTGGCTCTTCATGAGGAGGAGGATGAGGGGACTATGATCCCAGTGCTGAACTCATATTGTATGTGGTGTTGAACTTAGAGGTCACACTAGATGGGGAGTCTGTTAAGGAGATGGGTCTCATTTTCTCACGACCATGGAGATGAAAATGGTTCCTGTTGAGAAACTACGAGGATCAGAGTCTTGTCTCCTTTACAACAGTGATGTTAGTGTCACTGGTGTCACTCCAATTCCAGACCAAAATAGTCCAAGCTAACAGAGGACTCTGCTTCCATCCCCTCAAGGGTTGGCATCCAGAGATAGATGAATCACTTCCCGTTCAATTTTTTACAGGCACTGGAGAGTGATGCTTTGAAGTCTGAAATCCCTGCTTCATCCATCTGAGATGAACTCCCCTTGGGAGTACCAAGATGACAGGATGGATTGTGGCCTTCCTGTCACTCTTGGGATGTTCTGCTGACAGCTCTGTAGACCTTAACTGCATTGACATCCCATAGCCCCATTATTAATTTTATTTAGTGAGGGAAGGTATCACTTTGCAGAGTAGCCCAGGGCTTTCCAACTCAGCCATATGTCTCAGCAGCTTCTTCTGATGGGCTTGTGCCAAACACTTTGGAGATAATCTAGCCAGCTGGGCCCAAGTTCATCCTACCTGTCATAGACTTCTAACAGAAGTATCTGAGCTAGGACACCTTCCTGACTGATTCAAACTCCTTCAGCCTTCAGAGAGGGATAAGTTAAGATTCAGGACTATAACCTTGGGCTTCTCCTGTAGTTTGATCACTCTCTCTAAGGCAAATAACTTCTTAATGAATTCCAAACAAGGAACAACAGAAAGCTGAAAAAAATGAATTTGAACTGCAGCATTGTTCCAAACCATGAAGATCTATTCTCTTTTTCATATTTCTAAAGAAATACCCCTGCTGTTTCCTGAAAGTCTTTCCTTTTTTTGGCCTGTCATTAAAACAAAACCTGTCTTCATTTGTGCACAGAATAATGCAAAAGGAGAATTAATCTGTGGAAATGTATAATAATGGAATAGAAAATACCTTTGTCTTTGGAAGCCACTGGTCAAAGTGTCCAAGGCTGCTTTCCTAGTGGTTGGAAAGGGAAAGGCAATTGTGCAGATTGATTCAGAACACCCTAATGTGTGTGTCCAAAGTGGATTGGCTGACTTACCCTCTGGAAATCTCTTTTCCTTGCCTATACAGAGAATACTTAGACTAAATGCTGAGCTTTTTTAAACATGTAGACTTAGGTGATATGAATAATACCCTGGAATCTATTCAAAAAACCAGTGGAGATTGCAGAAAACAGAGAGAAATCTCCAGCTGCATTAGCCAAGCAACTGACTCTGAGTCCTGCAGGTACAGAAAGAAAAACCTTCCCCAGGAATTTTTTTCTTTCTACTCAGGACATTTGTTCCTATGCTCAAGTCATGAGCACAGTCACCAAAAGTATAGAACACAGAATCACTGAAGGGTTTGGGTTGGAAGGGACCTTCAAGATCATCTAGTCCCAACCCCCTGCCATGGGCAGGGACACCTCCCACCAGCCCGGGTTGCTCCAAGCCCCATCCAACCTGCCCTTCAACATTTCCAGTGATGGGGCAGCCACAGCTTCCCTGGGCAACCTGGGCCAGGGTCTCACCACTTTCACAGGAAACAATTTAATCCTAAGATCTCATCCAAATCTCCCCTCTTTCAGTTTGAAACTGAAAAACCCTTGTCCTATCACTCCATGCCCATGTCAAAAGTCCCTCCCCAGCTTTCCTGTAGTGCTTTCAGGTACTGGAAGGTGCTCTAAGGTCTCCCCAGAGCCTTCTCTTCTCCAAGAGGAGATAATAACAAGTGAAATGAGAAAGAAACCTCATCAGAGGGCAATTCAGAGCAGGAATATGAGCTGGCTTGACAATAGTTGTCCTGAATAGGGCTGTCATGATAGACATTAATCCTAACTTGTTAGGAAGGGAGCAGTGTCTTCCTTCACAGCCACCCACCACAATGAAATGTCAGGGCTACTGCTGAAACCAGCCAGGAGTCTTGCACATGTGAGAGCCTCGCCTGGGCAGAGGTGTAATCACCTTTCAGTAACAAAGCCCAGAGCCAGCATTTTTTTGTAGCTTTGGCTTGAAAATCAATTTGGGTTGAAAAGAAGAGACAAAAGAAAATCATAGTGCCAAAACAGACTAAAAACAATGAAGGCATTTTTGAGTTTCAAGATGTTATAACATCAACTCTGAAATGAAATTGGGGATGTTTTTTGCCCAGCATGTCTTTGTTTTCTCTCCCCAGGACATTGCATCACAGCAAAGCATACTCCTTGGGGTTTAATGGGAACAGTCTGTTCCTTTTTTTCAGAGGTGGTAAAGAAAAACACGAGGTTATTCTTACTTATTTGGAGAAATGCTTGTGTTTTGTGAAGGATCTCCCAGGAAGTGTGTGGACACTCCTGTTGCTTCGGAGGGTGAACTGGACTTGAAAGCAAAATGGTTTGGAGTTGAAATAGGGGTGGTGTTGCAGCTGAAGTAAAATCTCAGAAGCAGATTATGGCTATTGATAAGGTGTGGTACAGGCTGGAGGAGGTTTCTCTCCTCCTAACACTGAGACAAACACCACACTGGCATCCTTAGTTATGACTAAATATGTACGACAGCTTGGGACACCTACTAGGCAACCAGCTGGTTTGGGTGGCTTTCTGGAAAAGTGGAAGGGCACTATGTATTTTCCATTCCACCCTGTTCATGTGTAATAATTAGGGAGGTGTTAACTGCAAAACATATTCTCATGGTGAGATCATAAGAAGGGACAGACAGGGTCCCTCTGATAGATGCGCAGCGATTTCTCCCTTGACACACTAACCCTCCCTCCACTTGGAGTCCTTTGCAGCTTCAGGGATTGAGCTTGAAGTTAAGGACTTACCTCCCACCACCTCCGTATTTCATTACTGGGGTCAGAATTGGGACTTTGGGGACTTCCTAAAATCTGGATCACATGGCAGGCTTTGGGTCAGTCAGCCACCCCCAGCTCACACTCGGCAGGGAGACGCATCCGAGAGCCTCACATACCCATCTCAGCCAGCTCCTCTCCAATCCAGCCCTGCACAAAACATGCCCACGTGCGTTCAGCCCCCAGTCCTTGTTTCCAGAGTTAATTACCTTTCTCCCCTCAGAGAGAACTCCTGCACTGCTGACACTCATCACCCGTGTGTCAGTCTCGCCGTGAGAAGATCTATTGCTCCGTGCACTCCCTGCCAGAGCCAGGAGTGTCCCAGTGGCGCTTTCTGAAAGTCGTTTTGAGTAATCATCCCTGGAGGGACCCTTCAGCACGTTCAGCTCTACACCCAGCAGCATCACCTCCACCTCATCAGCATGCTGCAAAGCCTCGCTCCCTTCCCCCTCCTGCCCTTTCTGATCTTCACCAAAAGACAGACAGAAAGTCCTTCCTCGCCTCAAGCAGCGCCACGGCTGCCTCCTTCATCTCAGCACCTAAATCAGAGCTGCTCCTCTGCTTGCTGCATGCCATTATTTTTCACTCTGTCCTGTCCTTCACAGGAGCTCATGATAGCAGCATGAGAACCTTCTCCATTTATCTCTGCCTTACCAAATCGTTTGAATAGCCAAGATTATTTCTATGCAGACTTTAGGAGCTTAGAAACATTTCCAGAGGCTTTTCAGTGCTCAGCTCCTTCCCCTTTTCCATTGACATTATGGCAAAACCTTCTGCACAGTTGTGGCCTAAAGGTGCACAGGTCTGGAACTGAGTCACAGAACCACAGAATCACCAAGGCTGGAAAAGACCTTTAAGATCATCAAGTCCAACCCATGACCCAACACCACCACATCAGCCAGACCAGGGCACTAAGTGCCACATCCAGCCTGTCCTTGAAAACCTCCAGGGATGGTGACTCCACCACTTCCCTGGGCAGTCCATCCCAATGTCTGATCACCCTTTCCATGAGGAAGTGCTTCCTAATATCCAACCTAAACCTCCCCTGGAGCAGCTTCAGGCCAGGCCCTCTTGTCTTGTTGCTAGTTGCCTGGAAATAGATCCCAGCCCCCACCCGAGTCCAACCTCCCTTCAGGTAGCTGAAGAGCTGAGCTTCAACTGAGAGTTGAAGAGAGTCTTTCCAAACTTTCTTCTTATGTAGATGTCAGAGTTCTCTGGTCCTTCCTCCTCTCCTACTGAGTCCCCAAGGTGAGGAAAGGCTCTGCATTAGTACAGCAGACACTCCAGGCATGGCTGTGTGCTGGGGACCTGTGATTTGCCATCTTTTTCTCATGGAACAGCTGCATGAAAAGCCACTAGTTGAGTCTTTAGCTTCAAGGTAGGTTGTCTTTGCTGGCTTTTCTGCTCTCCCTCCCTCAGCTGCCTCTGGTTCCTGCTGTGATGCTGCTGCATGCCATCCCTTCTCCCCTGCCAGCACAGCTGCTGTGCTGAGAGCTGTTGAGGAACAGATCCAGCTTAAAAGCAACAGCCAAAACAGTGGGGGTTTTTTTGAGGTAATCAGTTGCTTCCTCATGCTTCTTATCCTACCCTACTCAGCCCCAGCTTTGCAGCCCTACACCACGATACAGCAGGAATAAACACTTGGGAGAGGGTAAAGGTACAAGGACTGGGAGGCAATTGTTTAAGCTGAGGTTTCTGGAAAAGAAAATGTATCAAGAAACTGCAGCCTGAGGTGCAAGGCCTCTAAGTGAACTAACAGGGGGCTGGTGTCACATTCCTTGAAATCCCTCAAGGAATTTGACTTACTGGACAGAGACAATTTCTGCAAGAAAAAAACAAACCACACAAACAGCCTTTTAAAATCAGGAAATGGTTATTGTCTCCTTCATCCTTTGCTGCTTTCCATGCCTCCTCCTTTCAGTGTCAGGAGTCATGAGAATGCAAATAATGCAATAAACACAGAAGTGCCCTGAAGCTCATTTTTGATTGCAAATATTTTAGGTCTGCATGGATTTTTTGGAGACACCAGAAGCTGTGTGGCAGAGTGAAAGCCTGGCAGCATTTGTAGCTCCAGACCTTTGCTGAGAGCTCTTAAAATACACTTTTAAAGAAAAAGAAAGTCATGGCAAGGGATGAGAGCAGCAAACCCTCTTCCCCCCCTGTCGCTCCTCATTTCTCAGTTCAGCACATCCCAGAGATGTTTTCTCAGGTGTTAGGGTGGGTGCTTTGAAAACCTGCCAGAATGTTATTGTTTGTTCTTGGTGTCAGAGCCACCAAATCCATCACCTGAAAGAAGCCCTTATTGCCTAGAAAAATGGGTCCCTCACCCCAAGCATGTGCAGAAGAAAGGCACAGATTTAGTTTTTTAAAGGGGTAGTCTGCTGTTCACATTGCTTTCTGAGGCATCTAAGATTTTTTGGAAAACACTTCTTCACTGGAGTGGTCGTCCCTGGGCTATTTCTTCTGCCACTAAAAGCAACTTGGATTCTTGAGGCATGTGGGTTGAAACCTCAGATGTGCTTGACTCTTTGTGGAGGTATTTAAAAATGTGTAGACGTGGTGCTTAGGGACATGGTTTAATGGTGAACTCGGTAGTGTTAGAGTAGTGGTTGGACTCAGTGATCTTAAGGGTCTTTTCCAACCTAAAAGATTCTGTGAGTCCATGATTCTGTAGTTGATGAAGAGAAATAGATGCTTCCAAAAACTGATGTGGCCCTCCTAAAATCCGTATCACATTTCAGGAATGTCTCTGAGTTGCTCTAGACTGTAGCCTCACCTTGAGCAGTTTGTTTCCCCAGTGCAGACATTTTTGGTCTGGTGCCAAATGTTGGGATGGGTTTTTCAGACCCAGTGGTTCTACCTTTTTGGAGGCTGGGGCAGAGAAAGAACAGGCATTTCAGGTGATCACAACCAGTTCATCAGGCACTTTGTTTTTGTCTGTCACTTCTCTTCTACTTTCTTTCTTTACCTCCTGCATCCTAATTTCCTCCAGGTTTGCATCTCCTTACCACCTCCTGCACCAGCTCCTGTTGTGTGCTGAAATGAGGATCTCCTGGGAATGTTAAACTATTCAGCTGATGTGGCTACAGTGCTACTGGTGCCTGAGCCAGGTGGCCTCATGATAGTTCTGGTGACAACCATAGCTGCATCCTCAGACCATAGCCCATACTTTGCCCTCAGGCAGGAGCTGGGGTCCAGAAGGACAACCAAGGAGTAGTTGCAAGACCTCATACAATCTGTCCAAGAGCAGCTCAAAGAAAGCAGCTGAGTGTCAAAACCTATCCCTCCTAAATATGAAAAAAGGACCAACATGATGGGGATGTGTCCCAGCAGCAAGCAAGGAGGCCAGGCTCCTATCACTCTTGAAGCTGGGGGTTGTGGAGCTAGAATGAGGAACCACTGGAAGGCCAAACCCTTTTCCACCCTTGCTCACTAATATGAACCTGCAGGAGCAGAACTCTGGCAAGCCAACATCTCTGATTTCATCTTCTGGTTTCAGGGCAGGTTTAATCCAGCATCAGACTAACTGTGTAGCCCTGTGGTGTACTGAACCAGTCTGATCTTGTTCTCTGTGGTTAATACCAGCTGCTAAGACTTTTTGTCTTTAGTTCTTTTTTTAACATCTCTTTTTGGCCTAGCTTAAGCTAAAAGGCTTAACTTCTGAAGCATGCAACTTGAATATTTCTAAAGCATTCTAAGTTGTAAAAAAGCAACATTTATGTACAGTAGTTTTAATGCACCTTTTTGGACTTCTTAAAACCCTCAGGGGTGTAGTTCTGTAGTTTTGTAGTATCTTACCCAGAGAGGTCTTAGTTCATGGCTGGGATTTCTACCTGCTGCTAAACAATAGGCTCATAGAATCATTTAGATTGCAAAAGACCTCTAAGATCATCCAGTGCAACCATTAGCCCAGCACTGCCAAGGCCACCACTAACCCACGTCCCTCAGCACCACATCTTCACGGCTTTGAAATCCCTTCAGGGATGATGACTTCACCACATCCCTGGGCAGCCTGGGCCAGGGCCTGACAAGCCTTTTGGGGAAGAATTTTTTCCTAATATCTAATCTAAACCTCCCCTTCCACAGCTTGAGGCCATTTCCTCTTGTCCTTTCGGTTGTTATTAAGGAGAAGAGACCACCCCCCACTCCCCTCCTCCTTGCTCCAACCTCCTTCAGGGAGTTCAAGAGAGCCAGGTCTCCCCTCAGCCTCTTCTTCTCCAGGCTGAACAACCCCAGTTCCCTCAGCCACTCCTTGTAACACTTGTCCTCTAGACCCTACGCCAGCCCCGTTGTGCTTCTCTGGACACACAAAAGAACCACAGCTTGATAGTCTCTTCTCTTAATCTCTCTTTAACCAGCACAGTTCAGCTGCAGACTCTTCACAGAGTGGGGCTGAACTCACTCAACTGCACTTCCTTGAGTGGAGGGGTCCCTAAACTAAGGTATGGGCCCACTGCAGCAGATTGCCTTCAGAAAATATCTCTAAGTCAAGGCAAACATGTGCTGGGAGACCTTGCAAATTCTTCACCTCTAAGGCTCCCTTATCATGACTTTTAGGAGAAGAGGGCCAGAAATGTGGTGGTGGCACAGCACAACATGCCTGGCACCAGACCATGCTGTCAAGAGTGGCATCAGTACCTTCCTGTGTGTCATCTGAGCAGCTGCTGCACCAAGCACAAAACCTTCCCTGTGGGACAGACTGTGGGGGCTGGGAGCTTCTCCCCACCATTCCCCAAGCTCTTCCACTTAATTTGTGTCATTTTGTTCACATGCAGCTGGAAAGAATTAAAATGTCAGCCAGGCACAATTGCCTCCATTGAGATGAAAAGCTGCTGGAAGTAACAATGCTAACAAGCATGGCAAAGAGTGAAAAGGAAAAGCCTGGTGCTGTTTAGCTGGTAATAACTAGCCCCAGAAATGGAAAGAGGCAAGATCCTCTGTGGTTCCCATTCAGTTCAGGGGAGGTTGGTTAGGACCAGGTCGATGAGCACTGGGTGGTTGCTGCTAATGTGTTACTGGGTGGAGTCTGACCTCTGGGATGTGGCCACCATGAGAAAGCACGTGGCAAACCATCTGCAGAGAGTGAGGGCAGGCAGAGGTGCTGCTGAGTCTTGGTTGTTGTGGGTGGTGAACTCCTTGGATAGGGTAACATGGGTGACCACTGGTTGTAGGGGTGCAAGGTTTGGGAGATAAGAAGTGTGATCAGAAGATCTCCTCGTGTATTCTGCTCTGATGAGACTCCCTCCCTGCAGGGCTGGGTCCAGTTCTGGAGCTCCCAACACAAGAAGGACATGGAGCTCTTGGAGACAGTCCAGAGGAGGCCATGAAGATGATCCAAGGACTGGAGCAGCTCTGTTCTTGAAACAGGCTGAGAAAGTTGGGCTGCTCAGTCTGTGGAAGAGAAGGCTCCAGGGAGACCTGAGAGCAGCTTCCAGTGCCTGAAGGGGCTCCAGGAAAGCTGGAGAGGGGCTTGGGACAAGGGCAGGGAGAGATAGGATAAGGGGGAGTGCTTTTGAACTGAAAGAGAAGAGATATAGATGAGACACTAGGAATAAATTATTTGTTGTGAGGGTGGTGAGACACAGGCCCAGGTTGCCCAGGAAAGTTGTGGCTGCCCCATCCCTGGAAGTGTTCAAGGCCAGGTTGGATGGGGCTTGGAGCAACCTGGTCTAGTGGGAGATGTCTTGAAGACCCCTTCCAACCCAAACCATTCTATGACTTCACATTATCCAGTGATGGAAGGAGAAGTTTTCAGCTGTTTATGCCAAATTACTATGTGAAGTCAGGACTCATCCCACCAGAGCCCAAGGCACTAAAGGTAAAGAATAGGGTTAAATCACTGAAGATCCACATGCCTTTACTAGAAGAGATCAGATAGGGAACTTTTGGGTCAGGAATATGCAACAATCCTACAACAAAGCCTGTATTTTAGCCTACTGGTCAGCTTTGGAGAAACATAGAAAATGGGACTAGGAAGGTCCTCCAGGGCTGTAACTCCTGTTCCTGTGTCCTCAGCTAGATAATATCATCAGGGCTGACTTCCTGCAAGCAGCATGGAGGATGCTCTGAGTCCACCATCCCCTCTTCCTTCCTTTGCCTCTTTCCAAATCTTCCTTCTTTATCTGGACAAGGTGAGGACAATCCAGAGAACCTCATGCCTATTGTGCATCCAGTCTCAGTTTGTTGCAGGAGCTGGAGCCACGTGCATTTTTCTTTTTCACATCATCCCAAAGTATCCACTTCATAAAGAAACCTCCTCTGATGGCAACCTTGTGTCAGGCCTTCCATACTAGGATTGCATTGGAAAATATGGGGATAGAGAGTATTGGAAGGGCAGTGACCTCCAAATCACACTAGGAGTACTGGTGAACTGGAGTTCAACTGTGTCTGGTCTACTCAGCTCTTAAAATCTGGGATGATTTCATGTGTTCTTCCAGGTATTTCTTGTTTATGTGTCCTGGGGTGAGACAGTGTTTGCCTCTGTCACTGGAGTGTGACCCTGGTGACTCTGTTTGCATCCACCATCAGGTCAAATGTTTGATGTATCTGGTAACTCTGCTGTTTTTTTCAGGTACCAGCAGTTGGCCAAATTAAAGGCATTTCCCCTCCCTACAAATCTTACTTAATTTCAGTCTTGAAGTCTTTCAGGCAATATTTATCCCACACTAATGCTGCCTACACAGATGATTGCTTCTAGAAGGACCAAGATGAGATCTGGGCAGGACATGCTAAAGACCAGCTAATGGGGGAGGAAAGGACACCCTGTTTTCAAGGTGGAAGGGATGGCAGAGAAAGGAAAACAGCTTAAAGGAAGATGCAAAGCAGTTGTGCATGATGAGAATGTGTTTAAATGTTTTCCTGGCCTGGCATCTAGGAGTAGCTCCACAGCATAAGCCAAAGCAGAGCAGTGAAAGTCTCTTGCTGGCTAGAGGAATGTAACTGCACTAGGTGCAGTTCCTTGCTTTTTGGGATAGGGCTGCCCCTCTGCCCTTGGCCTGGCTCAGTAGCTGTGCTAAATGATGTCACCTGTGCCCTGTGACAGGATGAGGGGCAATGGACACAAACTGGAACTCAGGAAGTTCCACCTCAACATGAGGAAGAACTTCTTTCTTGTGAGAGTGACAGACCCCTGGGACAGGCTGCCCAGAGAGGCTGTGGAGTCTCCTTCTCTGGAGACTTTCAAGACCTGTCTGGATGCCTTTCTGAGTGACCTGCCCTAATTTTTTTGGTCCTGTTCTGGCAGGGTGGTTGGACTCGATGATCTCCGGAGGACCCTTCCAACCCCTAATACTCTGTGATTCTGTGACTTTTCCACAGCAGTGCAAACACCTGACTGAAGCAAGGCCCAGCACTTCTGACAAATGCTTGTACATGTCCTTTAGTTTAAGGCAAGCAGCAGCACACCTCCCAGTGTGGTGGGACAGGGAGATGTGTCTGTTTGTGTGTTTTCAGGGGAAGAGAATGGGTGCTCAGCCAAAGCCAATTCTTACAGTCCAATGCCCCAGTCAGACCATTGTTCCAGTTAATCCCATCTTCTCAGACAGC
Source organism: Apus apus (assembly GCF_020740795.1). Classification (NCBI taxonomy): domain Eukaryota; kingdom Metazoa; phylum Chordata; class Aves; order Apodiformes; family Apodidae; genus Apus; species Apus apus. Next base: position 2,977,590 of record NC_067282.1, on the reverse strand, counting down.
AACTGCTCACTGGGAAGATGAGCCTGTTCCCAGGATGCAGCTGGTGAGCTGTGCAATATCCTCAACCATGTGAAAATTGGCTTTCTCACCCTCCCATGTAAACTTCTCCTGCTCTCTGAAGCATGACTTTAGATTACCTGAATAATATTGTCTCCCTGCTTCTTCTGGTTAAGCCCTTTCTTTGGGTCAAGACTTCTCCAGTGAGGCATTGAAATGAAAATAACTCCTGGATGGCCCCTGTGACTTTCACAATAAACACTCTCATCCCATCCCTTGTTTTATCTCTTCCTCCAGAGCCAAGGGGGGGAAATGACAATATATGGTCATGATTTGTTTTGCAAGTATGAGACACGGTTTCAAAGAGGACTTTCCTCCTGTGCCTGGCAGTATGAGCCCTCACCCATGTTTAGGGAGTGTTTGAAATGGGAAACAACCACTAAGAGGTCACTATGGGCATGTGTAAGAGATCATGAAGGACACTGAGATGATGTCCCACTATGATGATGTTGCACTGCAGTTTGGACACGCGCAGGACCAACTTCCTATGCCTGCTTTGGATACAGGCAGCACGTCTGTCAGAGCAACATGGAGCTTCCCTGGGCTCTCCTGCTCTCCAAGGAGGGGATGGAGCCCTCACTGAACTACAGGTTACTGCAGATCTCAAAACCTGAGTGACTAAATACAGCAATAGCTTCCTGATCTGTACTGGAGACCCAGACAGCAAACTGGTCTGTGTTGCTGCAGTGACACCACTTTTACTTTTGAAGCATCTGGAGAACCTCTGTATCAGGTCTAGGACACTAACTGAAGAAGTTGGGCTTGCCAGCTGCTAAGCCACCATCTGAGCTTCAAACCAGCCTCTGAGGTTCAGTGCTGCCATTGCAACTTTCTTTATGAAAAAAAGTCTTTATTCCTGATGTAATAAACCTTATGCTGGAGAAATCTGGACCTCAAATGGAATTTTGGTGCCTGATTTCCAGTCTGGTTCCCATTTGTATCTTATAAAATCTCTCTCCTTTGGTCCTTTCTCCACAGATAGAGGTCCTAAACCCAGAGGTGGCATGTCCCTATGAGCCTTTGTTGTGCCTTGAGTTTACTCAATGGTAGCTGTGCCTGGCCAACCTTGGAGGAGACAGGACAACCTGCTAAGTGTGCTGACACCTCTTAATGCAGGTTTCATCCTGGGTTCAGGCACAGTTTCATACAGATTGCAGCTTGGTCCAGGGTTTTCCTCCTGGGCTGTTGCCACATGCAGCTAGCTTCAGAGAAGGGCCTTCAGAAGGAGCTGATGGTTCCCCACACCCAGCACAAGCAACGCGGCCAACATCTGTGTCTGGCTTTGCCTCCCCAAAAGGCCACCACTGCCTCATCCTCTTGCTGCTCAAAGCCCCAGGATGCCAAGAAGAGGCTCCTGATTCAAGCCCACACCCTGGCTCCGCAGTTGTGTCCCTTCAGAGGACTGTGCCTCCTCCTTTTTCCTGGTGCTGCCACCAGCTTCCAGCCTTCACGAATCCCTGCAGGGACCTTGGGAGGGTGGAGGAGGAATTCCCCCTCCGTTAGCACCGCTCTGCAGCCCAGGCTCCCATCAGGAGGCCAGGCAAGGAAGGCTTTGCCATCGAGGATCTGTCGTTCCCAGCTCTGCCAAGCTGCCCCGGGGTGCCTCATTAAGCCTGCTGCTCGTCGCTGCAACCGAGCTTGTTTCTCTTCTAATGACAGGCCTAGAAATATCAAACTCGGCGGCTTCGCGCCCTGCTCGGATCTGAAGCGCCGTGTGTCGGGGTTAATTAGCTGGATTTCAAATCAGCAGGGCAATGAGCTTCTCCCCCCTGCCCCCCCGACAGCCCTGCTTCACCAGGACCTCCCAGGAAGATTGTTTGAAAGTTTTACTTTCCCAGGCTTCAAATTAACTCACAAGAATCTTCTCTCCTTTTTTTTTTTGGAGGTTGGGGGAAGCAGGCACGAAACGGAACCAGATGATCTTTAAGGTCCTTTCCAACCTCCCCCATCCTGTGATTCTATGGAAATATTTTTTTTCTCCTTTGCCTCATCCAAGATGCTTCTTTCTTTCTTTTAGGCAAGTGAAGATAATTTCACACCTATCGATCATCTCTGTTTCAAGATGCACGGGGAAGAACTGCCTTTGCTTTCCTGGGAATCTTCCCCTCACCATCATTTCTTATTCCAGGAAAATCAACAGCAACACAAGAGGTGTCTTGGAAGAAGTTTTTCCTTTGGTTTTATGTTATGAGACAATTCTCCTCTGCCTCCTTTTCTGCCTCTGAGAGAACACCATGGTGCTCAGTCACCTTCTGCACTGCAGGTTTTAGGACTGGAAGAGGGAATTCTCAGGATCCAGCTGGATTTTACAAATTGTATCCAGTGTTCCCCATCTCAAGCCTTACGTTTCCACTAGAGGCAGGGCATAGCCAAAGTCAAGAGCAAAATTCACATCTTTTGGGTCTTTGTAGAATCACAGAATGGTCTGAGCTGGAAAGAACATTAGAGATCATCTAGTTCCAACCCCCTGCATGGGCAGGGACACCTCCCACCATCCCAGGTTGCTCCAAGCCCCATCCAACCTGCCCTTCAACACTTCCAGGGATGGGGCAGCCACAGCTTCCCTGGGCAACCTGGGCCAGGGTCTCCCCACCCTCACAGGAAATAATTTCCTCCTAATATCTCATCTAAATCTTTCCTCTTTCAGTTTGAAACCATTTCCCCTCATTCTGTCACTCCCTTCCCTTGTCAAGAGTCCCTCTCCAGCTTTCCTGTAGTCCATTCAGATTCTGGAAGGTGCTTTAAGGTCTCCCTGAAGCCTTTTCTTCTCCAAGCTGAACAACCAGTAGGATCAGGGTTTGGGTTGGAATGGAACCTTATGTGTTGGCCAGCATATTATCAGTGCTGCTTATGTGCTACTCAGCTTTATAGGGCTGGGAGAGCCTTTCATTTTAGAGGCAGGTCCTTCATGTTTTTTGCAGACCAAGCATTCACTGAAGGAGTGAATCTGAAGTCTCTGCCCCTCCATAACCCACTCTGATGTGTTAATGAAATCCCCTAAAAGCTTCTGCTGTGAATTCAAGCCCACCTGGAGTCATTATTCCTGCCCTAACCCATTCAACCACTCTTCTGCCTTCAACTCTGGACCTTCCATCACCTCTGTGGTGGATGCTGGGTTCCTACACAATGTGTTGCTATGGGCAATTGGCAGTCTCAGGAGCTGCTACAATAAATTCCCACCTGAGGGCTCTGGCACCAATTCAACCAGGTATTTTCTTCTTTATTTTCCCCCTCCACACCCCCAATCAAAAGCAATATGTGATTAAATTGCCTTTATATCTGTGTTGGTGGGCATGTCAAATGTTTCCACAATACCAGCTTTTACAAAACCTGAGACAAAGAGTCCCACACAAACTGGCTGCCCTCTGTCACTTCACTAAAAGTCTTTCATTGAACATGAAGCCTTAATAAAGGAAACCTAATGAGACACTGGAGGGGGCCCCAGGACCACAGGATCTAAGACCTGAGGTAGAAGAAGTGGTGGTGGGGCTTCAAACCTCTGCAGCATTAGGCAGCAGGAGTTATTGAGCTGAGTGGAGCTGGTGTTCTCCTCCAAAGAAAGCTAGCTGAGCCCTCAGGAGGAGTATTTCCAATGCTACCTCATGCCAGGGGCCTGGTTTCTGCAGAGTGCAGAATGGATCTGCAGAGCAGGGGGTGCAGCAGGAGCTGTGGGAGAGGATTTTCAGCTGAAAGCTTTGACGTGTCCTACACTCGCTGTCTCACTAATCCCTTGCAGTCCTCCAGTGGAAGAGGAAAGGATGAATCATTCCCCGTTTGACTGAACAGAAACCAAAGCATGAAGAGATTAAAGAATAAAAAAAACCCCAAACCCTTCTACCCTGCTCTCCTGAATTAGACCTTAATTATTGTCTCTGTGTGTGTGTACGTGGTGTGTGGAGACAGGGATAATGTCACCTTGCCTATGCCAAGCTTTCTGGACATAAGAAAGGTCAGATCAGAGGTGGAGCTGGTGAGCTATGGATGGATCATGCCCTTGGTATTGTATTCTCATGATAAGGCACAGAACTGTACTCGTGGGTTGGGGCTGCACAAAAGCTGCCAAATTCTGGCACAGAAGCTTTGTCCTGCCTGCCTCCAGCCAAGCATCAGCAAGGCATCGATAATCTCATGATGAGCAGATGTTGACACCAGAATCATAGAATCGTAGAACTATTCAGGTTGGAAAAGACTCTTGGGATCACCAGGTCCAACCATCATCCCTGCTCTACAAAGTTCTCCCCTAAACCCTAAACCATATCTACCGACTGCAATCTGGGTTGAGAAGATGGGCTGAGGACATCTGTTTGGGGCTGCAAGAAGGACACATGGACAGAACAGGGTCCATCAAGGCCATGACTCAGAATGTAGCCCATTAATTACCTTCACACCTCTTCGAGGCACCCAGTCCTTGTGAGCTGCAAACCCCTTCAGCTTTGTGAGTGAGATGTTGCTGCCTCAGTGGATAATGTTGTGGTTGAAAGGAAGTGTCTGGTGGGAAAGGTCTCACCATCACTGGCCCTGCTCCTGAGTAAATAAGCTTTGAGGAGCAAAGAGGATCTATTGTGGATTTTTCTACAATGGATTGAGGGCAGCCATGAAGAGAAGGACTTGGGGGTGTTGGTTGATGAGAAGGTCAGCATGAGCCAGCAACACATGCTAGCAGCCCAGAAACCAACAGTGTCCTGGACTGCATCACCAGCAGTGTGGCCAGCAGGGCCAGGGAGGGGATTGTCTCCCTCTACTCTGGTGAGACCCACCCCCCCCAGGTCCAGTTCTGAGGTCCACAACACAGAAAGGACATGGAGCTGTTGTGGCTCTGTTGGTCATTTCAGGCTCCAGTGGGTTCACTAGAGGAGCAGGAGAGAGGTGGCAAAACTCCCCTAGCAGAGGATCAATAAGAGCAATGCAGTTCACTTGGGCAGTGGGAGGGAGTAACCATCATATGTGGTGGAACCTGTCTTATGTGATGAAAGCATTGCCTTTGTCTTGTAGATACTGGTCACGGGGGTTTTAATCATCCCATTTATCCTGGCCAGAGGAAAGGATGTTCTTATACTCTGGGATATAGGATCATAGACTAGTTTGGGTTGAAAGGGACCTTGAAGGGTCATCTAGTCCAACCCCCCTGCAGTCACCAGGGATATCTTCAACTATGTAAAGTTGCAACCTGACCCTGAATCCTTGAATGTTTCCAGGGATGGGGCAACTCGCTCCTCCCTGGGCAACCTGTACACTCTCACTGTAAAAAATGTCTTCCTTATATCTAGTATGAATTTCCCCTCTTTCAGTTTCAAACCATCACGCCTTGTCCTGTTGCTACAGGCCCTGCTAAAAAGTCTATCCCCATCTTTCTTCTAATCCTCCTTTAATTGTTGAAAGACAACAATAAGGTCTCCCTGGAGCCTTCTCTTCTCCAGACTAAATGTGATTATCATCTTCATTTCCTCTCCAAGCTGAGCACATGGCAGTGTCCATCCTGGAAAGGAGATGATATGAATAGTTTCCCATATCTGCTCATTTCTAGGAAGCAATGACTAAAATCTAGACATTTCCTTAAGAGAAGTGAAGGAAACCTCTGATTCCAATAAGTGGTGGATGTGTGAGCAACAGGGAAATGCTGGTGGGACTGACTGGACTTACCTTCACTTGCTTTGCATTGTCAGTGTAGCTGAAAGGAGACATTTGCACCCTCAAGCACATCCTTGCCCTCGTGTTCTGGAGGACCAGGTTCCTGCCCATGGAGGAGAACTAATGTGCAGCTAGAGAAGCACATGTCTGCTCTCATGGATCTTATGCAGGGAGTCACAGAGTCATTACGGTTGGAAAAGACTTTCAAGATCATCGAGTCCAACCATAATCCAGCTGCCACAACCACTAAACTATATCCTGAACTGCCACATCTAAACCCTTCTTCAACATCTCCAGGGATGGTGCCTCCACCACCTCCCTGGGCAGCCCGTTCCAAGGCCTCACAGCTCTTTTAGTAAAGAAGTTCTTCCTAATATCCAACCTAAACCTTCCCTGGCACAACTTAAAGACATTTCCTCTCATCCTATCACTAGTTACTTGGGAGAAGAGACCAGCACCAGCCTCTCTACAACCTCCCTTCAGGTAGTTGTAGAAAGCAGTAAGATCTCCCCTGTTAACCAGGACTGCTGAGAGAGCAGCTTGGCAAGCTCCTCTGCCAGATCCCTGAGCACTCTTGGGTGAATCCCAGCTGGCTCCATATCCAGGTGGCACAACAGGTCATTAGCTACTTCCTCCTGGATTATGGGGAGTTGCTTTTGCTCTCAATCCCTATCAAGAGGTTGAATTACCCTGAGGATAATGGGTCTGACTATTAAGACTGAGGCAAATGAGGCATTCAGTACCTCAGCTTTCTCCTCATCCTTGAGAGCAATGTCCCCCCTGCATCCAGTAAAGAGTGGCCATCCTCCTTGGTTATCTTTTTGTTGTTAATGTATTTGTAAAAACCTTTTTTCTTATCCCTCACAGCAGTGGCCAGGTTGAGTTCCAGCTGTGCTTTTGCCTTTCTGATGTTCTCTCTGCACCACCTGGAAGATGCTAAACCCTGGTGTCCTCCTTTGACTGCCACTAACTGGGAGTTTCTCATGGCATCCTTAAAAGCTCTCCCTGAGGGGAAGCTGGGCCAAGGTGTGGTTTGACATATGAAGATATGCAGCATGATGCTATCATGTATCTCTGCCAGAAGGCAAGAATTTCAGGACTTCTTGCACTGTCCCTGCTTTATGAATTCCTGGAGGACAGCATTTGCTCAGCTATCATCTAAAAAATATGTGCTTGCCCCACCCTGGCTGGGAGACTTGTGTTACTTCACTGGAGGGTGAGCTCCCAGCTCTGCATCAAGTCCAGAGGAACCAGACTGCTGAATCAGCCCTGTGGGGACACAGCCAAACCAAGCCAAGCAGCCACTCCTGCCGAGTTTACAGACGTTGTTCCAGCCCAAATCCTACTTCTAGCAATGGTCAGGACTGGTTGTACTGGAGGAAGGTGTGTCAGCCAACGCCCAGTGTACTTGGGGCATGGGCAGCTGAGCACGTGTCCTGTTGGACAGCATGACATAAGGTTTGCTTTGAGACCTGTCAGCATCACACTCTGTCCAGAAAAAATAGGATCCTCCTGCCTTCAGCGTGCAGAACTGTAGATATTTTTAACAGCTGCAAAGTTTTACAGCTTTTCAAGCCAGTATCTGTCCTCTAATTCAGTTCCTGGATCCTTCAATGGCCCAACTAACAAATTCAGCAGAGAGAATTAGTGGTGGTTTTGTTCCCAATATATTTTCAGAGGCTGACCAAGACGTTGGAAGATGCTCACAGAGGGAAGCAGGCAGGTCCTGCAGCTCAGAGACAGTCTGACAGAAGAGGTGTTTTGTTTTCAAGAAACCCTTGGTCATTTTTCTCTCTTGTCTCTGTTTTGGAGTTGCAGAATCTGCTACAGAAGCAGCTCAGTTCTGGTCTATTTAGCAAGCTCATCTTTAATTCAAAATTACTAATATGATCAGATCTGTTTTAAACAGATTTCTTTCTTACTGGCAGAGGAGGTTTCTTCACTGGAAGTTCTGGTTCAAGGTTACAACCAGGCGAAAACTGCTGGAGGACTTGACATTCCTCGCCCTAGGAATGCACTATAATCCAGAGTAGTTTTGCAGCCAGCCAGCAAGTTCAGTGCTGCTCCATGTCCCATTCGTTGCCTCCAGCCACATGTTTTCCAGTCCAGAGTTTTGTGCCTGAGTCCATTCCAGGTGCCCTGAAGAACACAGGGATGTGCTTCACCCAGGTAATGCTCATCATCTGCCTGGGCAGAAAGTTGGAACAGCTTTGTCACCCAGGCAATCTAAGCAAAACAAAGCCTGGCACCAAATAATTCAGGTGCTGTATCCTGAGGGTCTTCTTTTTGATCCAGCTATGACAAGAGGCCAGACCCTGCCTCAGGGTGCTCAGTCACTGCCAACCTGGACTCAAAAGCCTGGAGACCACAGCCCATTTTTATTTGAAAACTGCCAGTTGAAGTCCTGACTGCTTAAAGATGGTATCTGTTTAAAACACACACAAAAAGGAGACAGAAATAGTAGGGGCTGTGAGGGGTGGGAGCTGAACTCAAATTTTTCCTCCACACACATGGTGACTTGGATGCTTTCCAGGGAGGACTCACAGCCACTGGTCCTGGACTGCCAGCAGCAGGGACAACATCATCTCCCACACATGGTGACAACCTCCCCACCACCACCACCCCCCCCCCCATGACAGCCTGGCCCTTCAGTTTTTTTGCAGGTCGTTATCACACTATTTATAGCTGGCACCTCTTTCTAACCCTGCAAGTCTCCTGGAGCCATCACCATTTCCAGAGTCCTTGGCGAGCCAGGGATGTTTAAAGCATGACATCTGAGAGGACAAAGAGAAGAGAAAGGCTAACATAAAAGACAGATGGAGAGGGCAGGCAGTGCACAAGGTATCTCAAGACCATCACTGACCTACCAGAGAGTATCTCCATCTGTTTGATACCTACTGTCATTCCTGCCTCACGGGGTTTACAATCCAACCATGGTGACAGGAAAGGAACCAGCCCTGGAATAACCCCTGGAGTGTTTGTTTTGTTGTGGGGGTTTTTTTTGCAGTATTTTTCTCTCTGTCTTCTGGCTTCTTATTTCAAGCAAAATTTCTTCTCTCTATGGTTCTGCAGCTTTTGGAGACATGAGCAGTTGTGGCCTCATGGGAGGAACCTCCTGTGGCCATAGGTGTAGTAAACAAGGTCACCTTCTCATTCCAGGTGCAGCTGGTCTTTCTTCAAGCTTTGGGCTGCCCTGTGGGACTTGCTGTCCCAAGTCTGCCACCTGCCTGAGCAGCTGCAACCCTTGAGTTCTGCACCAAGTGGAGACCCTGGTGATCAGCATCCAGCATTCCACGAAAATCCTGGCTGCTGTCCGGGCTGCTCCCTGCCTGTTATAGCACAGCAGCTGTAAAATGCATTGCTGACAGATGTCTATAATTAGGGTCTGGCCCTGCCCTCTCATGGCATCTGAACCAAAAAGGCCAATGAAAATTGAGCATGCTGGCTTCAGCCAGTCAATAAAAGATTCACACTCTGTAGACCTTGGCAATTCAGTCTGACTGATTTAACCTCACCTTGATTGTGGGAACCAGTGGAAGGAGCCCTGGATCCAAAGGGATCATCACTAAGCTGATGTTTCCAGCAAGATGTTCCCATATGGCCAGGAGGGTTTATGTCCTGGAGTTGTACAGGAACCTACATGGCAGAGCAGGTCTTTGGTTGGATGAGGCTTGTGCAGCCTGGGCTGGTGGGAGGTGTCCCTGCTCATAGCAGAGAGGTTGGAACCTGGTGATCTTGAAGGTCCCTTCCAACCTTCACCATTCCATGATTCTATGATTCTATGTTTTGGGATGAGTATTTGTGTCTTCCTGCCTGCCATGGAAAACTAATTTGCATTTTGACTAACACCAGCTGTTTGCTACTGTTGATGAGCTTGAGTAATCTCTGAGTTCTGTCAACAACACCACATTTTATAAAAAACACATTTTCTAACATGAGCCATCACCGATGTACCAGAAAATCTCCTGTAGAAAGAGACAACACCAAAAAAACCCAAATAAATTCAGTTTCCCACAAACAAAACTGAGGATTTTGTCTTGAAGGAGTTCTGTGCAGTTTTGGGGAAAGCAGGCTGAACTTTTTGAAGGCCTTGTGTGTCCACGGTGTTGGGTGGTCTCTCTGGTGCCTCCTGACAGCTGCAACCCCCAGTCTTCCAATTCAAAATCAACATGTGCTTTAAGCACACAAACAGCCTCAACAGAGAAGGTCTTTGTTGGGCTTAGATAACAGACAACTGGTGGAGACAAGCAGCAGTGCAAAAGATGAAATTGGAAGATTGGTGACCTTTTCTGAAGAGGTTCCACATATTTTTAGGAGGCTGGGAGGAGAGGAGAGGGTCAGCATGCTTTGAGAGGGAATGGTGAGGAAGAAGAGGCATGAAAGGTCCAGTACAGCACAGAGATGGTTCAGATGAGCTCTCCACAAGAAAACAGAGCAAGAACCAGCTGGAATCAAACTAGAGATTTTTGTCTTTGTGTTCCCTGCCTAGATCCTCCGTATTCTATTCTCTCCTTCTTTACTGACATTTTCCATTTATTGCTGCAGGTTTGTTTTTTTTTCAGAAGCAAAGAGCAAAGGTGTGTTGTGAGGTCTTTTAAATTTGATTTTGCAAATAGGCTGTGCCAACTTCATATTTGTGGATAGTTTCCATTTGTGGCTCTGCTGTTTCCAGAGATAGGATATCCATCATTCAGGGAGATGCATGCAAGCTGACATTTTCTGTTAGACCAAACATAATTAGATTTGCACACCCCAAGCACAAGGTTATCAACCACAAAAAACCAAAAAGACATTGCATGAACAGGGAAGAGCTTCTGGGAGACACATCAATCCGTCTAGGGACCAGCAGACACAAAACCTGAATAATAGATGGGCTAACATGATGCCACCAGGGCCAGTGCCCTGTCTGATTGAATCTACTTCCTCAAACTTCATCAAGGACAAAATGTCCCCTTTGGCCATAGTTGGATGCGTGATGAGTAAGAAAAAACAGAAGTGACTTCTAACACGTTGTTGAGTTACTTGAAGTGCTCTACATTTTGCAGCAAGCAGCCACAAAGCTCCCCTGTGCTCTGGGCATCAAACTGGTTTGCAAGCACTCCAGTTTTAGCCAGTATGTTAGATACTGACTCAGACTGGAAAGCCTGCAGGCAAACTCTCCTTTCCAGTTTGCTCTGATGCCTGCCAGTGGACTGAGGACATAGAATCATAGAACTAATTTTTGCCAACAAAAACACAGCTGGCATTTTACCACCAGCTGAGGGAACATGGTGGGTGCCAAGAGAATCCTTCTCTCCTCTTGGGAGAGGCTGGTAAGGAACAAGAGAGATGGGATATTTAATAAAATCATGGAATGGCTTGTGTTGGAAGGGACCTTGAAGATCATCTAGTTTCAACCCCCCTGCATGGGCAGGGACACCTCCCAGCAGCCCAGGCTGCACAAGCCCCATCCAACCTGCCCTTCAACACTGCCAGGGATGGGGCAGCCACAGCTTCCCTGGGCAACCTGGGCCAGGGTCTCACCACCCTCACAGGGAAGAATTTCTTCCCAAGATCTAATCTAAATCTTCCTTCTTTCAGATTAAAACCCTTCCCTCTCATCCTTTTGCTTCCTGCCCTTGTAAAAAGCCCCTCCCCAGCTTTCCTGGAGCCCCTTCAGGCACTGGAAGGTGCTCTCAGGTCTCCCTGGAGCCTCCTCTTCTCCAGGCTGAACACCCCAACTCTCCCAGCCTGTCTCCAGAGCAGAGCTGCTCCAGCCCTCCCATCATCTCTGTGGCCTCCTCTGGACTCTCTCCAACAGCTCCATGTCCTTCTTGTGTTGTGAACCCCAGATCTGGACCCAGCCCTGCAGGATGGTCTCACCAGAGCAGAGTAGAGGGGGAGAATTCACTCCCTGGCCCTGCTGGCCATGTTGCTGGTGATGCAGCCCAGGACACAGTTGGTTTCTGGGCTTCAGAGCACATTGCCAGCTCATGTTGAGTTTCTCATCAACCAACACCCCTAGGTCTTTCTCCTCAGGACTGCTCTCAATCCATTCTCTACCCAGCCTGTGTCTGTGTTTGGGATTGCCCCGACCCAAGTGCAGGACCTTGCACTTGGGGTTATGGGACATGATAAGTATTGGGACTGCTGAGGGTTCCCTGCTGGCGTCCATCCTTGAAGCCAAGCACTCATGTCCATGTTTTCATGATTAGTGTTTGTGTAGGCACTAAATTTGGCTCCCATGGAAGGCTCAGGGTGGCTCTGAAAAGATGGTGCTGATTCCCTCAGTAGGTCTGTGACCATGGACATCACACCCACTGTGTGGTCCAGCCTCAGGCAGGGGCAGACTTCAGTTGAGGGACAGCAGCTCATGGACCCACCTGCAGTAGATGCAAAACAACAAGAAAAAAAAACACCTCAGGCTAGTTCACGTTTCAGGGAGACGAAACGAGTTTTAAAAAATCCCTCAGCAACTGACCAAGGACTTTGGTAACACATTTGAACTTTTCTGGGGAACCAAAGAGAGGGATCTCTCTCTGCCTTCAAACTAGTGACTGACAGAGACCATGTCTGTTCAGCATGTCTTGGACAAGAGAAACTGACAGGTAAGCTGGAAGTATTGGGTGAGACAATAATTCAGTTTCTATCATTGATTCAATTAATGGCTTTCATTGAGGAAGTTCATGAAAGATCATTACTCTTCTTTAAGCTGCCACAGGTAGACACAGACAGATGGTAAACTGGTTTCCTCAAAGATGTCCACTAAAATCATCTACGTGGAGACAAAGTCCTGAGCCTGGCTGTCAGAGGAACGTGGCAGACACATGGATAAGAGCCAAGGAAAGCCCCAGGAGCTGACACCAAGGAACTCTGGTCCTGGTGGGCCTGCAGGAGGTCTGCAGACTGCACAGGCTGAAGAGGACTCAGGAGCAGACACATGCTGCCATGTAACAATGGACAGAAATTCAACCCAGAAGTTCTGCTCTTCCACTGCAGGGAACCATGAGCCTGAAAATCCTCTGATGCTGAGTGTGTGTGGCTGCAGGGAGCAGGAGAGCCCTCTAGGTGGGTTGATACCACCTGCCCTCCCTCCTGTGTCACTGGAGATGGCCCAAAGTCCTTCAATCCAGGATATTCCTCTGATCCATGTTGTGGGTCTTTAAACAACCTCAGAAAATCAGAAGTTCTACTGATCAGGTCCCTGGTGCCTCTTAAACCAATGATGTCTCAGTAAAGTAGGCAAGAAATCTGGGTTCAAAAGTCCTGGGTCCACACTCTCTGTCCATTAGAGGGTGAATCTGAGGAAATCACATCTGCTTTGGATGAAGGATGGGGAAAGAAGTCCAACAGACCTCTGCTCTTCTGCTTTGACATGCTGGAGTCTCCCTGGGGCTAGTTCCACTGTGGGTCAGCCTGATCAGAAAAAGGGTCACAGCTTCAATTTTGAGCCTGGTTCCTTGGCTTCCCTCCTGCTGTTCCCTCACCACAGCCCAGGGCTAGAACAGGCTGAGGGGCAGAGGACTAAGGCTCCACACTTCAGCATTTTCCTAGAAAGGATCTCCTAGGAGATCACCTGGGAGATGAGAAAAGTTTTAACCAAGCTTTTCCAAACTGTTAGTCCAGGAATTGTAAAAAGGCTTGATCACACATTCTCCCTCTCACCATGAACAAGGCTTCTTGGGTCAAAGTATTGTCTCCTCTTTAATTCTCTCTGAGTTGCTCTGCCCTGGAGTCAGTAAAATTGCATCAAGCACTTTTTTAACAACCCCTCCTTTTCCAGCGTGCAGTCATGTCTCCTGGGTGGGACTTTTGCTGAGTTATCCTGGAGCAGGGAAATGTCAAAAAAGCTCCAGAAGGCCTTTTGAGGGTGTGTTCCCAAGGGGGTTATGTCAACACACTAAAGAATGGATGCCTTGTGTGGGCAGGCAAAGCCAGGGCCTGAGATACACCAGCTTAATGAAGAGGATTCAGCCTGAAGCACTAGAATGGGTCACTTCAGATGTCTCACAACCTCTTGTGGCCCTACAGCTGCTTGGAGGGGTTTGACAAAGAGCTCTTGGACATTCCTAAGAAATGAGAGATGCTGTGTGGACAAAAAGAAGGGGCTCTTTGAGGAGCTGAACTGGGCTGCAGGGTCACAGAGCAAGGGAAAATCATGACAAAGGGGGTGTCCTGTGCAGGATGGGTGCTCAGAGAGGGCTTGAAGGATTGCTGCTGGAAAGCATGCTCCTTAGGGACACCCTTCTGCCACGTGACCCCCATTTCTTCTGTCTGTGACTTGGCTTTGCTAAGGCATTACCCATCATATCTGAGAAACTGTGGCAGTCTGGTGAAGTTCCCACTGCCTGGAAAAGGGGAAACAAAGCTCCCATTTTCAAAAAGGGGAAAAAAGGGAGATTAGGGGAACTATAGGCCAGTCAGAGGTGGGCCCATACCAACCTCGTGAAGCTCAATAAGGCCAAGTGCAGGGTCCTGCACTTTGATCAGGGCAACCCCAAGCACAGATACAGGCTGGGCAGAGCATGGATTGAGAGCAGCCCTGAGGAGAAGGACTTGGGCGTGTTGGTTGATGAGAAGCTCAACATGAGCCAGCAATGTGTGCTGGAGCCCAGAAACCAACCGTGTCCTGAGCTGCATCATCAGCAGCTTGACCACTAGGTCGAGGGAGGTGATTCTCTCTTTCTGCTCTGGTGAGACCCCCCCCTGCAGTGCTGGGTCCAGTTTTGGGGTCTCCAACATAAGAAGCACATGGAGCTGTTGGAGAGAGTCCAGAGAAGGTCACAGAGATGATCAGAGCTGCTGTGAAGACAGGCTGAAGGAGTTGGGGTTGTTCATCCTGGAGAAGAGAAGGCTCCAGGGAGACCTCAGAGCACCTTCCAATGCCTGAAGGGGCTACAGGAAAGCTGGGGAGGGACTTTTTATAAGGAGTCATAGGTTGAGGAGAATGGTTTTAAGCTGAAAGAGAGGAGATTGAGCTGAGACATTGGGAGGAAGTTCTTTACTGTGGTGACACCCTGACCCAGGCTGCCCAGAGAAGCTGTGGCTGCCCCATCCTGAAAGTGTTGAAGGGCAGGTTGGATGGGGCTTGGAGCAGCCTGGGCTGGTGGGAGGTGTCCCTGCCCATGCAGGGGGGTTGGGAACAAATGATCTTTAAGGTCCCTTCCAACCCAAACCCTTCTGTGATTCTAGGAATTCTCTGCTATGTACTGCATTTCTCTCAGGATGGCAGGGGTTTGCTGGCACTAGCACAAAGCTGATCATGAGCAAAGAGTAAAAGGTCCTCCACACCTCCAACTGCAGCTTTGTCTCCTATGTTATGCCTTGCACACCAGAAAAAAAGGCCTTTAGCCAAAATTTCTGCAAACTGCTGATTTTTGCCTCAAGTGAGTTAACTTGGATTAAGCACATATGGTTTTCCTGGTAGAAACAAGGCTTTTTATTATTTCCATATTTCTTTCCTTCACCGTGTGATGGCTCAATCTAACATGTGGTGCTCTGAGCACTGGGGATCTCACAGTATCACAGAATCACAGAATGGTGAAGGTTGGAAGGGACCTTAAAGATCATCAGGTTCCAACACCCCTGCCATGAGCAGGGACACCTCCCACCAGCCCAGGCTGCACAAGCCTCATCCAACCTGCCCTTCAACACCTCCAGGGAGGGGGCAGCCACAGCTTCTCTGGGCAACCTGTTCCAGTGCCTTCCTGCCCTCCTGGGGAAGAATTTCTTCCTGATGTCTGACCTGGATCTCCCCTCTCTCAGTTTAAAACCATCACCCCTTGTCCTGTCACTGCCCTCTCTGGTGAAAAGCCCCTCCCCAGCTTTCCTGGAGCCCCTTCAGGCCCTGGAAGGTGCTCTCAGGTCTCCCTGGAGCCTTCTCTTCTCCAGGCTGAACACCCCAACTCTCCCAGCCTGGCTCCAGAGCAAAGCTGCTCCAGCCCTTGGATCATCTTGGTGACCCTTTTCTGGCCCCTCTCCATCAGCTCCGTGTCCTTCCTGTGCTGAGGGCTCCAGGGCTGGACACAACACTCCAGGTGGGGTCTCACCAGAGCAGAGCAGAGGAGCAGAATCACCTCCCTGGCCCTGCTGGCCACACTTCTTGTGATGCAGGTTACCAAAACCTGCCTTCCTATGGGTCTGGGTGTTGTGAATCTCTAGGTTGAATCTCTAAAATCTAATAAGGGTTGGGATTTTGCTGCAGACTTTCCCTCTGAACAACCAGTAAAGGTTTTCACCATTGACAATGAGCAGTAAATCTCCAGTCACAGAAGACCTCCCAGCTCTCCATCTTTCTGTCAAAAATGATCAGAATTGAACTGCATGTTCCAGTTCTACCTGGGGGGAAAAAAAAGAAGAGGACTGAATGGTTAGGCAGGCAAAGACACTTGCAGGGAGGCAATCACAGGGTAGCATGATTGCACAGTTCCCATTTCCCTAGAAACCTGGGCAAACAAGATGTTCATGGCTTTTGATTGTGTCCTGCTGTGAGTTGCCAACTTCAGCCTGCAAACATCCAAAAGCCACTGCTGTAGCAGCCACATATGACATCTGCTGCCCAACAGGAGGACGTGAAATCCCTGGTAGCAGGGGACCTATTTCTGTCGAAACTTCCCAGGCAATAATGCTAGGAAAGTGCTTCCTAAAATGCAGAAGATAATGGGAAGCTGAGAGAACGTTTTCCAAAAATTCGTTTTCAGTCCCCTCTGACAATTGCCACTGAATCTTCAAATTCTCTTCTGATCCCAGTGCAAAGCAAAATAAGCCTTAAATAAGGTCTGGACGATGGCCTGGATGAATATTAAAATATTTGCATTGAGATCTCTAACTGCATGGGGTGGAGCAACAGGGTCATGGCCTAAAAATAGGAGTGGGCAGGTGAAGTCACCAGCTGAAGGTGACATTTCACATGGTTGTCCCTAGACAGCCCCACATCAGAGCCAGGAACAATGAGATGCTGAGCAGCACTGGAGAAGACACCAGCTAGAAGGGATGTCAAGGTGACAGAAATGTTGTGATGGGGAGTCACACACCCCTCTTACCAAGGTGTGTTACAGAGGGTTATATGTCAGATATATGTTATTTGTGAGCTTACTTGTCACAAACATTTGTGCTGGGAACAATCTAGTCCCTCAGGTACTCCTACATCTTCCAAAACCAGGAAAGAAGTCACTCCTAGCCTGCAGAAATGCAGAAACATTTTCCCTGAGTGCCCCATGAATGGGATGAAGCACTGGGGAGTTCTTGAAAAGAACAGTGGATGGGATATATTGGCTGCATCATCTCAGATCTTGCCTGTACCAGTGGTGAAGGGACAGATGTGACACCCTTTATGATGCCATGATGGGTTGAAATGGGAAACATCTGATTGCACATATTTGTGTTTATTAGCAGCTTTGTTGAGGGAGGGGTTCAAATCCTTGTCTCCTGTTCCCAAATTATTTCCCCTTGTGTTGGGTGCAGCTGGAATCACCATTTCTGTCCTGACTCAGACTCCTCCTTAATTTGAGAAGTGTTCTGAGAAACATCAAAAAGCCAGTTGTGTCATTAGGGAAAGAAGATGATTGGGGTGTTGGAGCACCTCTCTTATGAGGAAAGGCTGAGAGAGCTGGGACTGCTCAGCCTGGAGAAGAGAAGGCTGAGGGGAGACCTTCTGAATGCCTGGCAGTATCTCAGGGTGGGTGCAGGAGGATGGAGCCAGACTCTGCTCAGCAGTGCCCAGGGACAGGACGAGGGGCAACGGGCACAAGCTGGAACATGGGAAGTGCCCCTGAAAGATGAGGGAAAACTTCTTGCCTGTGAGGGTGACAGAGCCCTGGGACAGGCTGCCCAGGGAGGGTGTGGAGTCCCGTTCTCTGCAGATATTCCAGCCCCTGGATGCAGCCCTGGGTGATGTGCTCTGGGTGATCCTGCTTCAGCAGGGGAGTGGGACTAGATGATCTCTAGAGGTCCCTTCCAACTCTGACAATTTTGTGTTTCTGTAACATATGGCCATAATTAATAATAATAATTAATTACTCCAGTCTTTAATTACACACAAGACACCTTGGTGTGCAAAATTGGATCAGAAAATATTGGCAGACAATCTAAAAAGACGAAAGTGAGTGTTATGTGGGTTCAGTTGGAAATGTGATGATCTAGAAGAGTGAACCAGACCTTAGTTTGATTAGTCATCTGCCAATCACACCAAGATGCCATTTTTTATTGTAGCTGAAGACACACCTGCTCATTACTTCTTTCCTATCACAAAAGTTGTATTGCTCTTATAATATGAACAGTATTGTGGAGCCAGCCTCATAAAGGAAGGCAATAATTAATTAACACAATCATTGCTACGTCTGTTAACCACAGATTCGTCTGTCCAGGTCTTGGCAAGTGCCCACCAGGCTCATATCTTCCCATACTATTTCATTTTGGCAGAGCTTTCAGACATAACTGCCATGACAGGGAATGACACAAATTGGGTGGAATGACAGCTCTTAGGACATCACATCACCCAGTCATATGTGTTTATCCCAGCTAAGTGCATTTGATTTCCTAATATTATAGTAGTGACCTGGACAAAAAGATCTATGAATTTGACAAATAAGAAAATATAAAATGCAAGGATGTCTTTTACTGGGCCAAACAGTGTCCTCTCTCTGAAATTTTAGCCAAGAACCTGCAGGAAAAGGTATAATGGACAAAGATAAAGTGAACACTTCCTAACAGAACTTCTCAGCTTTCAGCAGCAAGTGATTTAAAGCATTCCTGAGCTAAAGCTTGAACATGAGCTATGTTTTCTGTGCAGCTACTATGGACATATATTTTTTGGATGTCATCTAGAAACAAATTTCCATGCACCAAGTGAAAAAAGAAATGTGATGTTCCTGGTTGTTTCAAAAGCAAAACCAGGAACTTCTTCAGAACTCCCTTCATCACAAAGTAGTGAAAAATCCTCCCCTTCTCTGCACTGCTCATGGTTGTGCAGATCACGATCTAAAAAGAGCCCAAGTAGGTAAATTCACTTGCAGATTACCTAACTGGGATTTTGGTAACTCTTCCCCTCTAAGTGTTATTATTTACATTTTATTTATTATTATTTACATTTATTTATTATTATTTACAGTTGTTATTTACATTTTAATGTTGCTTTCCAATCAGCTCCATCTGATTTGGCAAAAGCTTCTCCTTGTGCTTTGTTCCTAAGGAAATTCCTGGGTCAAACACAGCAACCAGGAGCTGCTGTTACTCCTATTTAGCAAATAGCCCAAACCTTTGCTCTCCATTCAAGCATCTCGCAGACTTTGAAGAGTTTGGAAATCTAATCCCACACTGCAGCTTTGCAAACAACCCCTCTGTTTATAATGGGCCAAACCACAAAGCTAAATCCAACCACACTGAACCTTCACGTTGCTCAGTGCTTGATGTGAGCTCCAATTGCTGCCACGTGTTCCCACCTCTGTTATTTGTTTCCTCTGCCTTCCTGTTCCTCCTTCTCCCTGTGTCCAGAGGAAAATGCATCAGACCAAAACTGATGAGGCTTTCTAATACTGTTGAGGGTGTTACTGCAGAACTACATCCATTAAGTACCTTGAGGCTTGTCAGAAGCATCTGGAAAGTTATCCATCAAGGGTGTAATCAAAGACCTCTAAGATTTCACTCCTTTCCTCTCAGACAAGCCTCTTTGAATTTTCTTTTGGGTAAAAAACTCCACAACACCCCTGCTTCATCTCTAGTCAAAACATCACACATGAGGAAAACATACCCCATTTATATTCAAAATGTTGCTTACTAGTTTAGTGGCTTTTCTTCATCTGGGTCAGGGTTGTTGTTTGTGGGGTTTTTTTCCCTCCAGAATTGCACTATAAAAATTTAATGATCCTCTGTAGGGTCATTCTAAGTATTATAGACTTAGAAGGAGATCTGTGCTGGTTAAAAGTTAAGCACAAATGTTCACTTCCTAACAAATTGCTGCAGGGGTTCACACTGCCCATGAAACAGGACTCAGCATTGGGCAGTGACAACCAGGAGTAGGCACTTATCCTTTGCTCTCTAGAGGTTTGACCCACTTTAACCAACATTAAATGGAAACCCAACCACTGAAACAGGATACAGGCAAGGGAGTGAATTAAAAACCAGAATCAGTGCCTGGTTCCTTCATCTGTTTGTGTGTCCTTGATTCTTTCTGCCTTCTTGCTGTGTGATTTTCTAGCTCTTGTGACTTGGGCTGAAAGGTTCTGGGTTTTCTACAGGCTTCTGGGAAGCTGTGACACCTTCTGGATGGTTGTCCATTAATCTCTCTGGAGTTTGTGGCTTCATGTTCTGCTAAAGAACATTCTGCAGGGATGGGGTCAAGTAGTACTGTTTAGGCTGTGTTCATGTAGCTTGTTTCTCTCACCTCAGAGCAGGGTGGTCTACTCCATGGTGCCTACTGGGAATAGTCTTTGGCCTGTGCTCTCCTCCACTTTCCTTGGACATCACCTCACCTGTTCACTAGCATGAACCAATACACCACCAGCTCATGTTGGCACTGAAATGGGTTGGATTGTTGCAGAATTGTGCTAGAGTCCCTGCTCTGGCACGGGTTATTTGGCTGGCATAGATGCAGACCACATCTGTTGTAGTTGTATGAGCTGAAAGAACTCAGGATGTTACACCCCAAGGTCCTTCCACTCAAATGTTCCTTTGACTTTACCCAAAGAAATGCAGATATTGGTGCATAACTGAGTCTCAAAATGACAGCACCAGATTCTCATTTCTGTTACTTTAGAACAAATCTAGAAAAACTGCACTGACCATCTAGCTGATCAAGCACTAAGGCTGATCCATACAGAGTGGTTTGCTCTACAAAAGCCATTTCTCACCATGGATTGCTGGCAGCAACCATGGAGGTGGACTGTCCTTGGCTGCAGGTGATACTGGGTTGAGTAGGTGAGTGCTGGCCAGGATGGCTGCTCTTGGCACCACTCCCTACCTGCATGGTGACAGTGACTTTAGCAGTCCACATGACTCAAGGACAGCACCTTACCTGTTACACTGCAGCTCCTCAGAGGAGACCTGCAGCCACTCAAAATCACTGACAAAAAGCTTCCCTTAACAACAGACCTGAAAGATGCCACAGTTTGGACAAGGGATGGTCAACAGAAGATGATTTACCCTTTTGCACCCAAAATATCACACTATGGCATTGATTCAGGCTAATTCAGGATGGTAAACAGACATACCTCATCAAGACTGTGACATTAAGGAGGGCAGGTGATCCAAGGGCTGGAGCAGCTCTGTTCTGGAGACAGGCTGAGACAGTTGGGGTTGTTCAGTTGGTAGAAGAGAAGGCTCCAGGGAGACCTGAGAGCACCTTCCAGTACATGAAGAGGCTACAAGGAAACTAGTTAGGGACTTTCTACAAGGTGGTGGAGTGGTAGGATGAAAGGGAAAAGTTTCAAAGTGAAAGAGGGGAGATTTAGATCAGATGTTAGGAAGAAATTATTTCCTCTGTGGGTGGTGAGACACTGGCACAGGTTTCCCAGAGAAGTTACAGATGCCCCGTCCCTGGCAGTGTTGAAGGGCAGGTTGGATGGGACTTGGAGCAGCCTGGGCTGGTGGGAGGTGTCCCTGTCGATTCAGGGAGGTTGAAACTAGATGATCCTTAAGGTTCCCTCCAACCCAAACCATTCTAAGATTGCCAACTGTTGAAGTCAGCTTCTGCAAGTGTAGATCTCTGCTGTCTATGGCAACAGACTGTCAGGGGAAATGACCACAATGCCAGGACAGCAAACTCAGCCTCTTTTCCAGCTCTGTTCCTGCCTTCTCCTATTTCCCACATTCAGGGTGGAGTGTGTTCTTCATCAAACGCCAGCTTTTCTGGGAAGCCTGAGCCACTGTCTGTGATGCCTCCCAAAAACCCCAAAGACCTCAGCCTGATGTGTTTGCTTTCATATATCACAATCATGTAGCACAGCAGACTAAGCCAACGTTGCTGAGCTCCAGGCTGTACAGTTGGTGAAGATGTTTAGTTTCATTCATCACACAGCCAGTCCTCTCTCCTGGTCTCCCTCTGAACTAAACTACTAGTGTCACTAAGCTAAGTGAGTTTAAATCCACAGCTTTTTGTCACTGTGATGGTGCAAGCTGAAACCTGACTCGCAATAAACTTTAACCTCCTTTGTCACTATCCTTCATCTCTGCTTAGTCACTGCTTGGATTGATGTCAGGGGTTGGTTTCCCTGGGACAACATGTATTCTGTCCTGGAACCAGACTTCCTTGTGAAGAGACAGATCCTGTGAGCAGAGATGCCCATCCAGATGGAGGGTTCAGCTCAGGGGGTGAAGGCTGGACACGTTCTGTGCAGAAGAGATGCTCTAAGACAGTCCTCTCTGCTATTGCACAAGTGAACTCACCACAAAGCATGACCCTTTCTGTCTTTCTTGCTGGGAGCCCCTTTAGCATCAGCCCAGATGTTGATTTGGGAATTACTTGTTTTTCCTCTATTTATCTGTTTTGCTGCCAAACAATGAAATCATAGGGGTTAGCACTTCCCTCCTGGACTGGATGTTTATAACAAGCCAGTTCCAGCTAAACAAACTCTAGAGGAGATGTGTATCTTTTACAAGATCTTAAAGAATAAAGAAATAAAACCCTTGCAGGGGACCACGCTCTGTGGCCTGGGAGTGGTGGCCACATTTTGGACCCTGTTCCAGGATGAACACATGGCAGGAACACCAAGGAATAATGACCTATGATCAAACAGGAGGCAGGAGACACCAATGAATTTCCATGATAGTTTCTGCTTGACTCCAGCCACCCCATAATCCCATGGCTCCCGTTGCCATGACAATGGAGTGTCTCTTTGTTACAGGTGGGGAAACAAGTCATGGCAGGAGGTGTTTTAGTCCCCCTCCTTTAGCACCTGACTGATGCAGCAGGCTCATTTTGACACCCTTGACTCATGGCAAGGAGGAACCAGACGCTGGCACCCCAACCCTGACATGTCCTGCTGTCTTCCCATTTGGGATGAGGGAGAATTGCAAGTGCAAGATGTTTTACTGGTTAAAATATGTTTGTGTATGGTGCTGAGAGACAGCTATGTTTGGCCAAGAGGTCTCTGGATGATGACCAGGTGGAATACTGATCTGGGACAAAACCTCTTATCATGTCCCTGATTACTCAGGTACAGTGGTACCCTCATCCCCCATGGAAGCACCATTTCATGGGGATTAACTGGTGGTGACATCCCTACCATTAGCTCCCAACCTTTCATGCTGGTGGGACCTTTATCTTTTTTTTTTTTCCACTTCAGGAAGGACAAGGGACTACTGGAAAGAGTCCAGTGCAGGGCCACAGAGATGATTAGGAGACTGGAACATCTACCATGCGAGGAAAGGCTGGGAGAGCTGGGGCTGTTCAGCCTGGAGAAGAGGAGGCTGAGGGGGGATCTCATCAGTGCTTATAAATAACCAAAGGGTGGGTGTAAGGAGGATGGGGCCAGATGCTTTTCAGTGGTGCTGAGTGACAGGACAAGGGGCAGTGGGTGCAAACTGGATGGAGCACAGGAAGTTCCATCTGAAAATGAGGAAAAGCTTCTGTGAGGCTGGCAGAGCCCTGGGACAGGCTACCCAGAGGGGTTGTGGAACTTCCTTCTCTGGAGACATTCAAAACCTGAATGTGTTCCCTTGTGATCTACTGTAGTCAACCCTGCTCTAGTAGAGGGGTTGGACTAGATGATCTTCAGAGGTCCTTTCCAACCCTGACCAGTCTGTGATTCTGTGATTTTACATCCCTCCTTTCAGGGCAGCAACCCTCAGCTCAGCCCCTTGCTGTACAGCAGTAACTGAACTCCAGTTACTGTGCACACTCAGGGCCCTCAGCTTGGAAAGGACAAGATAATGCACTGTGTGAGCAGAAAATTCAATTAGCTCCCTTGGGCTCCATGTCCAACCTCTTGCCATCCAAAACTCAGCAATTAGCTTTCCCCCCCCTTTTTGTGTTGGTTTGTTTTTTAAAAATTTTTTTCCACAGCAGTTTTGATAAAGTCTGTGGACAATTCCTCTGAAACACAGCTGAGCTGCTGGTGGTTGTCATTTGTAGCAAGAACCTCTCATTTATACCCCTGGTCCTGGGAATTTAGTATTTATGTTGGGATACTAGCACTGTGGCTGGTCATTCTCCCTGGCAAGATACAGGCTGGGCATCTCCCAAGGTACAAGCGAGAGGACAAGAGGAAAAATCCTCAGGTTGTGCCAGGGGTGGTTTAGATTGGATAACAGGAACAATTTCTTCCCCAAAATGGTTGTTAAGCTCTGGCCCAGGCTGCCCAGGGAGGTGGTGGAGTCCCAGTTCCTGGAGGGATTTCAAGGCCGTGTTGATGTGGTGCTGAGGGACATGGGGCAGTGGTGGCCTTGGCAGGGCTGGGCTAAGGGTTGGACTTGTTTATCTTTGTGGTCTTTTCCAAGCAAAATTATTCTATGATTTTATGACAGGAAAATGTTAAAGATACTAGGAAAGGAGGGACAAACTCAATGTCCAACATAGTTTTGGCAAGTCCAGACTTCTAACCCGATGTCCATTGTTGTTCATGCAAAGTGACCATTCCCTGGGCCAGTCCCTCTGCCGGGTGCTGGACCACTCATCTCCCCCAGTTTTTAAGCAGAGGGGCTTCACCTTGCCATCAAGCAGTGTCTTGGCCCCACCACCCTGGAGAGGACAGCCTTCCATCCGCTGTCCCAGTGCAGCAGGTTGGTGAACCATCCCCAGGCTCCATGACTATCCCACACGGAGCAACGTTCAAGAGACACTTTGGCAACACCGTCCTCCCACCAGGCCCAAGCATCACCTTAACCGTGGCTGAGGGCATTCCCATGCCCTGGAGGAATGAGCTGGGTGTTTTCCAGGCATCACGCTTCACTGGGTGTTTTTCTAGCATGACTTTGCAGCTGCAGGGTGGGGTAGGTGGGGGAGCTGCAGCTCTGACTTGCTCGTTAGGACAAGGACTCTTAACGCACAAGGTTCGATGAGACCCGCTCATCATCTGAGCAGGAGGAAAAAAACAACAAACCACCTCAGAAATAACTTCAAATCAGGAGCAGTTACAAGTCTGGCATTTAGGGAGTCCTCTGAACTGTCTGTCATCCTCAGACGTTCACCACGAGGGAAATTTAATTAAAATGAGGTGCTGAGAGAGGCTCACCACTCTTCTCTCCATTAAGCGTGCTGCTTAATTAGAGAAACAAACCGTGCTCAGTGGCTCAGTGGAACAATCAAGACTCTTTAAGACAGGAGGTCCTCCAGTAGGAAAATAAAGGCTGAAGGCAGTGAAATATATTTTACCAGCACTGGTTTCAGCTTGCTCTTGGGATCAAAATGCTCCTGGTGACTGTCTAGTCCAGCTGATGAGCTGGTGAATCTTACCTGCACCCTGTAAAATGTATGGCTGGGAGAACAGAAACCCCCTCCCTTGTCAGGGTCTCCTGTTCTGCTTCCAAGTGCTTGTGTCCTGCAGAGATGTCTTTCCTGGAAAGGGTTTTAATAAAAACCCCTTTGATAGACCAGACGCTGATGCACGGTGTCTGATTCCCAGGGACTTGACTTTGATGGGACTTGGGTACCAGCAGGGGGTTAGAGGGCAGCAGAGGGACCAAGCTACCCTGGCTGTGTTCCTTTCCAGTTTAACCAGTTAGAAAAGCGAGGGAGCGCTCTCTCGTGGGCTACGCCGGGCATGAGCAGAGCGTGGGTCAGATGGGTTGGCTCAGAGGTGATTACTAAAGAAAATAAAGGCTGCAGAAGGAAGACACGACACAGCCAGCAAGGCAGGAAAGTGCAACCAGATGTCAGGTTGTTTTGATCTTCTCCTTGAAGAACCAAGGAAGAAGGAAGACAAATAAACCCCCCCCCAGTGTCAGAGCCACTTTTTGGCACTCGCTGTGCTCTTTGAGGCCAGCTGAGATGAAAGGGAAGGTCTGGGGGCTGTGGACTGCAGAAACATGTAGGACAGCTTGCCACGAGACACAGACATGCTGGGTTTGATCTAACTTCCCCCATGTGAGGGCTTTGGCAGCAGCAACCAGCCCCTGGGGCTGGCAGCAGGACAAGGAGATTTCAGTTGGGTGTTCTGCTCATGAAGGTGAGAAGGTGGTGAACCTTCTCAGGTTCACCTGAGAAAGAAGGAAGAAATGCAGATGATGGATGGGAAGAAGAGCCTGGTAATTGGTACATGAGGTGTTGCTCAAGGTTGACTCATATTCCCCTCCTTTAAAGTCTTGCAGTCACACTTGACTTTGCTGTGTGGATGAAATTGTTGGCCTGTGGTCTTACAAAAAGCTTGTGACAAAGCAGAAAACCCTGAAACCATTTCTCCCACCTCCTGGAGTACCCTCCATCTCTTTGGACCTGCCTTGGTGTACTGTGAAGCACACAGAATCATACAATAATGGAATGATTTTGTTTGGAAAAAATCTTTAAGATCATCAAGTCCAACCATTACCCCAGCACTGCCAAAGCCACCACTAACCCATGTCCCTCAGCACCACATCTACACAGCTTTGAAATCCCTCCAGGGATGGTGATTCCACCACTCCCCTAGGCAGCCTGTCCCAGTTCTTAAACATGCAAGTTATTCTGCTTGCACCACAACCACATACCCTCCTCTGCTTCATCTCCTGGTACTGGAGCTCTCAGAAACTAGAATAGTCAGCAGGAAACTCCAGCATGGAAACTGGAGCCTTTTCTAGCCCAGCTTCACTACATGGAGCTGAGCTAATGTGTGAGATGTTGATTCTTACAGCTAAGCATATCTTTAAGTACTTTATTGAGGTTCCTCCCAGCCCAGGATAATTTCTCCTTTGTCTTCTTGTTTAAAGGATACTCAGAGGTTGGGATAGGACCAAAAGTAGAGTTTGATACTGCTGTGGATGGGCATCTTTGCTCCATCAGCTGAATATCTGATGGCATATTTACACTACTCTTTGAGATCCTCCCTCCCAGTCAGCCAGGTTTAAAATCTTCAGGCAGATCAACATTTAAACAGTCTAGTGCTCAGAAAAAAAACAGCATAAACTGCTCAATATGGGGTAAAACATGACTTGCACAGATGTCTACAGTCTTAGGGAAGAAGGAGAATTGAGGGCTCTTTGCTGTACCTGCTGTGTTATCTACTCAGTATTTCAGTCAGTCACAGTAAAGTTAACTCAGATACAGGCTTGGAAATGTTCTGTGCTCTTTAAAACCCAGGAGAAGGTAACCCAGGGTCTAGTGTCTTATTGTACAAGATGACATACGTGGTCTGCTTCAGTGACAGCTGGAGAAGCTAAAATGGTAGAAGAAAGGAGGCAACAACTGTGTCCCTTTTTCACAGCATGAAGCCAGCAGTGCTAGCAGGAAAAGGCAAGTTGCCCTCCCCAGTGCCTTGCCCCTGCTAAATCCTTCTGAGAAGAAGGCAGTCCTAGAACCTGGGGAAGTGGTTTCTCACCAGACTGCTCTGTTTTGCCTGCCTTTGAGCTCTGCAAGCCTCACAGAGACACTCTGACATTGATTTAAAAGGTCAAATGAGAACTGGCTTGGCCAGGGTTGGTGCCTGGGCCCAGATCAGATGTTGGACTTCTTGATCCCCAGTGGGGAATGAAGGCTGATGGAGTTGGAACCACAGAAATTGAGGACCAGCCCATCAGAGCCAAGGACAGTTTAGGAAGGGATTTTCCCACTTCATCTCCCTGCAGCTCTCTTTACAGATCCCTGCAGACACCCATGCAGCCTAGTCTGGCTATGGACAAGCCAGGAGGTTCCTCAGGCAGCAGATTCAGTGCTTCCCAGACCTGGACATTCCTCTTGCCTTTTCCTCCCACAGCTCTGAGAATCCAAGGTTCCCATCTGGGCTTGCAGAGCTCTCAGCAGTGACTGCTTGTGCCTCGTGCCTGCTACCCAACCACAGCAGAGCTGGAGATAACAGAGCAACACAATTTCAGCCTGAGAGGCTTATGGTTATCAGCTTAGGAGATGTAGGTCCTCAGGGAGTTTTAATCAGCAGAGACACTTTCACACCCAAAGAGACAAAGATATTATCAATTCCCTTAAATGGGCACCAGAAGAGCTGAGCTGCAGCTCTTGAGACTCTTCCTTTGCTCACCCTGGCTGAAATAAACTGCTCCCTGAACTGCAGTGATTCCATGCTGGTCCCCAGCTGCTCCAGCTCTTCAATGGGCCCACTTTGAAAGTTAAATTTCTCTGAGGGATTTCATTTTCCACCAAGAATGTGCTGTTTATTTCTCTGACCCCTCCGGATGAGACCCTTTGTGCTGCCCACCCTGGAAAGCTGTACCAGGGCACAGCAGGCTGCTCTTGAAAGCTGCCTGGCTGTCTTCTGGGTCAATGTTTACTTCCACCAGTGGTTTTGATCTGGTTTTGCTCTCCCCCTCCCCCAGGACAAGCTGCACTTGCAGAGTACCATGCTGTGCAGCAACACATAATAGGGACTTAGAGAGGTGTTAGCCTGGATGTACATGTTTCAGATGAAGGGATTAATACCTGGGGGCTTGTCTAGGACTCCTGCAGACTCTGAGTTTGAAATACAGCAGTGTTTACACTGGGGTTTATCCTTTATCTTGCTTCTGTCAATATCTTCATTAAACTACAATTCTCTAAAAAGAAAAAAACCTAATCCCGACGTGGTTGGCATGAAGATGGATAAGAGCAATTAAGGATTGTTTCCTCCTCCCTTCTGTGGTTAGGTGCATTGCAGGTATTGCTGGCTATTTGATGGCTGGGTGGCAGTTAGGACTGGTTGTTCTATGCCACCAGGAGGCAAAAAAAAAAAAGAGACACTGAGGGGGTTTTGTTCTGCTATCTCTAACCTTGGCTTTATTGAGGAGTTACAGCATGTGTTTAACAGATGTGTCACTCCAGCTGTGTTAACTGAGGTTGAGTAGCACGATAAATTAACCCTCTGCAAGAGTCTATATGGTTCAAATAGCCCTTGGAAGTAGTAACCTCATGGGTTACCTTATGAATGATAATTAAGGGGCACTAAAAAGTAGGTGTGCTCTGAAACTGGGTACATTGTTCCTCGTTAACTTTTGTGCAAGCTCTGGAAATTAAATTAAAATATTTCCTTCAGAGATGATCCCCAGAAAGGCTTTAAATACAGTTAAAAAAACCCCAACAAATCCAGCAGAAATTCCTACATATTAACATTTCTGCCAGTTTGAAATAGGGCCAGTTATTTACCAGTAAACTGAGAAGGCATTTGCCCAACCCTGTGGACACAGAGGGAACTAATGGGAAGGCCTGTGCAGACCATAGGCTTTCCATGGGAGAAGGATTTACGGGGAGTCAGCAGAGCCCAGCTGCAGCCAGGTGGTGACTCTTCTGCCATGCTGCAATGCAGAGTTGGCCAGATATTGCCAGAGCAGCCCAGAGAATATATCTATTCCTAAAGCAGGAAATACGAAGCCATCAGGTTGCTGGAGACTCCTACCTGCTAAGACCTTCCATGTCTCCAGGGAAGTTCAAACCTAACTCATGGAATCATAGAATCATAGAATGCTTTGGGCTGGAAGGGACCTTAAACATAATTTAATTCCAACCCTTCTGCCATGGGCAGGGACACCTCCCACCAGCCCAGGCTGCTCCAAGCCCCATCCAACCTGCCCTTCAACACTGCCAGGGATGGGGCAGCCACAGCTTCTCTGGGCAACCTGGGCCAGGGTCTCACCACCCTAACATTAAATAATTTCTTCGTAATATCTGATCTAAATCTTCCCTCTTCCAGTTTGAAACCCTTCCCCCTTGGCCTATCACTCCATGCACTTGTAAAAAGTCCCTCCCCAGCTTTTCATGCTCCGTATTAATTAAATTTTTGATTGATTGATTGTAACCCCTCATTATGGACAAAGTCATATTAGAAAATGGAGATAGAAGAAATTACTGCATCTGATCCTGGTAAATTAGTAATGTGTGGCACTGGGAGAGCTCTCATGCAGTAAAATTTGGGTACTGAGCAGGTCAGATGCTGTCAGAGATGTGATTTAGGGTTGCCTGGATGTGCATCTAGGAACCTGGGTGGTTTCTTTCTCTTCTCCTGTATGATCTTCAATGCAACATCTGCAGAGACCAAGATTGCCTTAACAATGTTGGCCTATGTGATACAAGTCCACAGTTCTAACAGATGCAACTTACCTCTCAGGTCTTGTTTCATCCCACACTGAAAAGAACACAAAAGTTTGGGTCTATTCCATGGATTTCCTATGCAACCTAGGCTAAACTTTGTGTGTCCTCAGGTTCTTGGTCTTTAAATGATGGTTCTGATGCTGTTCTACCACCAAATATTGGTTAGGTGTCTGGGGAGCCAGGTGACAGGGGACAAAGGTAGGCACTGTGGTAGGCAAGGTGAGAGCTGGAGGAAGATATAACACCAGTACTGGTGTTGGCTTGGGCAGTGGTTCAGTATCCAAGTTAAAAATCTCTCCAGTAAACATGTGAAAGCTCAGGTGTTTGGGTAAGATTGTAAAACTGGCTACTGTCGTCAAGATGTCAAAGATAACAGAGGCTGGGAGAGACCTCATGGGGCAGAATCACAGCATCCACATCATGGAAGGGACCTCTGGAGATCATCTAGTCCAACCCCCCTACCAGAGCAGAGTCCCCTAGACTAGATTACACATGCACACATTTGTGGGGGTTTGGAATGTCTCCAGAGAAGGAGACTCCACGACTTCTCTGGGCAGCCTGTCCCAGGCTTCTGACACTCTTACAGGAAAGAAGTTCTTCCTGATATTCCCATGGAACCTCCTGTGCTCCAGTTTGCACCCACTGCCCCTTGTCCTGTCACTGGACATCACTGAACAAAGCCTGGCTCCATCCTCCTGACACTGCCCTGAACGTGTCTGTAACCATGGGTGTGGTCGCCCCTCAGTCTCCTCTTCTCCAAGCTCAAGAGACCCAGCTCCCTCAGCCTTTCCTCATCAGGGAGATGTTCCACTCCCTCCATCATCTTTGCGGCTCTGCCCTGGACTCTCTCAAGCAGTTCCCTGTCCTTCCTGAACTGAGGGGCCCAGAACTGGACACAATATTCCAGATGTGGCCTCACCAAGGCAGAATAGAGGGGGAGGAGAACCTCTCTTGACCTACTAACCACACCCTTTCTAACCCACCCCAGGAGGCCATTGGCCTTCTTAGCCACAAGGGCACATTGCTGGCTCATGGTCATCCTCCTGCCCACCAGGACCCCCAGATCCCTTTCCCTTGAGCTGCTCTCCAGCAGGTCAGCCCCCAACCTGTACTGGTACATGGGCTTGTTCTAGATGTTCTGGTCTATTTCCTCCATGGGGTTTGTAAAGCCTTAGCATAAAGGAAATGCAACTCAGTGTCAAGTTCAAGCTTTATTTTAGGGAAAAATATCATTTATCAGATCTGGCAGGATCTGATGAATGCTCCAGTGAGTTTATGTGGTTGAGGGAAGGTTTACAGCATAGCACAGGATAAGTCATCATGCAAAACTTCAGCCAGCAATTCATGAGTCCGTTGACGCATTTGAAAGTCTTGTTACCATTCACCATGAACAGGGTTGGCCAAAACCCATCATTCATTTTCTGCTGGAAGATTTAGTGTGATTTGATTTTCTCTTTGTTTGTTTGGGATATTATTTTTTTTCTTATGTTTGTTTTTTTTGGCAGCACTGCAATGAATTCATTTATTTTTTTAAATATCCAAGGAACCACAGGTTTCCTGAACTCTGCAAGTGCTGGATGGGTTTGTTGCTCCCCTCAGGTGTTCTGATAAGGTCACCAATTAAATCCTCATTGTCCATGAGCTGCTGTGGCTCGTTTCCAGGCTTCTCCATGTGGGCCAGGCTTGCAAAGTGTACTTCATACACTCATCCTCCTTCAACTTCCCTGCTCGGTACCTTTAGTCCCAGATAAGACACCTGACAATTTCTAAGGTCTCCAGACATAGATCCAGACATGTCTGGAATTTTTCTAAACCTGACATATTTCAAGAAAAACCTTTTAGACACATTGGGCAAGTGCTTTTTCAGTTAACACCATATGAGACACCCCATCTCCTCCAGTACCTGGCTTTAACTTGCTTATTAGAAGTCCAGCCTCACTAAGCCTCATGTAAAGAAAATGATGAACAGTAGCCACTTCTTAGCTGGATTCTAAGAGGTCTGGAAATTTTCCCTGGAAGAGGAACATTTCTCTTTGAAATGGGACCCTTGAAGGCTGACATATAGCTGTCCTGATGCAAAGACATAGCTACTCTGATGCAAACCAGATCATCTGGAGAAAAAGGGATTCCTCATGCTGGACTGCAAATTGAAAACAGGATAATATTGCACAGCAGGACACTCTCTCCAAAAAATACCAGCTCCACCTAAACCATGAGACATGAAACCCTTCCCATGCTGCATGGCCAAGAAACTGATGTCAGACTGGGTTAGCATCAAGCTGTCAACCCAAAATCACAGGAAGAACAAAATGGAGAGGAACTTGTAAAGCATTAAAGGATGGAGGTTAAGTAAAGCCAGGCTGGAGTGGGAATAAATTTTGTCAGTCTGACTTGACATGATTTTTGTGATTGAGTCACAAGTCTGGTATGTAAAGTCAAGTAGTGGTGTTGTCTTCTTAAACACCTACAGGTTGTCATCCTGCTGAAAGATGATATTGAGGGAGGAAATTAGTGCTACACAGACAGTGTGTCCATGTCATAAGGAAATAAAAAAAAGATTAATTGCTATTTTGAAATAAAAGAGTAAATGAAGAGCCTCCTTTGGTAGTGTTTCCTAGTGGAGCTGCTGGGTTCTAATTTTTTCCAGTGCTGGTCAGTAACTGTATCACATTATCTAGAAGAAACAGAAAAATCATTATTCATAAAACTGGTAGATTGGTCTGGACATCTCATGAAATGGACATATTTGAAAAGTACTTACTAAACTAAAACCAGATGGTTTTGCATACAGCTGGGAACAAAGAATTCATACCAGTGCCATTCCAAGGCAGAGGTTTGCATTAAGGAAAGCAGAGATGGGCTTGGAAACAGTGATGCTGCAACTGTGTGTATCTGAGCTGGAGAATGGAAGGGGAGAAAAATCTAACAGGTGATAAGAGTTCCTATCACCTCTTCATTCAGCAGTAAGGAGTGAAGCTCACTGATGGATAGTCTTTTTGATTTAAGAAAGAGAAGGAAAACTAAAAGTTAATTTCAAAGGAGTTTACAAAGATTAAATCCTAAAAACATGCTCTATGGTAAACACCTCAAAGAGCTGTGTATTTCACTCAGAGGAGGACTAGGATGTGAGCTAGTTATGGTGTGCAAATGTCTGCAGGGAGGTGATATTTATTGTGCTCTCCAGTTTTTGTTTCTCAGGCAGGGGCAGATTAAGCCAGCTGCAGGAAGCTGAAGCCAGACACACCAGACATTAAGTGGGTATTTTTAATGTTGATGGTAATTAACAGTTGGAGTAATAGATGTGGGAACTTGGTAGATCCTCCAAGGCTGGAGCTTTTAATTAAGGCTCAGAGGATGTGAAGAAAGGGTATTATGAGTGTTGCCATGCTGCATTCCCTGTATTTTTTCTATAATCAGTGGAGATATGAGACTTTTCTGCTGGGAAAGTCAGAAAAGGAGCCAAGACTTTCCCCCGTCTCTGCTGGCTGCAGAGAACTTCCAGACAAATCAGCTTTATTCAGCAGTGCCCTCTGGTATAAGTCATTAAACACCACCTTTTATTTTCAGGATGCTTGAAGAGCTCTGAGCAGCAGCAGCTCCTGGCAGGCTACTTGGCCAGGCTGCTGTGGGAGGTCAGACCGAGAGATTAGAGCACCCTCTTCTGCTCTAAAAATTTAAAGCAAAGTGGTTTAACCAGCTGTGGTTTAACCTTCCCGTGGGAAATGTTATGGCTGTGTGAACGCACGTGTCTCTTACTCACTCCAGTGAGCAAGGAAGAGTGTTGGGAATTGCCCTGGTGGTGTGCAGGTAGCACAGCATGACACAAACATCATTGCTGGGTGATGTGGTTGTTGCAGTAACGACGGGAGAGAAAAAAGCAAAAGTTGGAGTCATACACCAGCTCTTAAACTGTACTGTTAATGTTTAATTAATGTTGTGGTGGCTGCCCCCTTCCCTGGAAATGTTCAGGGCCAGGTTGGATGGGGCTTGGAGCAACCTGATCAGGTGGGAGGTGTCCCTGCTCTTGCAGGGGGGTTGGAGCTAGATGATCTTTAAGGTCCTTTCCAACCCAAACCAGTCTGGGATTCTGTGAATTCCAAATGGTTGAATTATCTTAGTAACTGGGTTTTGTTTTCTTCTTCCTCAGCTGCATTATTTACATACACACATGGCAAATCATGCTCTGCCAGGACCTGAGTTTGTTTTGCCAAAGTAGGAGTCTTACTCCTAGTCCTGGATATCCTAAGCATGGGGGAAATGTAGCTGAGCTATTTGGGACAACCAGCTTCTCCTACCGAGAGAGGATTCCTGCCCCTGTTACCACTTGGTTGCTGGAGGGTCTTTCCTTTTACTGGCAAACAAGAGGCAGAATAAAAGGGAGAAAATGACAAAGGTTTCAACCTGCTTGGCTATGACAAAATATGAGTTGTTAAAGGCCAGAGTAATTATGCTAATAATTACTATGCTAATAATACAGACCTCCACGTCAATTCTTTTAAAATCTTTCCTTGTTGGGTGCCTGACCCACATATTTTTTTTTCAACATAGGGGATTTTAGGGCTATAAACATCCCCTAGAAGAGAATCGCTGGAGTTTTGCATCTACTCCAGGAGACTTTGAAACTGCTGACCCTGAGTGACATTTAACTGTTGCTGACAGCAAAATAAATGAGACAGCAGAGAGCATGTGATATATGGATAGAGATGTAGGCATATTTGTGTATGGATAAACCAAACTTTTCAGTTCACAAAATTGGAGCCCTGGATGCAAAAAACTTCATTTAATTTCATGCTCTGATCAACACTCAGTCTCAACAACTGATGCCTGAGTAGCACACAAAGAATTCTCAGTTTGGGTTTGACTTCAACGTGTCTTTTAGGCACTTTGCAAATGTGAAGTAGTTTGGCAATTCCTGGTAACCATCTCGAGTTGTGTCAGTCTTCACTGAACCTTCTGGATCTGGGCCATGCAAGGAAATCACTGCATGGGAAGAAATGAATGAAATGGAGAGAGCTGCTCTCCCCAGTGTATCTGAAAGGCTTTGTGGCTTCCCATAATCATTAGTCATGGAGAGAGAACCGTTGCTGAACACACACCAGTGAGGCGTGTATAATTTATATGGTGTATTTGAAGTTAATACTGCTAAAAGGTTGAATTAGAAATGGTTCCCTCTAGACCACAGATGCCAGTCCTGTGACCTTAGCTAAATTCTTGCAAGGGTCTTCCTAGCTAGGATGGGCTTGAAGACATTTGAGGTCTTCCCAGGATGACAGTTTTACTGCCAGGTTGACTGGGGAAGAAAGGAGTCTGGGAGTGTGGGGAGGGTTGTTGGAGGGCTCATCTGAAGGAATCTTGGGGTTGGAAGGGACCTGGAAAGATGACCCAGCCCAACCCCCCTGCCAGAGCAGGGTCACCCAGAGCACATCACACAGGAACGTGTCCAGGGGGGTTTGAATGTCTCCAGAGAAGGAGACTCCACAGCCTCTCTGGGCAGCCTGGCCCAGGGCTCTGTCACCGTCACAAGAAAGAAGGGAAATAACAGAGAAGATTTTGATACAAGTCTAAAAAGCTCTCTTGATGTGTCCCAGGAAAAAATGGGGGAAAAAGGAAAGCAACACATGGACAGGATGCCTAAAATCAAATATTCTGCTTACCCCAAATCTAAAATAGCTCTTGTCTCTGCTGCTTAAAGGGCAGAAGAGAGCTATCCCTGCCACTGTGCAAAGAGATTTAAGGAGCTGTTCTGCAGGGGCAGATTCTGAGAACTAAATCCCACTAATCCAAGGGCAGAGCTTTAAGATGCATCCCTACAATTACCAAGTTAGACGTGAGTGCGACTCTGCACTGTGGCAGTTCAGGGTGAAGCAGCCTTGGAGCTCTAGAAGACCTTCCTCCATGAACTAAGGGCTTGGGAGGATGTACCCCAAGACATGAAACCCTGGAGGAGAAGGATGGCCCTCACCGAAAGGGACATAAGAAGCTCTTGACACAGCGTGGAGGGTCCCAGGGCACCCACCCAGCTGCAGTGGCCCATCCAAGCAAGAAGTTGAAGGAGGTGGACACCCAAGCTCACTTGCAGGGGAAGCTGGCCATGTATTGCCTCTCCTTGAGGCAGGACCCACCTCTGAGGACAGCTACTGCCACAGATGAGAAGCTGTGGGTGGCTCCTTCTGAAGGTCTCTCTCCATCAGGCTAGAAGACCTGTGGGTGCATTGGCAGCAGATGCTGCACTGCAGTGCTCTGCGTTGCACGTCTCGGTGGCCGAGGATCCAGGATAAAAATATTTCTCCAGTAATAAACAGGTAAGCTGATGTAAGGGGCCTGCTATTTTTAGAGCACAAACCTGGTCGGATCAGCAAAATTTCTCAGCCACGAGGTGACACTGAGGATGGTGGGGAGGCTGTTGTGGGTTTCTGTGCCTGGCTGAGAAGGGTGAGGTTGTTATTCCCCAAAACAACAATGGGCTCCTAGTCTTTAACCAAGAATGTTTTAAGCCCAGAGTGAATACAAAGCTTTTGCTTTGACAGGTATTTAAGAGTTCTTTATCTAAATGCAAGTCATAATCCTCTTATTCCTTCATTTTGGAATTGCTTGTTTATCCACTTTCCATTTTGTCAGGTTAATAGAGTCTTCCATGAGTTTTGTCTGGAAAACCTTTTCAGAAAGCTTTAAAATCCTATGGGTACGTTCAGTTTGGGGCCCCTCACTACAAGGAGGACATTGAGGGGCTGAAGCTTGTCCAGAGAAGGGCAATGGAGCTTGGAAAGGTCTGGAGCACAAGTCTTAGGATAAATGGCTGAGGGAGCTGGGGGTATTCAGTCTGGAGAAAAGGAGGCTGAGGGGAGACCTTCTCACTCTCTACAACTGCCTGAAAGGAGGTTGGAGCCAGGGGGATCAGTGTCTTCTCCCAGGTAACAAGTGATAGGAGGAGGAAATGGCCTCAAATTGTACCAGGGGAGGTTTAGATTGGATAGTAGGAACAATTTCTCCCTGGAAAGGGTTGTCAGGCCCTGGCCCAGGCTGCCCAGGGCAGGGGGGGAGTCCCCATCCCTGGAGGGGTTTCCAAGCCCTGGAGATGGTGCTGAGGGACACGGGGCAGGGGTGGCCTTGGCAGGGCTGGGGGAAGGGTTGGGCTGGATGATCTTAAAGGTCTTTTCCAACCAAAATGATTCTATGATTCTATGTATCTCTAAGTATATGTGTGTCTGGGTCTATATTTGTGTGTCCAGGTGTGTGTGCTCAGCTCCATGTGGGCTCAGATTCACATAAACCACTCCCTGAGGACGCTGAATCGGCAGAAGCTTCTGGCTCTGTGTGTTTCACCCTTTTATTTGCTTTTATGTGTGTTTGTGTGATCTGGGATTTATCCTTCAGCAAATCAGAAGCCGCAGTGTATCCCCAGGCCGTGCTTGCTGCTGCAAAGGGAGCAGTGTCAGTCTTCACTGTCTGGGTTCAAGAACACACACATAGAATGTGTAGAGTTGGAAGGGACCTTTAAATGTCATCTAGTCCAGCCCCCCCTGCAGTGCACAGGGACCTTTTTAACTAGATCTGGTTTCTCAGAGCCTGGTCAAGCCTGACCTTGAATGTCACCAGAGATGGTTCCTCTACCACATCTTGACAACATATTGCGAAGCTTTTTAAAATGTTCCTGCAAGTGTGCACTGAAGAGCTATGGTACATCTAACCAACATTGTTTGGACATGGTGCAGTGGCCTGTGTGGTGCATGTCCACGTGTCTGTGCAGGGTGTTGACACTCCCTGGACTTGCACCTTGAGAACTGTTGTGTAATTTGGGCTGACTCAGCCATACCCACCTGCACTGAGCAAATGAGTACACAGGAAGGCCAAGGTAATCTGTTTCTCTTCCAGCAGCTGGTGATGCACCTCCTGCCTTCCTGAAGAACTCGACGTGGATTTTCCCACCTCTAAAACAATGTCACTTCTCCCACTGTGTCCTGACAGCTTGTTCTGGCTGCTGTCAAGGCACGTTAGACTGCAACACCTCAACACTGGAAATTCATTCAGGACATTTTGCCAAGTTCCCTGGTGGCTGTTCTTGGCAATAACCTTACTTTGCTGTCCAGCACATTGTTCTCTTTTTAAAATTGGGCTGCTTGGACCCTGGAACTGTGACCCCTTCTTTTCCAAAGCCTTTCCAGAGGTGGCTGCCAGGTTAGCACTGGAACGAATAAGCAGGGACCCTTCACTAGATCTTGGCCACAGGCTGGATTATGTGATCTTGCAAGAGGAATGTGTGACATCAAAAGCTCTGGTTAGATTCATTGACTTTGGAAAGCTTTCCTCAGCTTTCATAGGCCCTCTGAACCCTGGATTCTGTGAGGTAGCTACACTTTTAGGGAAAAGCTGGAATAAAGCCATTTTCTCATGGATGTGCATCAATAACAAACTGGATTCCACCACCCACCATCCTGCTTTTGCAAGGACCCTGCCCTCTCCAACCCAAGTTTTGTTTACAATTATGAAATATTTCCAGTGGGCTCATGTTGGCATCATTGCTTCCAATGAGGATATTTGGATGGACACAGCCAACAAGTTAGCAAGTGCACTCAGGAACCAGGGGCTTCCAGTAGGCATTGTTACATCCATGCATAAAGGAGAAAAAGGCATTGAAGACACCTGGAATGAGATTCAAAAAGTTGATGGCATTAAAAGTAAGTGCTTTGGATCCAATTCTTTTTGATTTTTGTTTTTTTTAAAAATGTATTTTATTTTCTCCAGGATAGGGCTGCATTACTATCCAATGGGCATAGCTTAAAGAATGAAATTTTTAAGTCTGTGCTTGACCCTGTCAACAGTAAAGAGGGTTTTAAAGGAAGGAGTTTATATTTATGGGGTTTTTTAAATTATGGTTTTAAAAAAAATCTCATGCTTTGATGCTGTGTCCTTGCTACCTGTGTTCAGTGAATGTATCAGAAGTGAAAACCAGTGTTATACACCACTTACTAAAAAATGAAATGGCTTTTATTGATGTAAAGCACATGTAGTGAAGAATTATCTTGGGGCCTACAAGAAAGCTGGGGAGGGACTTTTTATAAAGACATGTAGCAAGAGGCCAAGGGGTAATGGCTTAAATCCTGAAGAGCAGAACTTTAGATTAGACATTAGGAGGAAATTCTTCACTCTGAGGGTGGGGAGACCCTGGCCCAGGTTGCCCAGGGAAGCTGTGGCTGCCCCATCCCTGGCAGTGTTGAAGGCCAGGTTGGATGGGGCTTGGAGCAGCCTGGGCTGGTGGGAGGTGTCCCTGCCCATGCAGGGGGGTTGGAACCAGGTGATCTTTAAGGTCCTTGCCAACCCAAACCAATCTATGATTCTATGATTCTATGATCTGTTTTCTCTTGAGAAAATGGGGGGGGAAGTTATGCTCAGACCCTTGTTAGGAAGCCTGTGGTGGAGCTCTGCTCCTGGATGTACTTCCTGCAGTCAGCACTATGAATCCAGATGAGGATATAATCTAGCCAAGACTTTGAGTTTTATGGCAAAGACTAGCAAGGTGTTGTCCAACTTGCAGTTTTATCAGTGCTCATACCTATGCTTGAGTCCAAATCCCCCTTGGGTGGGTTCATATAATCGTTATCACAGCTGTTCATGTGAGTTAGACAAGATGAGCTTCTTTCATAACCAATGCAGAGAACCAGTTCCTCTTCAAACATGATTCATCTGACCAGCTTAAGCTTTCTGCTGCAGCACAGGATTAGTCACTGCCTAGAAGCACCTTTTTCTTTCCTGCAGTTCAGCTACTTGAAAATACTCTTCTTCACTTCTGTCGCAAGCTGGTACTGGGGGGTTACTCTTCCACTTAGCCAAGGATGCTTTTTCTCCTTAGGAGAGAAAGCAGCTACTCTAGAGGTCTTGCTCCCACCTGATTCAGTAGCAGGCAGGTCTCCTTTGCAACTTCCCTTCCCATCTTTGCTCCTCTCACCTGACTGAGTTTTGAAATGTTGTCTTGGATGAAAGATCAGGAGGGCTTCCTTTAACGAAGGGCCAGGGAGCACCATGGAAAGCCTGTTAAACAGGTACATTGACCCCATGACATTTTGCAGGCAAAGATACAGACTCTGGGATGGTCAATCATGAACCAGAGGTTGAAAGACCACACAACGTCCAACCTAAAATCTGTGTATATAATAGAATCATAGAATGGTTTGGGTTCGAAGGGACCTTAAAGGTCACCTAGTTCCAACCCCCCCTGCATGGGCAGGGACACCTCCCAGCAGCCCAGGCTGCTCCAAGCCCCATCCAACCTGCCCTTCAACACTGCCAGGGATGGGGTAGCCACAGCTTCTCCGGGCAACCTGGGCCAGGGTCTCACCACCCTCACAGCACAGAATTTCTTCCAAAGATCTAACCTAACCCCCGCCTCTTTCAGTTTGAAACACTTCCTCCTCATCCTACTGGTGCACACCCTGTAAAAAGCCCCTCCCCAGCTTTCCTGGAGCTCCTTCAGGCACTGGAAGGTGCTCTAAGGTCTCCCTGGAACCTTTTCTTCTCCAGGCTGAACAGGCCCAGCCTGCCTTCATAGGAGAGCTGCTCCATATGGTGAACGGGTGAAGCTTGTGCTAACAACTGTTTGGTGTCTACCAGCTCAGGGCACACAAAGAGGAAGCTCATGCCTCTCAGTCTACAATAACAATGACCACAGCTACCCATCATGTTAGCCTCATGCCTCACTTTTGACAAAATTTCTCCCCACTCCTCCTTCTCTGTGGCTCCAGGAATGGGTAAAGCTCACAGCCTCCCTTGGTAGTTGATGTAGACTTCCAGAGTTTGAACAAAACTGGTGTAGCTCCCAACTTCCTCAGCACATAACATTGGTGGGGCACCATTAAAGTCTGACCTGATACAGCAGCTCAGACAGCTCATTTCTTGGGGTTGGGAGGGAGCTATTTTGTGTTGGAAACCCCAAAAGGATTAATAACACTGTCTGTGATCCTTGTGTTTCAGTTATACTTCTGTGCATGCATTCTGTGCTCATTGGAGGGGAGGAACAGGCCACCTTGCTCACAAAAGCTCTGGAAATGGGACTAGCAGATGGGAGATATGTCTTTGTTCCATATGACACTTTACTGTACAGTCTTCCTTACCAAAACAACACATTCAGTGTCTTTGATAACAACACCAACCTCCAGAAAGCCTATGATGCTGTGCTGACCATCACACTGGAGTCTGGAGAAAAGACTTTCTATGATGCATTCAGGGAAGCCAAAGAAAATGATGAAATAATCATGGATTTGGAAACCACTGAGGTAAATGTTATTTCTCTTGTGTTTTTCTGGGACCTGGGAACTGAAGACATGGGATAAGTAACAGCTGAAGAGAAATTGCAGGGAAGAGACAATCCAGAATGCATGGGTTTATTTTGAGGGGAAAAAAAAAGTGGTGGAAGTTGGATGTGGTCTGCATTTGTTAGGAAAAAATACTTCTCCTGGATGTTCTGCAATCTAACTTCATATCCACACTAGGAATCCAAGAGAAATAAGTTGTCTCCGAGTCCCTCAGATTTGATTTGTTACCTGCTAACTGCAGTAGACCCAAGATAAAAAGATGTCACCTAAGATGGATAAAGTCCATAGAGATTGTAAGGCTCCAAAATAAGATGTCCACATGCCCAATAATTTGGGGGGCTGCAACAGACAAACAAAATACTGGATGGTTCTAAAGGTAAATGCTTAGGATTGTTGCTGCCTCCTTCTTAGAACTGTCTTCCAAGTTACTCTTTGCAGCACAATGATCTAAATCTCAACTGTGTAAAACACCTCTAAAAAACCAAGTCGGTTCCCACCTTGTAGGCATTACAAGAAGAATTGGGGAATCTGTCACACTGTCATTAGGAGAGGTGTAGGCTGGAGGTTAGGAAAAACTTCTTTAGAGAAAGGGTTACCAAGCACTGGAACGGGCTGCCCAGGGAAGAGGTTGAATCACCATCCCTGAATGTGTTTAAAAATCCTATAGATATAGTGCTGAGGGACATGGTTTAGCACTGAGCTGGTAGAGCTAGGTTAGTAGAGTTAGGTTAGAGGTTGGACTGGATCTTACCAGTCTTTTCCAACCTGAAACAATCTATGATTCTAAGGTGAAGAGATGCAGGGTTCAGCTGAGGTAATCTTCAAATCTCACTATGATCTTCCAAAAAATGATAACTTGTAAGGCATGATCTATCAGATCTGCACGGATGTCTGCTTTAGGAGGAGAAAAATCATGCCTTGAAAGCTTTAATTTCTTTCCATTCACTACCATGAGAGCCCAGGATAATTATACTGAGTGTAGGGTGCTTCACTGATGGTGTCTACATCTGGTCAACAACGTCAAATTCTACTGTTCCCAACAACACTCCTCATTCTATCATGAGTGTATGGTTATAATCTCCCTTCAGATACCAACTGTGAATGACCATGTGATTGCAAAAGCCACCATGTGAGTTTGTAGGGGATGACCTTGTGATTGCAAAAGCCACCATGTAAAGTTACAGGTTCCTAAGTCAAGTCTGGCACAGAAGGGAGCAATGCAAAAAGAAAAGACTCTAACACCCCAGAAAACAAGTTTACTTTAGCTCTGCCTTGTGGTTTTTACATCTTAGGAATAAATAAGAGTCTAACAGAGATGAAGAGTCTTCTGGGCATGACATTTTTCCTACCTGGGTAGGGAAATGAGCCTCTGACTTTGATCTTCTATTTTTATAAGGTGTTTGAGGCTGTGATAAAATGCCAGCTGAACATCAGGCTCAGAGTCTTGGCTCTTTGCATTATAAATAAATGTGACATGGTTTTAAAAATATTTTGAAAATGTACTTTGGGGAGCAACCATAAGAAAAGTCAGGTATTCAAAGTCAGACACATATTGGGTCAATCCAGAGCTACCTTCAACCTAAGATTCTTCAGTCCCATTACTCTGTGAGTCTTAGCACTCAGGTAACTCCATTCTTGTGTTCACAGCTTAGCCACTGGGACATCTTTTGCT
Source organism: Apus apus (assembly GCF_020740795.1). Taxonomy (NCBI): domain Eukaryota; kingdom Metazoa; phylum Chordata; class Aves; order Apodiformes; family Apodidae; genus Apus; species Apus apus. Next base: position 2,934,812 of record NC_067282.1, on the reverse strand, counting down.
GTGGATCTCAAGCCAGAGGTTGGCAGCAATGTATCCTGACCTCAATTCCTTCTGTATTTTTAGGTTTCTCCACTCTTTGGAACAATCTATGATGCCATTTACTTTGTGGCAATGGCTATAGACAGTGCTCGGAGGAAAGGAACCGGAGTCTTGGGAGCTAACGTAGCTGAGCACACAAAAAACCTCAGTTTCCCTGGATTTAGTCACTGGGTAAAGACAGACCACTGTGGGAAGGGGCTGAGCAACTATGTGATACTGGACACAGATGGTCGTGGGAACCAGCTCTTCCCAACCCACTTGCTAGACATGTCTTCAGACTCTGTGCAGTCCCTAGGCCGGGCCACCCACTTTCCCAGCAAAACTCCACCCAAGCCAGACTCCAGCTGTTGGTTTGATCCAGATGTTCTCTGCACTGGAGGTAAGAAAGACAAAAAAAGCCAAACAAACCCAGGGTGGAATGGCACTGGGTCCATGCTTCTTACTTATTTAATATTTTACTCTTACTCCAGAGGAGAGCACCCCAAAGAGAAAACCCTAAACTCAAGAAATCCATATAAATATGACCAGTCCTGGTGGTGTTTGTCATGGGAAGCCCAAGAGATCTCACTATTGATCCACAAGACTCTCTTATTTCTTGTTAGGTCCGTAATGTTGTTGCCACTGATGCTGGAAAGAGTTTCCCAGGTCTAACAGTGAACACCTGCTTATTTTGATAGCAACCAATACATACCTGAGGCTTCTGCCAGCACCGTGTCCCTGTCCTTCTGAGGGACAGAGCCCTAAGAGGATTTGTGTTGACGACAGCCTGAGAGAGCTGCCCAACAGGAGATGCTCTCACCATCCCTCCTGGTTAACCCCAGCTTCTTTACCCAGTTACCTGTGCAGCTTTAAGGATCATCAGAGCTCATCTCATCAGGAAAAGATGATAATCATCACTCAAAATAATTTGAATTACTGTAGATGACGGAGGTGGTAATAGAAGACTTAAGGGCAGAGATATCTGTGCTGCTTCCCAGGTTTGTGAGACTGGGCACTGGCTTTACTCTTTGTTTTTTATCTGAGGCAACTGTGGTGGAGTTTTAAAGTCCACAGAGAAGCCAAAATCTCAGGGTGGGATACTCAGCCTCCACTTGACATATTTACTTACAATACTGAGCATTTACTCCTACTGCTCCAGGATATGACTTAAACAGACACAATTAACCACATCTACAGAATATTTCATTCAGCAGCTGAGAAAAACATTCCCCTTGGCTCAGCCCTAACTGCTTTAAACTGATGTTTCTCCATGGAAATTTGGGATACATTGATCTTACAGCAGCTGCCAGGCTTTAGAAGAGACAAAGATAATGTATCTAATTTTGCACTGCCACTAGGAATGGTGCTATTCCATAGTGATTCAACATCCCATTGCAGTCTCTGGAAAAATCCCACTGATTTTTAGGGCAATCAGATTTTATGTCCACACCTCTACAGAAGCATAAAGCTCTAGGCATTTGCCAGTGAAGTGGTACTTTATTATTATTACTAATATTTTAGAGATTTAATTTTATGACTAGCATTCTATCAAGGCCACGATCTGGCTTTTGTATGGAGTTAGGACTAGAGGGAGGTTGGATGTGGAGATGCCAGGCTGCTGTGGTTCCTGTCCCCAGGTCCACCAGGAGCAGGGCTGAGCAGGTGCTCGTATACACATGCTCAAACACAGATGGTACAGGCAGAGCCATTCACCAACAGACTAACTCATGCAGGCAAGCAACGTCTTCACAGGCACCACTGTTCACAACCAGCTGTGTCAAAACATGGAGACAGCAGATGAAGGATGGGGTGGCATTCAGAAGGACCTGAACAAGCTCAAGAAGTGGGCCCGTGTGAACTTCACGGGCTACAAGGCCAAGTGCAAGGTCCTGCACGTGGGTTGGAGCAACCTCTAGTACCAATACAAGATTGATGGATTGATAGCAGCCCTGAGAGGAAGGACTTGGGGGTGTTGGTTGATGAGAAGCTCAGCATGAGCTGGCAGTGTGCACTTGCAGCCCAGAAAGCCAGCTGTGTTGCAGTCTGCATCACCATCACCATGACCAGCAGGGCCAGAGAGGGAATTGTCCCCATCTGCTCTGCCCTGGTGAGACCCCCCTGCAGTGTTGGGTCCAGTTCTGGGGTTCTCAACTCAACAAGGACATGGTGCTGTTGGAGAGAGTCCAGAGAAGGCCCTGGAAATGATGGGAGGGCTGGAGCAGCTCTGCTCTGGAGCCAGGCTGGGAGAGTTGGGGTGTTGAGCCTGGAGAAGAGAAGGCTCCAGGGAGACCTTGCTGTGGCCTTTCAACACCTTAAGGGGGCCTATGAGAAAGATGGAGAGGGACTAAGAAAGATGGGGAGGGACTTTCTAGTAGGGCTTGTAGCATTATGACAAAGGATGATGGTTTTAAACTAAAAGAGGGGAGATTCAAACTAGATATAAGGAGGAAAATTTTTTGCAATGAGGTGAAACACTGGCCCAGGTTGCCCAGAGAAGTGGGAGATGCCCCATCCCTAGAAAGATTCAAGGTCAGGTCAGATGGGTCTCTGAGCAACCTGATCTAGTTGAAGAGGTCCCTGCTCATGGCAGGGGGTAGGACTAGATGATCTTTATAGGTGCCTTCCAACCCAAACCATTCTGTGATGCTGTGATTCTATGTTCTTGTGCAGTGATTAATCAGGCTGCAAGCTTGTCACCTGATCTCATAACTCCAGCTCCTTAACACATACAAATGCATCCTCCAGTAGGTGCTCCAAACCTGTATTACTCCCATAGCCAGCTCTGAAACCCTCTAGTCTCTTCAGAAACTGGTCTCCAGACTTGTAGTCTCTCATGGGTTGCAGACTCCAGGACCTCTCTTACCTGTTGGTTAGGCTGACATGAAGTCTACAAATGTCATACACTCAGCCAGGAAAAAGAAATTAGGAACAGGGGTTAAGAAGGAGGGACAGCTTGTGATGATCAGGCGGAGGGTCTGGCTGAAAAAATGCTCATGCCTATAAGTGACCATCATCCTCATCCTCTCCAGGATCCCACACTTGAATGCCCCAACTCACCCCATCTCTCCCTTTCCCCACTTTTTCCTACCTCTAGATATCCCATAGGAAGTTTCAAATACTCCCCCCACTCCTCTTAAGGTGTCCCCTCATGAGTTCAACATGATCCCACAAGTCCCCTCAAGTTTACCATAAGCTCATTCCCATGACCCCATGATAACTTTACTTTCACTTGCAATTAATCATAGAGTTCTGGTTGAGCTTCCTCAAGGTTTTGCATCATTCCTGCAATGGTCCATCCATCAGTGACACGGGTGTTCTGCTCTTTGGTGTTACTTTCACTGTCTCCTATTCCTTAGGGTTTGTTTATCTGGGTGTTTATTTTTCACTTATCTTTTCCTTTTACTGTCTCTTGTTCAGCCCAATGGGTTTTGTACTCCAGCCAACTCTTGCTTTCAAATTATCAGATGCTGCTTCAGTGAATAAAATTAATTTTGGATGTTTTTCAGCAATGGAAGAGTCCTCACATCATGATGGGTAGCAGTGACCATACTTTGAGCAAAGGGCATGATCAGACCCTTTGCAATTCCTAGATTTTCTGCTTTGCCCTCCAACTACCACCTTAGAGTCCTCTGAAGTCTGGTCAAGCACTAGTGGATTATAAAATGCAATGGTAAATTAGCAGAATAATTTTTCTCAGGCTCTTTCTCAAAGGAGATATTTCAGGCAGCAGAGTCTCTGGGGACTACCTGAGAAAGCTCAAAAGTTAGCACCAGTTTAAAAAAACCAAACAAACCAACAAGTAAACAACCCCTGACTGAACACAAAAGACAGCATTAACAACCTCTACAGTGTTCCTACCATATTGTGGTCTGGATTACAGAGTCTTTCTGAAGATAGAAGGCCATGTAGAGATGTGAGATAGGACTTTCACAGCCCTGTACTTTATCCCTCGTTTGTCAAAGAAGCATTTTCTCCTTTGTCCAGCAAGAAAACCAACCCTATGATTGGGCTATTCGAAGCTCATTCACTCTTCAGTAACAAGTTTCTCAGCAGATGACCATAGGTCCAGAAGACTAGGTCTAAGCTGATCCAGTCCCTCCTTTTCCATTGGTCTAGCACTGTGTAAGACCTTTCTGGGATATGTTTTGGCTTCACAGTCACTAGTCATTCTGGAGGGAAACACATCTTTGGCAGCTCCTTTGCCTCCTAGGGATGAACATCAGGTTGCTGTCAGCTGCTCTGAGGGGGATGGCAACACTCTGTATATATATGAAGAACTAAACCCTGGCCTCTGGGCCAGCTTGGTTTCTTCTTGGTCACTTGTGTAATCAAGGTGAGCGCATCCTGCAGAAAGCTGTGTCTCCATTGTAGTTTGATGGAGTGAAACCTTGTCTGCGTCCACACTGTGTGGAAGGTGAGGAAATGGGTATGAAGTATCCACTGTACTGTGCCTGGATTTCTTCTCAGATGGAGCTACACAGGGCTAGTCCTGGGCTGGAGCATGAAATCAGAGTGACTTCTTGCATAGAGTCACAGTATCACAGAATCATAGAATGGTTTGGGTTGGAAGGGACCTTAAAGATCATCTAGTTCCAACCCCCTGCATGGGCAGGGACACCTCCCAGCAGCCCAGGCTGCTCCAAGCCCCATCCAACCTGCCCTTCAAAGCTGCCAGGGATGGGGCAGCCACAGCTTCCCTGGGCAACCTGGGCCAGTGTATGTGTGAAGACAACTGGGGACTCTGGGCTGAAGAAGAAAATTAATCCAAACCCAGGAGGAAAATTTCATCTAAAATACTCTGTCTTTTTCTGGAAAGGACACCAATTTCCAAAAATGCCTCCAGCTTTCACTGGGAAGCTCTAGGTTTCAGTGCTTGCAAAAGGGCCTGGGATTTAGTTCCAAGCATGACAAAGAGTTATGAACCTTTTATCAATCCAAATTTGTTCCCTCTTGTTTGTGTTCAGGGATTTCTGAATACAGACAGAATAAATAGAAATAAACAGAAGGCAGAAGAGACAGAGACAGCAAACACTTCCCACTGGAATTTAGCTCATCCACTCACGTCAGCTCTCCTTAGCTCTGCAGCAAAGACATTCATGAGCAAAGAGTCTGTTTCCAGCACTTTCTGTTGATGTTCCCACTGAGGGAAACATCGACCTTCCCCTCCTTCTCGTCTGCTCTTTTCAGCATTAGAAATCTCTAGCAGGGAATGGAAAATCCCAGATGGGCTGGTGATTCACACTGGCCTTCAGTTTGGGACAACATGATAAAGTTCTTCAGTGTTTCAGTTCCTGGAGAGAAGAGGGTCAAATGTTCAAAAGTTATGAACTTTGCAGAAGCTGCCTCTAAAACTTCATTCCTCCCTGTGAGCCCAGTCTTTATCTACTCAGAAAAAGAAATCTTTTTCCATGGATCCAGGGCTCTGTATCTGGTACAGAAAAAAAACCACATGGAAATCAATAAATAATGAAAGTAGTTGCAGATTCTTGTAAATGAAGTCAGTAAGTAAGTGTGTATTCACAAATTAACATCACATAAAAATCATTCTAGAATATTCTTGTTGAACATTTGACTTCATGGTCTAATGGCCTGATACTGATATTTTCATTTTTTTCTTATTGTCTAAATCAAAAGGATTTTCTAATTCACTGAATTTTGTATCCTCTGCACAGGGATTGAACCTGCAGTCATAGTGTTGGGACTCATGCTGATGCTTGCCCTGGTGCTTTGTGCTGCAGGCCTGGCTTCTCTCATCAGGTGAGAACTGCAGTACATGTTGGATTTGGTGCCAATTTTGGCCCCTGCAGGAGGTTTGCACTTTAACCAGCAGTTTGGACCACGTGAACACACAGCAGGTTTGGGTGTTGTCTTTGTTCCCTGTCCACATATCACTTAGTTAAGTGATAGTGGCTTGGGCACTGTGGATGTTGGTTGTGTAATCTCAGGAGGAGCTGTTGTACCCTAGATCCAGCCCAGGTTTGGAAGAACATTGCAGTGTGTTGCTGGAAGCACTAGCTGGATGATGGCCCTGAAGGATTAGGAAGGTGATTATCACTTTGGAAGTGCCAAGTGTGCCAGACAAACCAACAGGAATCTGCTTTAAGAACATGGAAATAGAAACTGAGCTGCCATGTTAAATATCTTACTTCTTATTCCAGACAATTCTTTCCTGGATTTCTGTCCCTAATATAATAATTACCTATGAAACACCCAGGCTGACCCTCTCTACTTTCTCCATTTACAAGAGAGAGAGAGAAAATATCTCTGGAGAGAGTTCAGAGGTTGGTAACTGGTAATTAAGGTTACTCTTTATTAGCAAGCAGATTCACTCCCTGTTTGGAAAAAGGAGCTGGACCCTTGTCATAAACTTGGCATATATATTGGTCTTGGCATGGGATATTTGGAGCAAATGAAGTAGTCTGCTGGGGAAGGGGCAGTCTCTGAGAATTGGATAGGTCACACTTGTGTCCTGACTCTATAGCCAAGGTGGACATGAGCCAGCATGGACTGGTTGCTCCAAGAGCTATGGGTTGCTCCTTGGCAAGGAAAACATGGCCATAATTTCAGGCAATCTGCTCCAAACGGACTCCGGGAGCAATCTGCCTAATTATTGATGTCTACGTGGTGCATGACTGAAATTAGAGTGAAATTAAACTGAAATTAGAAGGCATATTTGGGCAACAGCAGGGTTCCTGGATTGTCCCATCCAGCTTTGCCTCTCAAATCATCCCAAAATGTGTTTTCTCTTCACTCCTGCATCATCCCTCCAAACCCAGACGATATAAGGCCACCCAGCAAGCAACACCCCAACAATTGCCTGGCTTATAATACACAGCTGCTTCAGGAACCTTCTGAGTGCAGACACTGAAGAGGTGATCTCCATCCACCAGCACTTTAAAGCCCTGCTCTATTCCTTGGCCACCAGCCTCTCCAATTACGTAAATAAACCCCAATCTTTTTGGCTACTCTACTTCCAAGCTCTTCCACAAGTACCAGACTGTGCTTGGGAAGGCTGTCATGAGTAAAGATGCATGGCCATCTGCAAGGGGAGAAGAAAACACCAAAAAAAAACCCCTTGCATGACTCAGACAATGATTTATGTTAGAGAAGGGCATGTCTGGAGCTAAATTTAAACCGCAGCATGGTCTGAGTTCATACATGGGAGCTCTGGTCTTAGCTCTGCCAGGGATCTGCTGCATGACTTTAAATGAGTCATTCCACTCTCTGTGCTTTTCTTTTGGCAGAGAGGTGGTTTCCTCCATGCTTGGGGGAAAGGGTGTGCTTGATTAAACAAAGTTTTCAGGAGGACCGGTGAAAAGTATCTAAGTGATGAGAGTTTTACTCAGTTGGGTGGTGTGGGAAAAGTGGTGAGAGGAAAACTATAAAAAAAACATCTCAGATGATGCCTGTGGTCATGTGGCCAAGACTCCCTCTGAAATCCAAAAGGTTGTTTGTGCTCTTCTGAAATGCCTAGAGTGGTACTTGTAATGGAAATTGTAGTTATCTATGGATATTTTGCAAAGTGGATTCCTTTTACAGCAAGAGTTAGCAGAAGGCACCCTATTGCCCACCTCAGCAGGAAAAGTCTCAGGTGTGTAGATCAGAGCTCTGCTGTAGTGTAAGCAAAGTGATTGAACAAAACATGAGACATTGGTGGAAATGGGGAAGTTTTCCGTTCCCTTCTCTCTTCCTGCTTGGTGTTTTTTTTACTCTCCCATAGATACAGTGTGATTGGTGCTCAATTTTAGACCTGGACATCCATTGAAATAGGAGGTTCAAAATGATGGTGTGTAACTCTGGCCTCTTCCCTGAGTCCCTAAAATGGCCACATGGTGAGACTCTTAGTGTCAGATGAATCCCAGCTAAAAACTGATAACGAAAATCTGGAATTGTTCACATTGATTTGCAAGAAGTAGACAGAAGCCTGCTTGAACTATCTCATGAACACACAGACCTTGACAGTGAACCATTTTTATTTGTGGTCTCTTCTGCTTTGCAAGTTGAAGAGAAGCTGGGCAAGTAGCAGGATGCAGTCAAGCAACCCATAATGTCTTTGCTGGTCTGACAACTACACAGAATTTCCTCTCTTGCCCATGGCAAGTCTGCAAATCTGGTAGCCTGTCAAAGGGTGCAGAGAGTCACCCCTTGGAAAATGGGCTGTAGCATCCTGTGGAGATGCCAGAAGTATATTTGTCCTGTGTTACACAGTCCATGACATACCTCCCATCTGGCTCAGGTCCTGGAAGAAGTAGATCTGAAGCAGCCCAGTCTTCTTGATCTAATTACTCCTGGCCAGGAGGAACAGCACTGTCTCAGCAGTACTGCTTTCCAAGACCTCCATGCTGCACTGCACAAAGCCAAACTGCTCATCCCCCGTAGCTTTTCCCTCTGTAGGAGTTGCAGTCTTCACAGGGGAGTGTCTTGCTGTGTGCTTCATGCTGCCCCACGCCACGATATAGAGACTCAGCCAATACATTTTCATGGTGACTTGTGTCCAGGCAGCTTTTATAAATTACCCAGTTTCAGTCCCTAAGAAACGCTGGTGAGCCTGAGAGCTGCTTGCTCACCAGCCACGTTGGCTGATCTAATAAAACTTATTGTTCTCTCCTCATGGAGAATGTCTGGGAATATAAAAAAAAAATGAACCCAAGCAAAACAAAGTATGCATCACATGCACTTCCAATTCATATTTGCAACCAGATTGACTCAAGATGTCTATTTGTGATGGGACCCTCTGAGATTATAGCTTTTGTAGTCTGTGAATTTGATCAGCCTTGCTGTTTGACTCAGGGGATGTCAGTCCAAGTCAGGACATCATGGCTTGTCCACTGCTTCCATGTCCTTCCCTGCTGCCACACCACAGGCAGCATGTCCATTGCACTGAGGGGAATCCAGGTGTGGGGGACTCAGAGGTGATGTAAACTGGTTACCTGCCCAAAAATGATAACTGTGATTCTCCGAATCTCCCAGGCATAGCATCTTGAACAGCCAGCTCTTCAGGGGACCTAACAAGGTAATACTGACCTTGGATGACCTGGTCTTCATCAACCCAGAGCTACAAAAAAAGGTGAGTCCTTCCAGTCAGGAAAGCAATCGGGTGGGACACTCAAAGACAGGTTTGCTGTGTAGTGTTTTCATACCCATGAAGCTCTGGGTAAGTAATTCACTTTTCCATGCCTCATTTTCCCCTGTATTTCAGAAAATTTCACATTTACTGAGTGTTTCTGAGTCTCGGATTAGATGTACGTGCGATGTCAGAGTTGTTATGATGATGTAAAACAGCACCCTTGGTTGTGTTTATTCTAACAGCCAGGGGTTATTTTTTGTTCTTGAGGTGGGATGATGAAGGATAGTTTATGTCCATACAGCTAAACTATCTCATAAAGTGTCTGCATCTGAACTATTCACCAGGAACCATTCCTGGCCTGTGCTGGCTCCTGCCCAGAGCTGGGGATCTCCTGGGAGAGCGTTATTTGTCACAGGCCAGGACCATGATCAGCTTGATGGACTAGCTGACCTTTAAAGGTCCCAACCAAACCATTGTATTGATTCTAAGAATGACATTGACTGCTGTGGAGCAATCCCTTGGCTTAGGTCTCTGGTATGGATCCACACTTCTTGTCAATGCCAGCGGAGACACTTCCTTGTGCCCTGCTCAGAGAGATACCTGCCTCCTTTAGGTGGCAGATGATCCCTGAGGTCCCTTACAACCTGGCATTCTATGATTCTATGGCTCCATGACTCTTCTGGTGTCTCCCCTGAGCCATGGCATTGCCACAACCCAAAGTCCTTCTGCACTGTTTCAAGGTATTGAACAGGATCAACCTCGTGAGCCTTTTAGAGGTATTTAGAGAAGTGAGATGGGAAGTCTGGGAGGTTGCTAGCATGGGTGAAATGCATGGCTGAAGACACAACTGGAGTGGAGGTTTACATGCAGAGGGGTTAACAGTCTTGCACCTGCTTTTCTTGCCTTCCAGAGGATGACCTTGGCCAGCCTGGTTGATGCAAACAGTGTAGCAGCTGACGGCAGAAGCCTGAATTCCGTAACACGCTCCTATTCCTTGAAAACCACAGCTGCCACCCATGAAACCTCCAACGTGGCTTTGTATGAGGTAGGTATGGATCTTGTGCTTCTCCCACTGCTTCAGCTGACTGAGCTTCTCTAGTAGAGAAGCTCTTGGGCTGTAGTACTGTAGGTCTTAGGATAGGAATATTGCTGACAGACCCTGAGGGTGGAGATAAGTTACTTCCAAGGATGGACTTACCAGTGCTTCAGGTGACTCTACCCCAACCCTCACTCCAACAACTGGAGTCATGTGGGGTGGTGGTATTTGACATTCCCTGGTCTGGTCCTTGTTGGAGATCTCCCCACCTAAAGACTCTATGAAGAATCTTTCTTACAAGATGAAGCTTTTAGTTGGTGACGTTTCTAACAAAGACCTTTCTTACAAGATAGGATCCAAATACACCCAAAAAGCTATCAAATTCTCTTTTTTATTTATTTTTTTAAATTTATTTATTTTTTTGTCAATAGGACTGTATGGAGTTTAAGCAAAGGCAAGAAAACTCACCCCATCCATCAGTTCTTTCCTAAAAATACAGCTATTTGAAAAATGGCAGGGCAGGTTTTCCCAAAAAGCAGCAAAATTCACTGGATCATTAATGCCAGAGAAAATCTCTGTCCAGAGTTATTTTCTGTACTGATTCATTTTTGAAGCCCCTCCCTGGAGGCCAGGTTGGATGAGGCTTGTGCAGCCTGGTCTGGTGGGAGGTGTCCCTGCTCATGGCAGGGGGGTTGGAACCTAATGATCTTTAAGGTGCTTTCCGACCCAAACCATTCTACAACTGATTATATGATTTATTATTGTTTGTCAGATACTAATACACCTTCCAGGTATGAAGTTCAGATCCAGGTGAAGCTCCTGCCTCACCCCATTTTTTGAGGGTTTCCTGTGGGTATTCTTATTTGGGTTCAGGACAGAAAAAAAGTCTACTGCCCAGAGCAATTGAAAATCCCTGGCCACTTTCAAAGTCAAGGATCTGGAATTTGGACCTAGGCCCCAATGTTAGCTGCTGCTCAGACACTTGCTCTCATTCACCCACCTGTATTGTGGACAGGGAGACTGGGTGTGGCTGAAAAAAATTGAGACTGGAGCCGTTCACAAGCTGCGTCAAAGCTCCACCAACATCTTGAGGAAGGTAAGAACACGTGGAGGGAAGGTTGCTTGGGGGGACCTTAGTGACTGCAGGGAATTCTTATTCTCCTTGTCTGATGTTTAGCCATTAAATCACACGTCACAGCTGCCAATGACTCGTGCCCAGTGAAATCTGGTGGAACGGACCATGCACGATTGCATCTGATCTCCCAATGACCTCATGTGTCAGAGTCAGCAGCTTAAAAAATCCCCCATGGACCTGACACTTCAAAGCTGGTGCAATGCTGAATGTACAATGAGTCCTCTAAGCAATGATGTCTGCAAAGGCAGAGTGGTTTGGAGGAAGTGGTTTAGAGGGAAGGGCTGCCATCCAGAGGGACCTTAACAGGCTGGAGAGGTGGGCCAGGGCCAACCTCATGAAGTTCAACAAGGCCAAGTGCAGGGTCCTGCACCCAGGTCAGCACAACACCAGGCACAAATCCAGGCTGTGGGGACAATGGCTGGAGACCAGTCCTGAGGAGAAGGACCTGGGGGTAGTAGTTGATGAGAAGCTGGACATGAGTCCCCAGTGAGGGCTGGAGCCCAGAGAGCAACTGCGTCCTGGGCTGCATCAACAGAAGTGTGGCCAGCAGGGCCAGGGAGGGGATTCTGCCCCTCTGCTCTGCTCTGCTGAGACCCCACCTGGAATACTGTGTCCAGTTCTGGGGCCCTCAGCACAAAAAAGATACAGACCTGTTGGAGAGGGTCCAGAGAAGAGTCACCAAGATGATCCAAGGGCAGGAGCAGCTCTGCTATGAAGACAGGCTGAGAGAGTTGGGGTGTTCAGCCTGGAAAAGAGAAGGCTCCAGGGAGACCTTAGAGCACCTTCCAGTACTTGAAAGGGGCTTCAGGAAAGCTGGGGAGGGATTTTTCATCAGAGAAGATAGTGATAGGACAAGGGGTCATGGTTTTAAATTGAGAGAAGGAAGATTTAGGTTAGATACTAGGAAGAAATTCTTCACTCTTAGGATGGTGAGGAACTGGAAAGGGTTGCCCAGGGAGGTTGTTGATGCCCCATCCCTGGAGGTTTTTAAGGCCAGGTTGGATGAGGTTTTGTGCATCCTGATCTAGTGGTGGGTTCCCTGCTCATGGCAGGGGGGTTGGAACTGAATGATCTTTAAGGTGCCTTCCAGCCTTAATGATTCTATGATTCTATGATTCTATTAAATCATCCCTGTCTGTGTCAGGGCAGGATGATGCACTGGTAGCTGTTTTCATGTGTTGTTTGTTGACTGCTTAACAATGTGGTGCAGACACTGTTGTGCATCTCTCTGGGATTTGCTTCGTGTCTCCACCCAAGGCGCCTGTTAGAAGTTTAACATTAGTCTTCAATTTTATTATTATTCCTAAATGACAAGCACACACATTTATTTTCCAAACTCAAGGCCGTTAGTTGTTGGCAGCCACTGCTAACAATCAGAGTGGCATTTTCATGCAAATAAATATGAAAAATTTACCAGGACATGTCTCCAAAGGCACCATTGATGGATGACTTTGGATCCTCCAAGCATGGTATTGCTTTCCAGAACAGACCAGAGCTGGTCCAAGACTCCACATGCTGAACTCAATTTACCCTGGCAAAGCCATGTTGTCCTGGTGAAAGATCCAATCAGGCTTGTTTAAAGAAAAACAAATTTCCCTTCAGTTTGCTTTCTCTGTCTTGCTTTCTTTGTCTTAAAAGGACAGACTAAGACAAACAAAGCTTAAAAAGAGTGCAGAACAGCTGAGAGCAAGCAGCAAAGAGTTTGTTGGCTTCCAAATCCTTGTGTGAAAGGCTTTTCTGGAGTACAGGAATGGGAAGGACATGATCTAAAGAAGCTGCTGAGCAGATGTTTGGCTGACTTCGTCTCGCTGTGATTCACTGTCCTGTTTCAGATGAAAGATCTGCGTCACGAAAACGTGAATCTGTTCCTGGGCTTCTTCTCTGACTGTGGCATCTTTGCCATCGTCACAGAGTACTGCACACGGGGAAGCCTGGAGGACCTGCTGAGAAACCAAGACATGAAACTGGATTGGATGTTCAAGTCCTCTCTTGTGATGGATCTAATTAAAGTAAATCTGTTGCTCCCACCGAGGCGTGACCCGCATGGGACTTTTATATTGACGTGGCTATTTCATCCAGGACTTTGGGATTTTTAGAGCAATGCAGGGAAAACCAATGTGAATATAATTATATATAACCTCTGTCACCTCTTATATACAGCAATGGTCTTGGTGTTTGACCATCTGAGTGGAACACTGTTTGGGGTGATCGGACTACATCCGTGCAGCAGGATGAGAGGTTAAAACTACACATCAACCCAGAACTGATCACCTAGAACAATGAATCTGGGGACAAATTAATATTTTCCAAAAGCCCTCTCTTGTCATAAATCAGAAATGTATCCAGTATAGAAACAAACGGTAGACATGGTCACTCGAGAAGAGTGTTCAAATAGTTCCAATTATGTCCCATGTGTTTTCATCCCCTAATGGTGAACCACCACCTACTGTGGCCTACAGAGAGTAGACTGCAAGATCCATTCTTACATCCCATGATCCACCCTCTGATCCTCTCTGAGGGAGCTGGGTAAGGGCATCCAGCTTTTCCCTTGACCTCACTATTGTGTACCACTCGTGTCCACTTTCTTAAACTTGTCTTAAAGTACAAATTCTGAGTGCAGTGGGTTCTATGGCTACAAAAGGAGGCATCTGACTGACCCTAAAACTGCCAGTCCTTTCCAGTATTACTTTAGGGTGTAAATAGCCCAATTCTTGCTCCTAATCCATTGCTGAACTTTTCCCATCGTTTCTTGGGCTGATCAGCACCACATTTGACACAGACAGTGATGTGCTCGATGCCATCCAAGGTGACAATTTGGCTTGGACTCTGAATGCTGGCAGATAACATAATTCTTAAGGAATAGTTGCAATCTTTTCTGTGTTTCATAGGGAATTAAGTATTTGCACCACCGAGATCTTGCCCATGGACGTCTCAAGTCTCGTAACTGTGTCGTGGATGGTCGGTTTGTGCTGAAGATCACTGACTATGGCTATAATGAGCTCTTAGAAGCACAGAAATGTCCATATGTTCAGCCACCCCCAGAAGGTAGGTGCCACAATAAAATATTTTTTGGAAGTATTTGTCCATTGCTTTAGGAAATTCTTGTCCTAATGCAATTGCAGATCAGTGGCCACGTAAGGATATACGTGCTCAATCTCACAATGTCATAGACTCATAGAATTGCTAGACTTGGAAGGGACTTTAATGATCATCTAATTCCAACCCCCCTGCACGGGCAGGGACACCTCCCACCACACCAGGTTGCTTCAAGCCCCATCCAACCTGCCCTTGAACACTTGCAGGAATGTGGCAGCCACAACTTCCCTGAGCAACCTGGGCTAGTGTCTCACCATCCTCATAGTGAAGAATTTCCTCTTAATGTCTCATCTAAATTTCCCCTCTTCCAGTTTTAAGCCATTAGCCCTTGTCCTCTTGCTACATGCCCTAGCAAAAAGTCTCTCCCCAGCTTTCTTTTATCCCCCCTTCAGATACTGGAAGGATATCTAGTTACCTATATACAATGTATTGCTGCAAGAAAGGATAAGCAATTTTTTTTCAGATTTCCTGAAAATAAAGTGAATAGCAGAGTATGATAGTAAAGAAAAAAAATTATTGTAAGCACTGACAGAACTTAGGTTTGTAGTATTTGGAAAAGTATTTAAGTGTCCCTGAAATCTGATAAATACTGAATTTTTGTGAGGAGTGGAATTGGCTTGACACACTATATTTGAAGTTTGAGATTAACTCAAATACAAAGAGCCTTGTTTTGTAAAACTAATTCATTTGAAACACATACAGCTCTCTTTGAAACAGATGCTTTGCATGTCAATCACCAAAGGCTGTCCCACCACTTAGGGACAACATCTCATGGGACCAGGTTTGGAGACTTTGACAGGATTTCTTTCACTTAGACATTGCCTTGGGGTCCCTCTGGCATCCCAGTTGATTCTTGGAACCTGTCTTCAAGTAATGTGTAGTGATTTGATCTCTCTGTCACAGGATTTGAATCCCACACAATTCCCATGTCTAGATGAGACAGTTGTCGAGGACTTTCTTCTCCTCCCTTACAAAACTTCCATATATTGCAGTATCTGCAACGTTCCTTATTCCCATTACTCAGAATTCAGTTACTAGGGTGACAATATCCCAGTGTGAAGAAGGTTGATTTCTTGATGAGGATGGGTATGTTTTATAACTGTGTCTTTCATCACTTGAACTATGGGATTATTCAGACTGCTTCAGACTACCACAAACTGCTGTTATGGAAACTACTTCCATCTAAGAAGAACTGCAGAAAATATTTGATTAACTGTTGCTTTGTAAAACAGCAATGACAAGAAGATGAAATCCAGACTTCAGTGCCAACATTTTGTCTGTGTGATCTTTTCAAACAGAAAAAGGTGTTAAATACTTTGGCAATGGTGAGAAGAATTCTGATGTTGAAGTTCAGGGCTGGCGTTATAGGGTATAAATTGTTGGTATAGCAACATTTTCTTAAAAGGTTTTGGAAACCGTTAGGTAATTGAATTTTTTTTTTGACAGGATTGACATTTAATGTTTCTAGGACTTCACAAGAAATAAAAGACTTGATCCAGTAAATAATGAATTGTGTTCCAACCTTTCTCCTGATGTTTGAAATGAAGGGTTCATTTAAGCCCTTAATTTAATGAGAGACTTAGACAGGCTGGAGAGTTGGGCGGGGAGAAACATGATGAAGTTCAACAAGGGCAAGTGTAGAGTTCTGCATTTGTGGAAGAAAAACACCATGCACCAGTACAGGTTGGGGGCTGACCTGCTGGAGAGCAGTGTAGGAGAAAGGGACCTGGGAATCCTGGTAGACAGGAGGATGACCATGAGCCAGCAATGTGCCCTTGTGGCCAAGAAGGCCAATGGCATCCTGGGGTGGATTAGAAAGGGTGTGGTTAGTAGGTCAAGAGAGGTTCTCCTACCTCTTTATTCTGCATTGGTGAGGCCGCATCTGGAGTATTGTGTCCAGTTCTGGGCCCCTCAGTTCAAGAAGGACAGGGATCTGCTTGAGAGAGTCCAGCGCAGAGCTACAAAGATGATTAAGGGAGTAGAACATCTCCCTTATGAGGAAAGGCTGAGAGAGCTGGGTCTCTTTAGTTTGGAGAAAAGGAGACTGAGGGGTGACCTCATTAATGTTTACAAATACGTAAGGGGTGAGTGTCAGGGAGATGGAGTTAGGCTTTTCTCAGTGATGACCAGTGATAGGACAAGGGGTAATGGGTGGAAATTGGAGCATAGGAGGTTCAAGGTGTGTCCTGGTTTGAGCCAGGATTAAGCCAATTTTTCTTTTCACTCAAACCAGGACAAGGTGAATATACGAAAAAATTTTTTTACTGTGAGAGTGACAGAGCCCTGGGACAGGCTGCCCAGGGAGGTTGTGGAGTCTCCTTCATTGGAGACATTCAAAACCCACCTGGATGCATTCTTGTGTGATGTGCTCTAGGTGACCCTGCTCTAGCAGGGGGGGTTGGACTAGATGATCTTTCGAGGTCCCTTCCAACCCCTAAGATTCTATGATTCTATGATTTGCAATAGTCTGAGCTCAAGTGTAAGAAACTTCACGGTCTTGAATTTTGTAGAGTTGCTGTGGACGGCTCCCGAGTTGCTGAGGGACCCGGACATGCGCAGAAAAGGCACCTTCAAAGGGGACATTTATAGCTTTGCAATCATCCTACAAGAAGTGGTTGTTCGAGGTCCACCATACTGCATGTCAGAATTCTCAGCTGAAGGTAGGCAAGAATTTCACTACATTTTTAAGGCTCTACACAGAGTGCTTGTAAAAGGCCTGGCCAAGCCCCTGGGGTAAAACATGAGTATGGAAACAATGTCTCAATCCCATGACCTTTTTCAATGACAAAAAGCTGTTTTCAACAACATGTCCATAATAAACAACAAAATGAGTAGTTCTGATCTCAGCCTCATTACACCACTCATCACAGCTATCAGTGGGGTTGGGACTCTGGTTCTCCCTGCAAAGATCATACAATCGTAGAATCACAGAATGGTTTGGGCTGAAAGGGACCTTAAAGATCATTGAGCTCCAACCCCCCTGCATGAGCAGGGACACCTCCCACCAGACCAGGTTGCTCCAAGCCGCATCCAACCTGCCCTTCAACAC
The DNA here is from genome assembly GCF_020740795.1 of Apus apus. NCBI lineage: Eukaryota > Metazoa > Chordata > Aves > Apodiformes > Apodidae > Apus > Apus apus. The sequence continues at coordinate 2,917,411 of NC_067282.1, read as the reverse complement.
TTCCAGAGATGGAGCTTCCACAGCTTCTCTGTGCAGCCTGTTCCAGTGTCTCACCACCCTCACACTTCAGAAATTCCTCCTGATCTCTAACCTAAATCTCTCCTCTTTCAGTTTAAAACCATTACCCCTTGTCCTATTGCTACATGCCCTTGTAAAAAATCCCTCCCCAGCTTTCCTGTACGCTCCCTTCAGGCACTGGATGCCTCAGAGCTGGCTGACAGTCAGGCCATTGCAGCATTTCCAGTTCCTCTCCAAACTTTGATCTTTTGTCACAGTGTGGAGTGAAATCTGATGGCAGAATTTCTCATAGCTTGTAAAATCCTTTGCTTCCCACTCATCAGCCCTTTATGTATGTCATGGGAGTTGAGGCTTTTTCGAGCTGGACCTCTCGCTACCATCCTGTTTTGTCCATCTGCTCATCCATTTTCCTTAATTACTTCCCCATTTAAAGAGGTTCTTTCTTCAGCAGAGATCGAAGTGATGCACCATGACCATCATAAAGGAATAGTGTGGCCAGCAGGACCAGGGAGGTGGCTTTACCCCTGTACTTGACACTGGTGAAGCCACACCTTAAGTATTGTGTTCAGTTTTTGGGCCACTCACTGCAGGAAGGACATTGTGCTACTAGAGTGAGTCCAAAGAAGGACAATGAAGCTGATGAAGAGTTTGGAGCACATCTTGTGAGGAAGAGCTGGAGGAGCTGAGGTTGTTTAGCCTGGAGAAAAGGAGGCTGAAGGGAGACCTTAGTGCTCTTTACAGCTGCCTGAAAGGAGGTTGTAAAGAGGTGGGGATTGGTCTGTTCAATGAACTTACAAGTGATAGGACAAGAGATAAATGGTCTCAAGTTGTGCCAGGGGAAATTTAGATTGGATGTTAGGAAGAATTTTTTCGCTGAAAGGGTTATGAGGCATTGGAACAGGCTGCTCAGAGCAGAGGTGGAGTCACCATCCCTGGAGGTATTTAAGAGTTGTATAGATGTAGAACTTAGGGAAATGGTTTAGTTAAGAACTTGCCAGTGTTGGTTGATGGTTGAACTTGGTGACCTTTAAGATCTTTTCCAACCAAAGCAATTCTGTGATTCTGTTACCCCACTGACATATATAAGGTGGCTTGTATGGGAAATGAGAAATAGATGAACTCCTTAGGTACTGCTCCTGGTGCAATTCTCTAGTTCAGACTGTGTTGTGCACGCATAGGAAGAGCAAACACACTGCAGACAGGGTCAGGTCACAAGCACTTGAATGAGGAGGGAGTCATTGCAATTAAAAAAAAAGCTGGTTTCAGTGAAAACCTGTTCTCAAAGCATTATAAACTGGACAGTCACCAAGTGGGGTATGGCTGTTCAGTATCTGCCAGTTCAGTGCCTGGAAAAAATGGGGCCCTGACCTTGTTGCTCCCCAAACCTGCTGCAACAATGCAATGACAATGATGACTGTGATGTAACTCGCTCTGTGATGTAACTAGCAGATGTCCCCCCAACCTAATCCCCTTGGGGAACCTCCAGCAAACATTGAACATAGTGTACTCCACTTTCCTGACCTGGTAACATGATGAATCTCTATTCACTGCTTCCTAACCCTGAAGGAGCTTTCACTGGTGGCGTGAACTTCTAAACTGTCTTGGGAAGGCGCTTCCTCTTGACCGCCCCTTGAAATATTTGGGCCAGGTGCTTTGTTTAGTTTATTTGGTGGAGACTGGTGGGATGAGCCAAAGAGCTTTAAAGTAAACTGTCAACACTAAAAAGCTTTGGGGACTCACAGTAACAGCTGTGGGAAGGCAGGGCTCCTGCCAGAAAGAGGGTAGTTTTCACTCCGTTTGACACCTCTGCACCACACTAAACGAAACCTCCAAATACAATCACTTTGGAGCTTTCTAAAGCAGGAACATATAGTTCTACCTTACGAAAAAAAACCCCTACTTTTCCTCCAGGATGTTCTTAGTAAGAAACACCTGAAGCGAAGTTTGGAGTTGGGTTCAGACATCACACTCCTCCTGTCCATGAAACCTGCTGCTCTGCTCCTTCGCTGTTGGACTGTTTAATCTAAAAATCACAGATTCAAGGACTGACTTCTCAGGGTTTGAAAGCCCAAAGCCAGGTCCTTATTAGGCTGATTTCTCCTCTGGGTAGTAAGTCACTTCCCAGATGTTCTTTTGAACCCGAACTCTCCTTCTTGAAATACTTCCCACTGTCTCCATTCCCAGCATTCTCCTACATACTGATTCCTAGTTAAGGAAGCATCAGAGGTTGGTATCCTTCTTGTATGGCTTGACCACAGCCCTAATGTGATCTTGATCACAGATCCTAACAGAGACAGTCAGAGGCAACTTCATTAAACACCAGCCTGGAGGCTCACACGTCCGTCACTCAACCTGCCCCCATCAAGCCACTTCAGTGCTCATAACCTGGTTCTCCAGGGACAAGAAGGCAGTTGAGTCTCTTGTCTTTTAAATCCTTCAAAAGACTCCTGGCAGAGGAGACCAAAACCCCTCAGGTTCATTTGACAGAGCCATTGGGTGGTGAGGAATAATGGTAATGGCTGAAGGAGCAAGCAAGGGACAAGCGAAAAGGTCCGCGTCCTTTGTCCCCACCAACACCACCCCTCTCACAATCTGTTTCTCACTTTTCTCTTTGTCACAGAAATTATAAAGAAAGTGAAGAAGCCCCCTCCCCTGTGCCGCCCAAACGTAGCCCCTGAGATGGCCCCCCTGGAGTGCATCCAGGTAATGAAGCAATGCTGGGGTGAAGCCCCCGAACGACGTCCAACCTTTGAGGAGGTATTTCTTAAGGTCGGTGAATAGAGCAGCAGGTGCAATCCTTTGTTTGTACTTGGCAGGAAAGTGCTTTTGTTTCTTTAAGTGAGCCCTCAAATAATGATTGAAGAAGTTCCAGAGCTCTAGCCTTGCCTTTGCTATTGTGCTATTTTACAGCTCGTGGTGTCTGGATATTTGGGTTTTTGACCTGTCCTGGGGCTTCTCCTGAACCTGGGCTGCCATGGCACCACCACTGGGGCAGCAAAGCAGGCTGGACATGGGTTTGGTGCCATCACATTTGCAGTGCACCTGTCTGGTGGTCTCACTGAGATCAAAAATCCCTACGTTATGACAGCACCTTCAGTTCAATATGTTGTTTGATCTTCTGAAGTATTAAAAGGTGATTAATTTGAAAGGAAATTTCACCAAAGGCTGTTAAACACAAAGGTAAAACTTTTGGCATAAGAGGTCTTTGAACTGCAGATTGGTGGAGACTGAGAGCATATCCCAAAGAAATATGGGTGTATCTGAGCCCTGTTTGAACAGTTTTCCAAACACCTCTTACTGGCTAGTCTCATGGACAGATACTTGCAAAATAAACCCCATGTCTGAACCAGCAGTACTGTCCCTATGTTCTTAAAAGGTTAAAGCAGCTAAATCAATATCCATAATGTTTACTTTTCAGTTCTATGAAATTGTGATTAATTTTACACCCATTTGACTCCACTGTTGATCCTAAACCAGCATCTGAAGTCACAGGTTTTCCAAATGGTCCAGAGGTTCAGCTTCAGTTCAAGAGGAGAGAGCACAACTCCAGAGATGAAACAATTCTTTCCTGTGAGGGTGGTGAGACCCTGGCCCAGGTTGCCCAGAGAAGCTGTGGCTGCCCCATCCCTGGCAGTGTTGAAGGGCAGGTTGGATGGGGCTTGGAGCAGCCTGGGCTGCTGGGAGGTGTCCCTGCCCAGGCAGGGGGGTTGTAAGTAAATGATCTTTAAGATCCCTTCCAACCCAAACCATTCTATGATTCTGTCATTTTATAAACACACATTTGTTTTTTTGTTCCTTTCCAAACTTAGAGTGCTACAATGGTTTAATGAGATGGGGGAATAACTCTCCAGTTTGATTTTCCAGTTCAAAACCATCAACAAAGGGAAAAAAACCAACATCATTGACTCCATGCTCAGGATGCTTGAACAATATTCAAGCAACCTGGAAGATTTAATCAGGGAGCGGACTGAAGAGCTAGAGGTTGAAAAACAGAAGACAGACAAACTACTGTCACAAATGCTTCCCCCGTAAGTGCTAGTGCTATAAATAACAAAAAAAAAACACTGGTTGGTACTTCTTAGCTAGACTGGTCAAAAGAGTTTCACAGAACTCAGTGAGTTTGAAGAGCTGACTTCCAGTTTGGATCCAATGTGGATCAAAAGCTGGACATGAGCACCGTGTGCGGTTGCAGCCCAGAAGGTCAACTCCATCCTGGGCTGTATCAAAAGAAGTGTGGCCAGCAGATCAAGAGAGGTGATTCTGCCCCTTTACTCTGCCCTGGTGAGACCACACCTAGAACACTGTGTCCAGCTCTGGTGCCCCCAGCACAAGAAAGATGTGGACCTGTTGGAACGTGTACAGAGAAGGGCCACAAAAATGACCTGAGGGCTGGAGCAGCTCTCTGATGAGGACAGGCTGAGGGAGCTGGGGCTGTTCAGGCTGAAGAAAAGGCTCCAGAGGGACTTCATAGTGGCCTTCCAGTACCTGAAGGGGCTACAGGAAAGCTGGGGAAGGACTTTTTATGGGGGCTTGCAGTGAGAGGACAAGGGGTAATGGTTGTAAACTGAAAGAAGAGAGATTTAGGTTAGAGATCAGGAGGAAATTCTTCACTCTGAGGGTGGGGAGAGCCTGGCCCAGGTTGCCCAGAGAAGCTGTGGCTGCCCCATCCCTGGCAGTGTTGAAGGGCAGGTTGGATGGGGCTTGGAGCAACCTGGTCTGGTGGGTGTCCCTGCCCATGCAGGGTGACTGGAACTAGATGATTTTTAAGGTCCTTTCCAACTCCAAACATTCTGTGATTCTGTGATTTTGGCAAGCACCTCCCAATGAAAGTAAGAAACTTTCAGCAATGCTGTGTTACAGCCATATAGCTCCTTCTATTTATTGGAAGATCTTTTGAGCACAGCAGGATAATTGTTTCTGAGCTCCTGGATGTGCTTTCCTGCAAGGGCTTGTGCCCTGTTGTCTTTGCTTGTGTTGTTATTTTAGATCAGTGGCAGAAGCCCTCAAGACTGGTGGTACTGTGGAGCCTGAGTATTTTGACCTGGTGACCATCTACTTCAGTGACATCGTGGGCTTCACAACCATTTCAGCCCTCAGTGAACCCATTGAAGTAGTTGACCTTCTGAACGACCTCTACACGCTGTTTGATGCTGTTCTTGGAAACCATGATGTTTACAAGGTGAGGAGTACCTGGGCACGAGGATCAAGCTGTGCCTAGGTCAAGCACTCCCAGAGTTTCATTCTACTGCTCTTTCCCATCTTTTCAATCTATTTATTTATTGATGCCATGGTATTTGCCAGGTGGAGACAATTGGTGATGCCTACATGGTTGCCTCAGGGCTCCCAAAACGGAATGGAAACAAGCATGCAGCTGAGATAGCCAACATGTCCCTGGACATCCTGAGCTCAGTGGGAACATTCAGAATGAGACACATGCCAGACATTCCCCTCAGGATACGGATCGGGCTGCACACAGGTAGGCAGCTGCACTACACATCAAAGAACTCCTTCTTTGCATGACTTCTCCCTCCCTGCCCCAAAACAAGTGCCCTTAGAAGATGGTTTAAAATCTTCCATGGCAACAAGGACATTAAAATAGAAATCAAATCCCCAAGGAGGAAAATCTTTCAGTATCGTGTAGGGGAGAAATTATGTTTTCTGTCAAAGTCAGGAGCTCTGTCTGAAATGTTAGTCACAAGGGTTTTGTTCTCAGGGTGGCTCTTTGATGTGCCATAGGGTACTCACTGGTGTGATTATGGAGACATCTTGTAACTCTGCTCTGAAATGAAAAAGCACAGAAAAACACATACAGTGGAAGAGTGGAAAAGGTTGGGAAGATTGATTGCAGGTAGACCAGAAGAACAGGGGATACAGCTATAGAATAAAAAACATGTTATAAAGAAAGCAAATTATCTCCACTAGAGAAGATATAATCTATTCAATGAACAGAAAAGGGGCTTGTTTAAAAAGAAAACAAGTTGGGTTTTGGGGTTTTTTGTTGTTGTTTGGGGTTTTTTTTATATGCAAGGTGTAATTAAGCAGCAGAATAGAACAAAACAACACATACAGTAGGACTGCAGTCATCATATAACCAAAAGTATGACTGGGATTTTAAACAGAGGAAAAGTCATCTGCTGTTATCATAGAATCAATGTTTTTGTAAGAGATAAGAACCTTCATAATTTTAGATCATAGTCATCCATGACTAAATTTTTCCCAGCTACTTGTCACCAGACTTCTTGCATCTTCCTCTATAGCACTGGCTACTGCCCATTATGAGAAGCTGAATTTTGAATAAAGTTGTCCAGGAGTCTGACCCAATATTACAGGATTTTTTTATCCTTCTGCCTATCTGACAGTGCCTATATTTTTGCGTCCTTGACATGTAAGTGTTTTACAGAAGTCAATATCCTGTTCCCTGCTTTATATACACAGAAAAACAAGAGCAGAGAAAAAGAAGAACCTCACCCAGAACAATCTCAGAACAGAACTGTGACTTGAGCAGAGCTAAAATCAATATTTCATATCTCCTAGACCGTACAAGCTCCTCTTTTGGGGTTGTCTTTGAAAACTCATCTCCCTACTCTTTTCTTTGCAGTTCAGGGGTCTTAGGTGGCCCTTCACAGAAATTTAAAGTGTTAAGGAATGTTTGCAGGAACACTGTGGGTTTTCTGGCAGAAACAAGATGTGACTATGATCCCAGCTTGTCTTGCCCAGAGCAGGAGTTTCAGGAGAACCAGCAGAACATTTTCAACGTGGAAAGAGGGGAATTCAGTGTACAACATCTGCTTCTGCCTGTTGACAGCAGTTCTGCAACATGTCTTCCATGCACCCAGCCAAAAATCTGTCCCTAGGTGATGTGCATGGGGGGGTAGTTACATTTTTTCTTGTTTATAAGAACCCTGAGTACGTGGAAAACTGTTTTGCTAGGAGCTGTTGTGTAGGGTGTGAGTGGAAGAGGGGGAGGAATCGGTGTTTTCTTTCTAAAGAAGCAGAAGCCAGGTCTTGTTTTGCACAGATCTGGCAGTGTCATACTGTCATGGGAGCAGAGGGAAATGCATGTTCCAAGGAAACCAGCTCTCCAAGCTGACAGAAGAGTTTGATTAACCCTAGACCCCATTTCTCCTGAGGAAAGAAGCATGAAGAGGGAATCACCAGCATCCTGAAAACATGGAGGAAGCTTCTGGGGCAGAGAAGGCCTTGGCTAACACTTGAACTGTCCTGGAAAAGATGGAAAATGGGTGTGACCACCAGTTTTGTGGGTCAACTGCTTTCTGGAAACTGGTGCCAAGAAGATCTCCTGATACCCTCTCTGAAAAAGCAGTAAAAGTCATTTGGGCATGGGCTGCCCTGGTCCTTCCAACCCCAGTGTGAAGGTGTAGCTCTGGGAATTTTTGCTGGCCCATGGTCTGCTCGTGGCAATGCGTGGGTAGGGTGAGGAGGGTGAGAAGAACAGTGTTTGGTCTGAAGTTTCTCCCCTGATTTAAATGCACCCTGGAGTCTTGTCTCTCCTCTCTTTATCCAGAAAAACTCAGCTGACTCTTCTGTTTCCTTGCCAGCCACGTCTGGGCTGGAGCAGGACATCCAGGCAGAACAGTGGGGAAAAGACAAGCTTTTCCACGGGGGCTGAAGAGGATCTGTTTATCAGTCAGGCTCTTTGGCAGGCAGCCCCACACTTCCATGGAGCTGCTTAACCTCCTTAGCACCACTGATGGTTGTCTCAGAGCCTTAGCCAGCATGGCTCAGTGACTGACCCTGCAAGCCCTGGCAAAGCACCATTTCAAAACAAACCAGCAAACCTTTAGAATTAAACAACTCAGCCATAATGTTCTCATCACAAGGTCTCTGGTTTCCTCTGAAACTTGTTGCTGTGGGAGATTTATCACTGGAAGTTTTTGTCAGCCCTTTCCTGAGGCTGTCTAGACAAGGAGGAACACACACAGACAGCAAAGGCAGCAAGTGAATTAACTCTTGGATGCTTTCACCATGGAGAAGACCTTTAGCCATGCTTACACTGTAGGGTTGGTTTGGAACTAATAACTTTCTGTAAGAGGAGGACAGGCTTCAAAGCAGAGCTCCAAAAATATAGTACCTCACCTTAAAAATCTTGCCTATCCTAGGCTGTGGGCTTTGCAGAAGTGATTAGGTGACTCTGCTGACTAAGTAGGAAACATAATTTTAGGCATCCATGTAGAGGTGTTGCCAGGAACCTTGGGGAGCCTGTACTCATCTGTGGTCAGTGGAGATCTGGTGGACACATAAGTGGACCCTGGAGAGCTGTTCAGGTGCAGGAGTGGAAAAGCTCTCAAGGCTCAGTTGACTGCATTGACCTGGCCTCCACTGACTACAGGAGGAGCTCAGCTACCTGTAGTTGTGCTTTGAATCAAATCCTCTTGAGTGAGGGTTGTGGTTTGTTTTTTTTCCAGGAGCTGTTTTCATGTCCTTGCATTTATGACAGAAGGAGCTTTGATCCTTACTGAGATTTCTGAGTGACCCTGTTGTGGCATCACCACGACATGAACAGAGGGGATGCCATGTGAGTTAGTGGTTTCTGAGGGAAAGCTCTTATTGAAGCATAAGTTAAAATGTCTCCAACAAGACCCTTTTAAAAGCATATTCCTCATTAGTGTGGACAGATTAAGGACTATTTAGGGAAGTGTTAAAACCTTAATTAAAAAAAATCCAGTAACATCAACATGCCTTTACAGTTGTGCTATAGAGATGCCTATAGACTGAACCATGAAAGAACTTCCTGTAGTGGATGCAGCTCATCTCCTGAAGAGCTTGAACAAAATTACTGAGCACTTATAAGGGTGGGAATTAAATCAAAGGAGATTCTGAGGGTCAGTATCTTATCCAAGGTTGCATGGCACATTGGAAGTAAGAAAAAAAGAACCATTAGTCAGGTTTTCCTGATCTCCAGCAGCCCCTACATACTGTGTTTGTTTCATACATACTTTTTAAGTCCTTGTAGTGTTTTTATATGAACCATTCTACCTCTCTCTGTTTTTTTAAATCTTTAAGCAAGCAATGCTTCATTAGGTGTGAATTAAAACCTCTCACCTCCCAGCATCTTCCGTAAATTAAATTAAAATCCCATTACTTTGACTCTGCAGCAACAACTTTTCAAAGGTCACAGCAAGAGTTTTTGCAAAGTTCTCCTTAGTTTTCAGCTACAGGGTTTCGTTATCCTCAAGATGTATCTGAAGAGTCTATGAAGAAGCAGTTTTTGAAAATAGAACTAAAATCACAGTGAAATTACATTGCCCTAAACCAAGTAACTGATCAATTCTAAATTAGGTGGTGATATTATTATTATTATCATTATTGTTATTATATTTTAACCTTCACATTTTCATAGTATGGAAAGCCTTACCTTTAGAATCATTTCTTATCCTATGGATGATGTTCTACATTCACATCTCTTGCAACCTTGAATAGGAAAAAACACATTCTGTGATTCTATGATTTCCTAGATGTCAGTTCTGTTAAATCTTCATCCAGAAGGATCATGACATTGAAAAGACAGGCAGAACCTGGAGAGGCATGTGACATCAATGCATCCAATGCAAAATCTAAAGAAAAAGGCTTGTCATTTCCCTGCAGGAAGCCCCACACCTCCTTACATTGCTGAGACCATTCTCTTTTTCTCCTCTGTTTTGTTTTTTTTTTCCATTTATTTTGCAAGCCTGAGATTTTAAATTCTGGGTGATGAAATTTAGCTTCTCATCCTTCAGGGCACAGTCCAAGAAAAATTAGCTAATTTTTGTTTAGACTTATGTGGGGAAGAAAAGAACAGTTTCCCACATCAAGCATCCCAGATGACAGTTGTCTGTGCTGTTTGGCCCTCACATATTTTATCTGTGTGTGTGTGTGTGAGATTCCTCTTGTGGATCCTGCACTTCTCCCTCAGAACTTGGCACTGGTTTTTCAAGAGCTAGTTTGGAAGGCAAGTGGATCTCATCTGTAGAATGAGAGAGAGGAAAAATAAACAGGTTTTGGCTAAGACAGGCCTCTCCAAGGGAAGGACATGGAGTGGTCCAGAGGCCTGCCAACACCTCTGGATGTTCAAGGCTGATTTTCAATCCTGTCTCACTGGGTCATGTCAGAGGGTCTGAACTTTAGCATCCTCAGATGGAAAAGGAGGCCTTTTAAAAATGAGATTGCAATAGTCCTTGATCTTCCCTGAACTCTGGACATATTTCTTCCAGATGACGGTGAGCTGAGGTCCTACCACACAAGACCTCTGTCAGGCCTAACACACCAACTGTGCAACCGAGAGCAATGCTTGATTTTTTGATTGCTTGCAGCAAGCACCAAAGCCAATGAGACCTTAAAAAATAACGCGTTCCCGAGCTGTTCTGGATTATCAGAGAAGAGGATGAGATTTGTTTGCCAGTGGGACCCTTTCTTTGTGCAGTACCTTCTGGGTCATACAGATGCTGTGTCTTCCAGGGCCTTGTGTGGCAGGTGTGGTGGGTCTCACCATGCCACGGTACTGCCTCTTCGGAGACACGGTGAACACGGCGTCACGGATGGAGTCCACAGGCCTGCGTGAGTATTTGGGAGAGTATTTGGGATATTTTGGGAGTGGAGAGGTGATCCTGCCCCTGTGCCCAGCACTGGTGAGGCTGCACCTCCAGCACTGTGTCCAGTTCTGGGCCCCTCACGACCAGAAGGATGTCGAGTTGCTGGAGCAGGTCCAGAGGAGCTACCAAGCTGGTGAAAGGTTTGGAGAACAAGTCCTGTGAGGAGAGGCTGAGGGAGCTGGGATCGTTTAGTCTGAGGAAGAGGAGGCTGAGGGGAGACCTCATTGCTCTCTACAACTACCTGAATGGAGGTTGTAGGGAGGTGGGAGTTGGGCTCTTCTCCCAAGTGAATAATGACACGACCAGAGGAAACGGCCTGAAGCTGCACCAGGGGAGGTTTAGGCTGGATATTAGAAAGAATTTCTTTACCCAAAGAGTAGTTGGACAGTGGCACAGGCTGCCCAGGGAGGTGGTGGAGTCACCATCCCTGGAAGTGTCTAAAAGAAATGTAGATATAGTGCTTAGTGACATGATTTAAACACTGAACTGGTAAATCATGTTATGGTAGGAGGATTTAGATTATGGTTGGACTTGATGATCTTCAAGGTCCCTTCCAACCAGGACGATTCGATGATTCTATGATTTTGTGATAGTCCCTGGGGTGGGCTGGTGGACAAATCTCTCAAGAGAGAGGAAGAAATCTGCATCTTTAGTTATAAGCATTACAATTTAATTAGCCCTGAGAAAGGGGCAAACCAAATGATGAACCTCAAAGCAAACTAGAGGGGAGGTCATCAATTTTGTCATAATAGGTCAGCCTTTAAAGCCTTGTCTTCACCACGAGGATGGCAAGAGAGCTGGAGCACTTCTCCCATGAGTATAGGCAGAAAGAGTAGGAGTTGTTCAGCCTGGAGAAGAGAAGGCTCTGAGGAGATGTCATAGCAGCCTTCCAGTGCCTAAAGGAGCTGCAGGAAAGCTGGAGAGGGACTTTTCACAAGAGCTTGGAGTGATAGGACAAAGGGTAGTGGCTTAAAACTTGAAAAGGGGAAATTTAGGTTAGATATTAGGAGGAAATTCTTCACTACGAGGGTGATGAGACATGGGAACAGGTTGTCCAGGGAAGTTGTGGCTGCCCCATCCCTGGAAGTGTTCAAGGGCAGGTTGGATGGGGCTTGTGCAGCCTGGTCTGGTGGGAGGTGTCCCTGCCCATGCAGGGGGTTGGAACTAGATGATCTTCAAGGTCCCTTCCAACCCAAACCATTCTATGATTCTATGATTTTCCTGAGGCTTCCAGGTATAGAAGCACAGAGCCAATGGCTACAGGAGAAAAGATCCCTCAGCTCATTCTTCCTGGAGGCTTCTAGATATGTAGAAAGAGGTGGTGAGGAAGAAATGTTCACCTGTGTTTCAGTCATATGTGTACCCAGATCTGCTGTTTGTTGGTGTCCTTGGCTAAGACATGGATCTGTAAACCACAGTGGATTAACTGGATGACACAGTGGACACCTGAGGGCAGCAGGAGCAGAGCCTTAGATAGGGTCTGAATTTGCTTAGATGCTCAGCCTGTCAGTACAAGTTTATTTCCATCTCATACATTTTAATCCCTGATCTTTGGTCTCCCCCTTGATACTTTCAACAGTTCTAAGGAGTTACCCACTACAGCAGTTTGAAAACTACATGGAGTCTGGGGTATTTAACATTAAAATCTTGAGGTCTAGAAATATGTTGCAGTATATATGCCACATTGGAACTTTTTCACCCTTTCATACAACCCTCACTTTTCTAGCTCCAGTGATTTTGATTCGACTAATTAAGATTAACAGGCTAATCATTAATTAAGGAAAATTGCCTTTCTTGCAGTTATGGATAGCTTTTATTTGAAGAGGCATGTATTGCACTTGGAAAGCAGTGGGGAAAAGGAAATACTTTGATAGCAAAGTTCTAATGGCAAGTCAGATATTTGAAGATTCTCAAGTTTTAGACCCTGGCAAGTGTAAAGTCCCACGGAGAATGGAGACAGCAGATACACTGCAGAGAGGATAGTAGAAGTAGAGAGGTGATTGTCCCCCTGTGCTCAGCACTGGTGAGGCCACCCCTGGAGTGTTATGTCCAGTTTTGGGCACCTGATTCAAGGGAGATCTGGAGGTGCTGGAGTGAGGACAGAGGAGGGCAACAAAGCTGGGGAAGGGCCTAGAGAATCAATCTGATGAAGAACCCTTGAAGGAGCTGGGAATGTTTAGTTTGAGGAAGAGGAGGCTGAGGAGAGACCTCATCAGTCTCTACAACTACCTGAAAGGTCATTGTGGAGAGGTTGGTGCTGGTCTCTTCTCACAGGTGATCAGTGACAGAACAAGAGGGAAGGGCTTCAAGCTGCACCAGGGCAGGTTCAGACTGGACATGAGGAAGGATTTTTTCCCAGCAAGAGTGGTCAGACCCTGGAACAGGCTGCCCAGGGAGGTGGTGGAGTCACCATCCCTGGATGTGTTGAAGGGTCTTTTGGATGTGGTGTTGATGGATGTGGTTTAGGGGAGAACTTTGTAGAGTAGGGATGATGGTTGGACTGGGTGATCCCAAGGGGCTTTTCCAACTTGAATAGTTCTATGATTCTATGATAGCAACATTATATGTTAAGAGAAATTTATCTAGGTACACAATATCATAGAATCATAAAATCATAGAATCCTAGAATTTCAGGTTGGAAGGGACTTCAAGGATCATCCTGATCCTAGAAAGGTCCAACCTTTCTAGGTATTACTCTAGTTGATATTAGGTGGCTAAGCACCCTGTCAAGCTGAGACTTAAAACTGTCCAATGTGGGGGAATCCACCACTTTCCTTGGGAGACTACTCCAATGTTGGACTGTCCTTAGGGTGAAAAATGTACCTCTTGTGTCCAGTAATAAGAAGATTATAGGTTAATGTCTCAGGAAAAGTACCTCAAAGCTGTGTGGTCTTCTTCTGCATACTTGAACCAATGTTCCTCTTTCTGATTATTCTGAAAAAAACAACAAAGCAACAAAACCAAACCTGGTTCACCTCCCATCCTTCCAGGGGGAAGGGAATGTGATTGACACATTTGAAACAGAAGCTCAACAAAAACAACAACAAAGAGAACTATTAGGAAAAAAAATATTTTAGAAACATTTCCTGCTTTGTTGACATCCTACAGAACACCAAAAAAGTCATGTGAGTTCCAGCAATGACTGTAAAACAAGCTGAGGGAGGTGGGAATTTGATAATGATCTCTGCCTTTGTCCCTTTTGTTCATAAAGTGTTAGTGGAAGTCCTGGGTGGAGTTAGTTACTGAAAAACCCAGATGGATCTAGATGCACAGTCACATTGTCATTTTGTTCCCTTGCAAACTTCATTTGTCTGCTCTTCATCCCAGCTTCCAAATGACATTGGGCCTCTGGAGCAGAACAGTTGGTTATTTTTCTTTTCTTTCTTGCTGCCTAGTGGCAATAGAGAAAAATGGCATTTTTTAATCCAGTCGCCAATGTTGCTGAAAAACCACTCAGATTCCACACTGAGCATGTTTGGTATCCACCAGGAAGTCCCCAGTGTGGATGTCCTCTCACCCTGTGCTCATCACAGCCTTGTCTGGAAGGATCCAACCACCAACACCACACTCTACGTAAGAGAACCACCACAAAGCTCCATCAGCTACACAACCTGCATGCTTTGCAGCACTTTTCCTTGCCAGTAGGTAACAGTGTGGAATTCACAGTGTGAATGCAAGGGAGTGATCCAGCTGTTTTGCTTTCCATTCCCAGCTTACAGAATTCATGTCAGCCAAAGCACAGTGGATACACTTCGGAGTCTAAATGAAGGCTATGAAATCCTTCCTAGGGGGAAAACTGAGCTGAAGGTAAGAAGGGCTGTGTGAAATGCTTCACAGGGGAACCTTCTTGCTTAAGGATTTTTTCATATGAAGCTTTTGCTTGGCCTTCATCCACCACTTTTCTGTTGGATCCTTCCCAAATTGTCCCTGTCCACTGTTTCAGTACATGAGGTACTTCTTCAGAGACCATGGGACATGTGTGTGCTGGATATAGGTACTTATTTAGGAGTCTGTTTAGTTCACCATTGGTAGAAGCTGCTACTTTTCAGTGTCCTAACAAGACAACACTAAGTATTTCAAAATATCACTTCCCTCCTTATGTAGTCAAAAGGCAGAAGTATGAGCTGTTCTGGCCTTAAGCACCTACAGTAAGAGGTCTGAGTGTGGCCTCAGGTCCCTCAGCAATCTTTCATGACAAGTGGAATCATCTCACCTAAGATCCTATGTCTGCAAGTGGAGATCTGAGGTAATTTCTTCAGGTTTATTCAATGGAAGGAAACCTTTACACAGTGAAGATAAATTGGTACTTTAGGAAAATATTAACCTGGTTTGCTTCAGTGGCCAGTTTATTTGAAGATGAATATGACCCTAGAAGTGTCTGTTTTCCTCCACTTCTCCAGTCAAGGGTGATTGACTCTGATGTAGATGCCTACATTTCATCAGATGCATCTCACCTTCAAAGCTAAATCACCAGTGATGGGAGAGGAAGTTCTAATTATGCTGCTCAGCCCAGTAGTAAAATCTCTCAATTAATGATGTTAGTGCTGCCATGTAAGATGGTTAGAGATCCTGTAGTTTCTCATCTGAGCTGTGTAGTTTCAATGACCCAGATCAACGAGGGTCATTTGTAGATGACAGTTTGAACAAGGACTCTTCTTTTAAAATAGTGAAATTCAAATCATCCCTGAACCATTGTAAAAAGGATCCCAAGATTTCCAGCCATACCCTGTCTCTGAATATATACAGAGCCCTCAGAAACCCAGAAAGGGAATTAGCTTTGAGTAGAGGGTGGTCAGAAAGCTGTTCTTTATCTGGATTTTTGTTTTTTATTTTAGGGTAAAGGAGTAGAAGACACCTATTGGCTGGTTGGGAAAAAAGGCTTTCTGAAGCCATTACCTAAACCTCCTGAAATAAAGCCAGGGTAA
The DNA here is from genome assembly GCF_020740795.1 of Apus apus. Taxonomy (NCBI): domain Eukaryota; kingdom Metazoa; phylum Chordata; class Aves; order Apodiformes; family Apodidae; genus Apus; species Apus apus. The sequence goes on along the minus strand of NC_067282.1, from coordinate 2,901,879 downwards.
GTGCAACTTCATCACTGTTCAATACAGTCATTAAAAGGTCCTTGTTAGTGTTCACAGCCTGAAGAGATGCACTTCCATAGTACCTGTTTGCAAAGTCTTCTTTGCAATAATATAATATAATGTAGTCTTCCTCAGGTGACTGACAGTTTCAGGCATTGTAATGGGACTCAGAATTGATGCTGTTTCTGCAACTCCTCTCCTTAATCACAGTTCCCAAGAAGTGGCATGGAAACTTGCTGCTTCTCCCCACATAGTCCCTTGGAGATGGAGCACCAGGGAGCTCCCTCCTGAATCTCCTTCCTACTCTGTGTGCTTGTAGGAGATGCACAGGTAGGGACACTTTCAGGTTTCTGGTGCCATCCGTGCATGGGTGACACTCATTTTCTCTGTCCATCAGAATCCTCCAGAAAAGACCAGCCTCATTCATCACACAAACATGTTTCTTCCCTATAGAAGAACATTCAGACAGAACAATAAGGAGACTTTGTGGTTTAAACTATGGCAGAGTTACGTAATTAAAGATTAAATGACGTTGCCTCCAAAGACGTGTTGGTGAGAAAAGATGGAGCACTTGAAATTCTTTAAACCATTTTGTAGCTTTGCAGCTCCTGACTTTGCAAACAGAGTGTTCCCAGTTCGGGTGTCACATGCCTGGAAAGGATGTTGTGGTCAGGACATAAAAACCAGGAGTGGGGTTTGTTTGTCAAGAACAGTGTAGTCACCCACACTGAAGCTAGTCAGCCTTGAGTCCCTTTATAGTCAACAAAGAGAAACTCATGCTCAGGAAGGTGATTGGACTGGCCTGCTTGGACATCAGTGTTAGGAGATGATTTGTCCTTGCAAGATTCCTGTTTTATTGACTATAAAGAGGTTTGACAGTGATTAGCTGAGAGAGAGATGCCTGACAGCAAACAGGGTCTGTTTTTTGTTCTCACTTTGACTTCCCCTGAGCAGTCTTGTTCTAAGTTTTTGCTCATTTCCTCTTAGTAAAATGGAGAGATTTTTTTTCTCCCTTGGGGTGTAATGGTTGCATACAAGGGCATGTGTCATGTCCATGTCTTTGTCCATGCCATGTCCATGTGCTCTGAGCCCTCACAGAGCTCCTAACTTTTAAGTTAGGGTGTCAATCATTTTGAGAGACAATGCTTCTTAGGCTTGGAGGCATTTTATTGTTAATAATTGGTGAAAATGAACTATTGAGTGATATATGTTGATACCAATGATTATTCATAAGAAATAAGAAACCTGGAGGAGCTTGGCCAGATTAGAAAGCTGGGTTGGCTTCTCATGCAACCCAACAAGCCCTGGGACTTCTACTTTGAAAGCAGGTTCTTCTCATCCTAGTTTTACCCTCTAAAAGCCATGTGTTAGGCCTCCATTGACTGGTGAGGTCTTTTCCACAATCCTCAAAAAGCCTGTCCTCTGGTCACCTGTGCCCAAGTCAGATATTTACACGACAGAGCTGTTTCTAAACATGGATTGTAAATAACAGAACACATATCTGGTTCAGAGGGATGATAAGAAGAGGCAAAAATGTTTCGCTCATACCTGGGATCAGGGGATCCTGAACATCCTTGTGCAACCTCAGAAGAATCCACCAGTAGCACTACAGAGAGGGAGGTGATCTGCTCTTGCCCCAAGGCCCTGATGTTCACTTTTCTTTCACAGTTTTTCTGTCCCCATAGATCTTCAGACAGCAGTTGAACAAATATGAAAGTAATCAGAGGAAAGAGCAAAGTTCTGTGAAACTGCATCTGTCCAAGTGAAGGGTCAAAGTGAAAGTCCCCATAGGACCCAAATAGCAGAAAGAAGTAGCTGGATGTTCAAGCAAAGAAAATATTTGGAGAACTGCCTTGTGCACAGGCTGGACTAATACCAGACAACTATCAGACATGGCCTCCTATTTTTCCAGCCTGATCTTGATGGTTCAGTTTTATGCCAGTTTATGAGAGGTTAAATTTTTTCCTTGATTATGTCTATATGCTGGCCAATATGGTGGTTTCAAGACACTGCTTGATACACTTCTGCAAGAATTTCCTCATCTGTAAGCTTTTGTGCTGAGCAGTGAGGTGCTGAACCAAGTCCTCTCCTACTCATTCACCTTTCTCTCCCTAAGCAACCCATCTTCTATTTAGGTCTTCCCCTCCCAGGAGTTCTTACACAATCCAGTCCCTCACATCTGGTGAGACCAGTGGGCAGCAGCAGATTTTCCCTTCCTATTCAGAAGAGCAAGGGACACATTTCTCATCACTTCATTCCTTGTGGCTCACCAAAGTTGGTGACCTCCTCTGAGAGGTGTGATGGAGACTTTCAGTCCAGAGATTGATTTGCTGTCTGAGCTCTTGTCTTGGACCACCACAGGGAATTACACTCATTAAGTCTTAAACAAGGAAAGGTGATTTGCTTCAAGGAGGTTTCAGCTTCCATGTTTCTTAGAATCATATAACTCTTTTGGTTGGAAAAGAGCTTAAGTATCATCAAGTCCAATCATTCTTACTGCCATGACAAGTCACAGCCCTTGATATATGGAATATTTCAAGCTTTCACTACAGTGGTTTGTGGAAAACACTACAGGTAACCTTAAAAAAGTATTAACTTTCTATCATATTCCATGATGTAAAACCCATCAGCCAATCAAAACTGTAGCATAGTCTTTGGCAGGAGAATTTCTTGGCGTGTGATGGCAATTTTCCAGCTCAGGGAGGCAATCATGAGCTGATCTATGATCAAGTAGCTCCCAGAGCTTTTCACAGATGCCTAGGGGCAAATCAAGCTTCATTATCCTGCTGTGCTTGCAGCAGTCTGGGCACCCTAGACTTGGAGAATGGTCCTTGACCTTACAAAGGTGAGTTTATATGCAGGTTAGAAACCAAACTTCATCAAACTTCAAAAGAAGAACATTAGATTATGTGGTTGGGTTAATATTAATGGTCCTGCAATATATTGTGGTAACAACCTCTTCTTGCATTGCTGAAATTGCTGAGAGAATATAGCTCATTGTCTAGTAATAAACCTCAAGCCACCACCAAATGACTAACAAAGGAACCGTTGTTGCACCTACACTATTTGAATTTAATTGTTACACATCAACCTCTCTGTTTCATCCCAATTATAGACTTAATGGAGGCAGTAGTTGGAACATTCTTATTGATTTCCATTGCCTGCACTGGGCTTTCATCCATGAACAGTGACAGAATCACAGAATCACAGAATCTTAGGAGCTGGAAGGGACCTCGAAAGATCATGAAGCCCAACTCCCCTGCCAGAGCAGGGTCACCCAGAGCACATCACACAGGATCAGCCTGTTTCAGTGCTCTGTCACTCTTGACAGTTGCTCAGTTGTGCAAGGACATCCAGATAAATGTACTTTATTCTTAAAACCCTGGGGGTGACACAGCTCACACAGGATATAGAGCGTTTTAATTCAGAAAAAAGGTAGTTCAGTTAAAAGACCTAATGTGCTCCTTACCACCACTACTTTCTTCCAAGCATAAAATCAAATTAACTGAAAGGCTATTCTTAAAATTAAACTTATGTCAAGCTGCTCAGGGTCTGTATATCTGTTTTCTGAAGCAAAAACCTTGCTGAAGATGAAGTAAGAAACCTCTTCCCATGTTCTTTTTATGGGACAAGGTGGAGGCTCAGCAGAAGTCCCAGGACACAGGGAAAGCACAAGTTTAAAGTCCAGATTTCAGTGCTGGCTCCTGCCCCAGAGAATTTTTCCTTCTGAGGGGTAACTTTGTTCTTTCTACACCTGGTCAAACCTCAGTTTTACCAGCTTTACATGGAGCTTTAGCTTAACTTTGTGTCACACAAGAACAGGGTGGGCAGTTCAACAGGCTGCCTAGTTCTTCCCTCACTCCAAGGCAAGTTTTTACACCTTCCCTGCCTCGTAATGAACATTATTTCCCCTTCTTCTTGCAGCTTGTTAGGAATTTTATTGCTGCATCTTAGGATCTTGTGGGTTGGGGCTTCTTTGAGTAATAATTGCAGAAGGCAAAGAAAAAAGCTTTCCACAAAAGCCTGATACTTCCACAGGAAATAAAATTAGGATGAAGGGAAACAGCACCAAGTGACAATACAGGAAGTTCCACCTCAACATGAGGAGAAACTTTGTTCCTGTGATGGTGACAGAGCCCTGGGACAGGCTGCCCAGAGAGGCTGTGGAGTGTCCTTCTTTGGAGGCTTTCAAGACCCACCTGGATGTGTTCCTGTGTGATGTGCTCTGGGTGTTCCTGCTGCAGCAGGGGGGTTGGACTCGATAATCTTCAGAGGTCACTTCCAACCCCTATGATTCTATAAAAAGCAGATAAAGGGAACACAGAGAAGGTGTAAGAAGATCATGAGCTATCAAAGCCAAGCATGCTGAGCAGTCAAGCATCAGCCTACCTGTAGGGAAGGTATTTTTTAGAGATTTCACAGTCAGATGGGTTTGGAGGAAGTCTGTGGGGTTTCCTTGAGGGTGCACCAGGAGACTGGTTTGGGGCTGAGAAACAGCCATGGGAAAAGCACAAAGTTTCTGGTTTATTAATGTGAGATATTGGCAGTTGGCATCCTGCAATGCTCTGGGACAGGCAGCACCTTGTCTGCATGGGTGGAGCACCCCTCTTGCCCAAAACAGCAGAAAAGATAGGAGGTTCTATACAAATCTAGCAGAGATAAGCCTTTCAGTAACTACTGAAATTCAGGAAGAAAAAAAACAACAACAAAACAACCCAAGATCTGGGAGCGTGTTGATCTGCAGTTCCAGGGAGAAGTGGGACACACTCAGTCTGAAGATTTTTTGGTGCTGAATACAGTGATTTCAAGCAGTAGGAGGTGGTTTTATGTAGAATCTTTCCATTTCTAAAACTATTTAAATAAGCTGCTGGAAGTTAACTGCAGAAAAAACAAAGCCAATTCAGTGAAGAAAGGTACAGATCAGGGGTCTTCTCATGGGTTTTTAACCATGAACCCAGTGTCCAAATAAAGAATATATGAGTTTTGGATTTTTGCCATCAAAAACAGATTCCTGCTCTGGTATGGTGTTAATTCAGAAGGGTTGATAGATCATCTGGCCTACCACCATCCACAATGATAAGCACAACCTAATGTGAGAAATCACTAAAAATTGAAGATGCAGCAAAGGATAGGAGAGAGTTTTGGGGGCCCTTCCATCGTCAAGCACATGAGGATCAACCCTAGAGAAAGCCTGAGATTTTTGTTTGAAGAGGGAATGGGTGAGAAGCAGTGAAGGATGCTCAAAAAATCCATCTCCCAACACGTGGTGAGAAGCATCTTCTTACGAGCCAAGAAGAAGACACCCATTAGGACAACACGGCTTCTTCTTCTACCCAATACAAAGCTCTCATTGCTTTGTCTGTGTTGAGGCACCCTGACAGCATAGGAGACAATCAGTAGAGAGTCTCTAGTGCTTCTGTTGCTGCTGATGTGTCTCTCTGAGAGGATAAGTGAAAAGATTTCCATTCAGGTTCCTTTTTGAAGTTTTTCACCCGATGCACTTCAAATTCAGAAAGAGCTTGTGAAGGAAACAGCAGTGAAAAAACTTTTGCTGTCCTTACATAGCTGGAATTATATAATAGCATCCCAACTTAATTAACTTTATGTAACATATAACAAGAGTTATTTGGGGAAATCAAAGCATCCTCTGGCTCGTAGGCTTGATGGCCCAATGTCAGGACAGATGCCTTTTGCTCCACAATCAAAGATTTCTTTATTTTTTATGACCCCTAACATGACAGCAAAATGAAAAAAAAATTTAAAAAAAGAGGAATATTCTTGTCATGGCTCATGCAGGGAAGGAAGAATTTTCCTCTGAAATCTGACTGAGGGAGAAAGGGAATAAAAGCCAGTGAGTCACTTCCCTTTGAACAAGGCTCTCTGACTTGGAACGTGGTTGCTCCAGCTCATGTATTTTAACAAGATCTTTTTGAGCAAGCTGAGGTTTCTGGAAGAATTGGCTAGAAGATTAGATTAGAGAATTAGTGTTGATAGCAAGAAACCCTAAATGCAGTGTTCAAGAAACCCTAAATGCAGTGTTGAGAGGGAAGTGAGGGCAAGGAAGTCGTTTGGCTGGAAGATGCAATTCCATGCACGACCCTTTCTTCCATGGATATTTCTATGGATTTAGGGAAAACTAGTTCTGACAGTGCTCAGGACCTGCCTGGCTTTGTGGAACATATTCTGCCTTGCAGGTATGGCCTCAGGCATGGCTGAGGTGTGTCTAGATGGGCCTGGATGTGCCCAGTTGTTTCTTCTGTCTCCCCCAGGCAGGCTGAGAGGTGAAGCGGGAGGTGAAGATCCCTTTGAAGGGTGTTTCTGAAGAGAGACAAAGAGATAGCAACAATCAGAACCTCCCCAGCAGGAGAGGCTGTCCAGAGTAGGCCCTGGCTGCAGAAGATTTTTTGAGGGTTTTTCTCCCAGGATCTGCTCACACTTTCCTTGAAAATAGAAGCAGAATGAAGCCCAGTGACAAGTGACCTGAGCTGTCTGGACAGGAATCAGCTTGAATCTAGGGACATTTTTGTGGTGTTGCACCTGGTGTCTGGGCTGTCCAGGTGAGATCTTTGTCCAATCAGGTTATGTTGGTCTCCCTTGTTCTATCTAGACAGTCTTGCTCCCTGCACAGCAGCTCAAAAACTCTCTTCTGAAAAACAGTGTTGAGGGGCAGAAGAATAACAAGAAGGAAACACCTCAGAGCTCCTTTGAACCTCCTCTGCTCCCCAGCCAACCATTTCTACAAAGCTACCATCCATTTAAAGAAAAACTGGAGTAGAGTGAAACATGGGTTAAAAAACCCACTATCTCAGAAACAAGTAGTCCCAGAGGAAATCCTGACTGGTTCCCACTATGGGAAGCAGTCTGTGAAAGGACTTCAGGGCTGGTTGGAGCAGGACCACAGATCTGAGATGTAATGGGTTGTTCCATTGCTCCAGCACAGAGATGTACACAAAGTGGGGATGAGAGGAACAGAAAGGAGGGTAGGGAAGACTATGTCTACATCCATCTGACTCAGGTCTCAAGGTGATTTGAATTGCAGTTCCTCTCACCAAAGGATACAACATGGCCAAGTCATAAAGGTGCTCTGACTATGGATCTGAGTCTTTCCCCCATTAATTCAGAGGTAGAAGCTGTTCTGACTGCCCAAGTTTCAAGCCAGGAGTTGTGTTTCCAGCCATCAGAAAACATCATTGTAACACACCACATTCAAAAAAGAGATGTAAATTCCTTAGTCGTCCAGGGAGCTGGGATGCAGGACCTCACAGTTTTTTTCCTGCTGGCTTCAGAAACAAGGTGGTGGGAAGAGAGGACCTTGGAAAAATAACAGCAGATTTCACACGGAGGGGTTTTGCAAGAGATGAAGGATGTAGAATCAGCCCTCTCCAGTTGCTCAGACATTAGCAAGTTCAGGAGATGTGTCAGTGCTGCTGGTACTGGAACTTTCTTCGTGTTTTTGTGCCATGGATGAGAGTCAAGCCACTATCAAATGGTTATTTGGTACTTGTGTGAGAAGCGTTTGGGGTTGGAGCTCAGGCAATCTGATGCTGTGCTTCATCCCCAAATACCCTGGTCAGGTCTTCAACTTCTGGTGGTCACAAACTGCTGCACTATTGTGCATAAACAGGCAGCAACTTCCTCCACTCCTTTGTAGAATAATCATAGAATGGTTTGGGTTGGAAGGGACCTTTAAAGCTCATCTAGTCCAACCCCCCTGCAGTGAGCAGGGACATCTTCAAGTAGATCAGGTCGCTCAGAGCTCTGTCCAACCTGATCTGGAATATTTCCAGGGATGGGGCATCTTCCACCTCTCTGGGCAACCTGTTCCAGTGTCTCACCACCCTCAGTGTAAAACATTTATTCCTAATATTTAGGGTGGATCCATCCTTTCTTAGTTTAAAACCATTATCCCTTGTCCTATCACTGCAAGCCCAGCTAAAACCTTGTCCCCATCTTTCATATTGGCCTCCTTTATGCATTGAAAGCCCAGAGGAATGTGTCCCCAAAGCCTTCTCTTCTCGAGGCTGAACACCCCAACTCTCCCAGCCTGTCTCCAGAGCAAAGCTGCTCCAGCCCTTGGATCATCATCATGGCCTCCTCTGGATTGGCTCCAACAGCTCCATGTCCTTCTTGTGATGGGGACCCCAGATCTGGACCCAGTCCTGCAGGGGGGTCTCACCAGAAAGCAGGAGAGGGGCAGAATCCCCTCCCTTGACCTGCTGGTCACACTTCTGGTGATGCAGCCCAGAATATGACCCTGCTGGGTGGACTGAAAGAACAAGCTCCTCAAGCTCACCCTTGTGTAGCTGAATGGTGTTATGGCTTGCATAAAGGGGTTGGAGACAAAGTATTTCTCTTCCCCTCCCACATGTAGGATTTAATTTCAATTTGCCTCTAGCACAGACTGCTCCATCCAAACTGGTCATCTCACACATCCTTTAGAGTCAATGCTGAGAAGCAGGCACTTGAGGTGCAGCTGTTCTGCACAACATCTATTTTGGGATAAATCCTCCCTCTGGTCCAGCAGAACCTCCACTAGCTCAGAAGAGAGCCCAAGGTACCTGACTCAAATGAAGACCTCTCTGTTCCAGATAGCTACATTTTAGGGAGATCAATACCCCCTGAGCTGTATGTTCCCAGAAGAAGCCATTCCTCATTCAGACCATCAGGATTATATTCTTCTGGCTTCCCTGGCCTCAGGACCAAGCCCTAGAGAGTTGTCAGGCAGTGGAACAGGCTGCTGAGGGCAGTAGTGGAATCTCGAGCCTTCGAGGTATTTAAAAGCCATGTAGATGTGGTGGTGAGGGACATGGTTTAGTGGTGGTCTTGTCAGTGCTGGGTTAATGTTGGACTTGATCCTAAAGGTCTTTTCCAACCAAAACCGTTCTATGATCCTAAAGCCTCCAGCACTCACAGCAGGGTTTATAAACAGGGATCAATGTTTCTGTAAAAAGGAAAGATGTCCCCAGAGGTGAGGCTTTAGGTGAGGCATGGAAGGAAGGTAGGTTAGACGTTGCCATTTGGAGGACAAAATTGACAAAAGAGTGGAAACTTGACCTCAGTGTCCCTTGGGAAAGGCTGTTAAATTTGTGCTGAGCTTTCAGGGAAAACTGTCTGTTTCCAGGGACAGGTAAATAGGATTTCCATTTGGAAATGTGCCCATAGCTTTGAGAACTGAGAGTTTCTGAAAGCAACAGAAGGCAGAAATTCTGGCAGAATCAAAGGCACTGAGATGGGAGCTGAGCTAACCAAGGCCAAGTTCTTCACAGCAATTTTTGTTCTGCTCTTCCCTATGATGAATGAAGGGATAGATTGGAGGAATAAGGGAATAATTACCCCAAGATTCATCTTGTCTAATAGATTCAGCATAGAGCCATGATAGATATTTAGTTTGTGCTCCTCAATCAACAAGGTCATTCATCTCATGCTGGGAGAAGGGTCGAAGATGTGCCAAGAGCCCTCTGGAAGTGCCTGGCTACACAGACTGCAAAAGATCCCTGTCTTGGAGCAGGCACTCATCTTCAGGACACTTCAAATTAGTTAACCTCACCCTTTTTTGCAATAAGACAAGCTGAAGTGATGCAAGAGGGGAATAAATGAAATCAGAACCAGGCCCAACATCTGTTTTCCTTTTCACACCAGAAGACACTTTCCTTGCACTCACTCTCCCTTACAGTCTGTTCTTTGTTGCAGCTGAAAATGAACTGATTCTTTCTCTAATGGCCTACATGTTCACTGCAGGTGTAAAGCTCATGGGTTACCCTTGGAAGAAATTGCAGAGTTCAAAAGGAGGAAAGCTGAGAAACTCCTTGGCAAAAGGGCCTAGATCTGAGGTAGTAGCTGTAAGACAGTCCCAATGTAGCTCTGCTCTTTAGTGTCTGCTTATGTGTTCTTTGTCTGCACTTGGCTGGTTTTAGTGTCATGCTTTTTAATTTTATTTAATTTTGTCCAAAATATGTATTATTCTTTTCAAGTCTCTCATGGAAAAGGTACACAGACCACCAGCAAACTGTTTAAAGATTGTAGTGGCCTCGTTGGGTGATTTCCTACAAATTTTTGACTTGTTATCTGAGAAATTCCTGAAAGACATCCAGTTTTGCTGTGTTTACCTGCAGTGTGTTATCAACCCACGGGAGGTCCATGTGCACTGTGCCAGCACGAGCCAAGTCCATGGTAAACACAGAGATAAAACTGGAGTTCAAGCCTGGAAGAATCCAAATTGCTGATTGTTGCTTCCCCGTAACACGTGTCTCCCTTTACAATTCCATATCTCATGACAGGAAACAGGGTGCAGCTCTGTTATTCCTTGCTGTTGTACCTACTGGTCTGAGAAATAAATGTGGATTTAGGTGGATTTGGTTGGAATTCAAAGGCTGCATAGAGTCTGAGAGCATGATCTGAGGTGCCTGATCAAATAGGTACTACCAGCGTGTAGACACACACATATAGAGGGTCTGATGTCCTGGGAAAATGCTGTGTGGTTGGGTTTTTTAATGACACCTCTGAAAGCAGCAGAAATGCTTCTATTCAGTGCCTCTGAACTAACTTGTAGTTAATTTCCACTTTCTCAGGAAAAGGCAGAGGTGGATGAAAGCCTGGAGTGCTGAGATGTGGGCTGGTTACAAGCCCCTAAGATACACAGCAAGCTGGTAGATAAATCTAAAGTCTAAAGCTCCATCCAATTTTCTCACAAGGATAAAAGCCAGCACAGCACTTCTGGCTGTGCTACTCTTTCCCAACCACACCTTTTAAAGATTCAGGAGGTGTTACTAGGCTGCTTTATCTTCCTTATGAGATTTTAAATTTTTGCTCTGAGGCTCTCCCTTGCTTTCGGAGCTGGGCAGATATTCCCCATTTTAAAAAGTATTTGAAAGTGGGGCATACTGGGCAGAGACCTGCATAACCACTGCCATGTGTGAACACTCACTTCCAAATATAAGCTCCAAGACACAGAAGACAGGCCTGCTGATCTACACTTATGAGCACAAGCTGCTACTCCAAGGCCACAGACAATGAGGATCTCCCACTTGCATTAGCTCTGCTTGACAGAAACAGCACATACTGATAGAAAAATATTGAGCACCTACATGACCCACAGACCTAACCTTCTGCACTGAAGCAAGGCTGCTTAGCAGAGAAAAGAAGGTCCTCATTAACCCACTTGGCTCAATTCATGGGAAAAGGCTAAAAAATCAATAAAACACTTACACCTGGAGCTTTTCAACACTCCTAGTTCAATCATTCTTGTGTGCATGAAGCTTTCAATGGAGGCAATTACATCCTCAACAGCCACTTATTCCCAGGTACCTGCTTGGTGGCTTAGCTAATCTATCTCAGTTAATCTATCTTAGTCATTTATGATGAAAGGGACCATGCCATCAATAAGCTTGTTTTCCCTTTGTAGCAATAAAGGAACCTCAAGGACCTCAGGTGTACCAATATATAGTCCATTCACTCAGTTTACAGTCCCATTATTCTGGGACTAGAAACTATTAACAGTCTCCTAGGGCCCTTGCTGCAATAAGACAGGGATCCCTGTCTCTACTTTCAGAGTATGCCTCTGGCCTGGAGTCTAGAGGAAGGCCAAGACTCTGCTTCTCATGCTCAGGAAGTGAATCCTTTAACCTTGAAAGAGTGCTTGTGGTCTCTGTTGTCCTTGGTGGAGACCTGTTTTTGAAGACAAGTGCTGGTTCTGGCTGGATCTTGATAACAGCATTCAGTAAAGCATGAGGAGCACCACAGTGCACCTTCAGTTACCTGGAGACAAACCTCTTGGCTACACCACTAGTGGTCCCTACACTTTGTCCTGAAGATCTTAGGATGGACCTACTAACCCACTCATGTAAGTGGGGTTCAGCCTGGTGCACCATGGTTGCCAGAGACACTTGTGCAAGGCTGGCAGGTCAAACAGCAGCTGAAGACCACGTGGGGTAAACCTTGGCATCTCAAATACTGCTAGACAGTTCAGGCAGCTGAAGACCATCCCCAGCATTTTCCAGTGCTTCTGATATGGAGAAAGGGATTTCTCTCTTTCCTTCAAGGCCTGGCAGAAAACTGTCCCACAGGGTAGTCAGTGACTCCCGAGATTGATCTCACTTTAGAGATCAGACTTTGACACCATGCAAATTCATTATGGAGTTCAAAAGGGCAAGATTTCACCCCCATGTGGAGAGATCCATGGTGCATAAACCTTAGTGCCACCTGTATTGTTCTTTGCTGACCTTTAGATACATCAGCACACAGACAGTGTGTCCTGCATGGGCAGAGGACCAGTCTGGGATCACTTGAAATTACTGAGGCTCAATTTTTTAAGTTATTTTCTATCTTTTTTCTTTTTTTTTTTTCCTTTAGAAAAGGAAAAGTCTCTCCCTCTGTTGTGACCTCTCATTCCATGATGTCACAGATTATCCCTCAAGATTCTTGTTCAAGAAATACAGAGAACAGCCATAAACTAGCAAGGTGAGGCTGACCAGCAGCTGAGATCTGAGAGCTCATTCAGGACAGGGCTTTTGATAAAGATTCCCTCTGTCCTCAAAGGTGAAGCCCACACCTACAGAGAAACCCATATAATTACAACTTGCTATTCCTCCTCCAGCCCCACTGCAGGAACAATCACAAGCCATTTTGCCTGAATAATCTACCCAGAGGTTAAAACCAGAATTGGAGAAGCCAAACACTTCTGTTGATTTTTTTCCCCACATCACATCTTTCTTCTCATCCACCTTTCTTCCACTCTGTATCAGCTAATTCTTCTCTCTTGGTTGTCAGGGACATCTCCTAACAACACACTGGAAGGGGTATCTTCTTTGTCCAACACCAGAAAGACCTAAAAAACCCAAACCAAATCAAACATTTATTTTCCTTTTTACCTTAGTGGCTGCAAAGCAGTTGTGGTCATCTATTAAAAGAGTGTTGGCTCTTTCTCACAGTGCTCAATAAATAAATTGTAAGGGTGGATCCTCTCCACTAAATCCTAAATCTCATTGGGTTGATATATTGGTGTTTTCTTAAGATTCAGCAATTTGCCTGTAGATCCCTTCCTGGTTTTTTTGCCCTCCTTTTTCCTTGGCTGCCCTTGATCTCCAACTAAGTATGAAAGAAATATGACATGTGCTGAGTTTGGAGGTCTTGGCTTTACTCTTATTGCATCCAGATTTAGTAGCCATTAGTTAGGGACAGGTAATCAGACCATCAAACACCATCTCCAGAACCTTAGATCAAATAATAAATACAATTCCCTTGAATGATAACAAAAAAACATTTGATATATGATGCTACAGTACAGGGTGTCTGAGTGGTCAGCCCTGCACACCTGGTTCTGGTGACAGTCCTATTTGTTGACTTTGTTGTAGTCTTATATACAACAGTTGTATGCATATATTTTATTAATATCTAAGAGATACTTTAAGGACAGTTCATCCTGCACTATCATTAAGGACAGTTTCATTATCAATCATTAAGATGAACAGTCCTCAGGCCTAGTAACATCTGTTCCACTTCTTTCAAGATCTCTTATCTTACTGTTGGGTTCCCTGTAGGATCATAGAAACACAGAATCATAGAATCACAGAATGGTTTGAGTTGGGAGGGATCTTAAATATCATCTAGTCCCACCCCCCTGCATGGGCAGGGACACCTCCCACCAGCCCAGGCTGCTCCAAGCCCCATCCAACCTGCCCTTCAACACTGCCAGGGATGGGGCAGCCACAGCTTCTCTGGGCAACCTGGGCCAGGGTCTCACCACCCTCACAGGAAAGAATCAGCAGTAGTCATCTAGTCAGTTTTACATATATTTGTATTTTAAAGTAATTGCTTTTTTCATTGTACACAATAATGGTGTGTACAACTTGACACCACATGCATCTGTAAACTCAACAATTTCACACCTGTTTCTTTTTAATATCCAAATAATCACAATGGTGTTATTGGTATAGGTTAGAATTTGGTTCTGTTTGGTTTATGACAGCTGGAATGATGTTTTTTCTCTTATAAACAGTAAATTTGATTTCATGCAATGCTTTATGGAGGACAGGATGTGTGCAGAGTAGAGACCTACCTCAAGCCCTGCCATTCACTCAGCTTCTGGCCTTCTACAAGTCCTTGATGTTTGTTTTGTCTCTGAAAACCCCATTATGTTATAATAAATCTGTGCCCACCGACACATGATAGAACCTGAGCATCATGGAGACTTAGACCATCATAGCAAATGATCCTCTTCAGCTCCATCACACCCTTTTAGTAGCCTGGATTTAGGTGTAGTCTCTCAGCCGAGCCCTGAAGTCCTGGTACTCAACAGAGCTTATTCTCTCAGGAACAGTGCCAGGCTAAGGCAATGAAACCACACCTGGATCTGAGATGGATGTCAGGGCTTTCTGGTTCTCTGCCCATCCAGTCTCGGGCTTGGTGAGATCATGGGGCTTTCAGAGCAGCTGGACATTCAGATCTCTTATTGGTGGCAGTGAATGACCTCAAATCCAGAGAAACTCAACTCATTACCAGGGAATCTCTGTTATTACCAGCTAGGGGCTTAATGAGGCTTGTGATGCACAATTAGGAATGTTTTTCATGAGCAGCTGAAGCCCTCTGGCTGCCCTTGGATGAAAGCTCTGTGTGTCCCATTAACCCATGCAACAGTGGCATGGGCTGGGACCACCACATCCCTGCAGTTCTCTACCAACTTCCCTCCTTGCCTGATGCTTCTTGATGGCTTTGAGAATGTCTAATGTTTCTGCTTTGTCTGACTCAAAAGGATACAAAACAAAAGGCTATTCCTAAGCAAGCAGGGCTGCTAACTCCTTCTCTCTTCTCCATTTTACAGACACAGTTGGCCAGATGTGCTGACCAGAAAACTCAGATCTGTCCTGAGGGGCACAAAGAGGACACTAGCAAAAGCAACCTTTAACGAGCTGGGGAGCATGAAGGAGGATGAAATAAGCATTGAAGAGGATGAAATCTGAGAAAACCACAGAAAGAACTAATAAGATCAAGATGGGCAACTTGAAGCCAACCCAGCCGAGGAGCTCACACCCTCCATTTCATTCCCTTCCAGCCAAAAGCAGTATAATTGATGAAGCCTCTTAGCTCTTGCAGAGGGTGAACCTGAGCAGGCAGGTGAATCCTGACCATCACCTCTTGTGAAATTGGGCATCAGCTCAGAGTTGTGTGTGTGTGTGTTTTTGGCAGGAATCCATTGGACAGCAATGTGGTAGTGGTGGTAGTGCCAGCTCTTCGTCAGCATCTGTCCCAAAGATGAGCTGAAATAATATTTTATCTAGGTCTGCCTGGCAGCACAAACATGTCCAGCTGCACTCGGGCCCTGATTTAAACAGTAATATTAGTACTAAAATGGTTCAACTGTTTTGCATTAAATAGATTTTGTTGTTATAGTCGTAGGAAACTCTGGTGTCATGAAAATCAGTGCAATTCAGAATAAAATGGTTTTGAAAACCACAAACATTTCCTTCTATTCCCCCACAAGGGGAAATTTTGAATCAAAATGTTTTGTTCCTGTATGTCAATTTAAGCTGAAACATTTTCTATTAAATTGACATTTCATCTGCAAATGCCATTTTAATGCTATTTTCAAACTGAAATGACAGCTTTGAAAAGAAGCAGTTTGGTATGAATCAATATTTGTTTCCAAATGCCAAAAATGTGATTCTGCTCAAAATGTCAAAATATGTCATTTTCCCCAATTCCAGCTCTAAACTGGAAGGACATTTTGTTATGCTTCATGCACACACATACATACCATATCTAAAACATTTTATACTCTTCATCCCAAGGCAGGATGAAAACTGAATGCCAAGATGCTGGAAAACTGGGAGGCAGAGAAAGACATTCTGCAGATCCTGTAGCTGAGTAATACTGATAGGGTATGAATTTTATTTCCTACAGAAGTGGTGCTGAGGGAGTGAAAAGCACATCACTTAAGCAGTGCAAAGCTTTAAACATATCACTCTTTTTCCTTCCCAATCTCCAAGTGGTCTCAAAAGTACTTGTCTTCAGAGTAAGCTTCCCAGTAGGTAAAATTACCTTTTGGCCTGTAGGCACTTCTTGCAGAGCACACTTCATCAAGGTCAAATCATTTTGTGGTTAGCCACTTCCTCTTCCAGGCTTTTTGACTCCTGTTCAGCCTCTGACTTCTAACATTCTCCTGGGAATTGTTCTCTCTTCTGCAAGGCTGAAGAGAACAGCAGGAATGGTAATTTCATCAACATTGCCACCAGAAAGTGCTCATTGGAAACATCAAGACCTTTCTCAAGTTCAGTCTGAACTCTTCTCATCAGAGCAACCAGAGCAGATATTTGTCATTCAGATGATAAATAAGAGCCAATAATCACTTGCCAGACCTTCTTTTGTTATGAAAAATATCTTTATTAAATGAGGCAAGCCAGATTCCCCTTGGCTAAGGAAGATATTGTCAGAGAATCACAGAATCACAGAATATTAGGGGTTGGAAGGGACCTCCAAAGATCACTGAGTCCAACCCCCCTGCCAGAGCAGGACCAAAAAACCACACACATTCTAGATCTTTCACTCACAGGTCTCCTAAGAGTCAGTGAAGGGAAAACAGGCACTTCCCAGGACTGTTTCTCCTACGTGTAGATAGCTCTGTGTGCTGGGTGTCTCAGGTCCTCTTACAGTTAATGGAGGTGAAGTCAGGAATTCCAAGGAGCCTAATGATTCAGCTAAATCTAAAATGGATGCCTGCATTTGTCTGGCACAGACACCTCTAATCACTGACTATTGGCCTCCAGGTCTAGGTCTCCATGCAGAAATACCCAAATGGAAATAGCTGGGATAGGATTCAGCTGCCTAAACACAAGTGCTTGATGCCAGCTAGGATGTGTGAGATACACCTTCAAAGTGGTGTGTCAATCTGAAAATGAATCCCATCCTAGATACCTGCATTCAGAGGGATGAGCCATGCCCTGAAAGTGCTTGCTATCAGCTCTAACTGGAGCTGCACTGACCAGCTCTGAGATGGAGAAACCTACATCAGAGATGACTAAAGTCAAGTTGGATGAACCTCACTCCCACATAGACCTCATCACTGGTTCAGAGGAGGTGCTGGACTCCCTGACCTTTTCCCTGGGTCTGGAAGTTCTGCCACTTGGCTTGTCTAGATGTGCTGGCCCTCTCTGAAACATTTGTCCTTCCCAGCACACAGGCAAAATGGATGCAAAGGAAGATTTTTCCAAGTCACAGGGTGGTCTGGGTTGGACAGGACCTCTGAAATTCATCTAGTCCAACGCCCCTGCTAGAGCAGGGTCACCTACAGCAGATCACACAGGAACTTGTCCAGATGAGTTGTTAAAGTCTCCAGGGATGGAGACTTCACAACCTCCCTGGGCAGCCTGTCTCAGGGCTCTGTCACCCTTAGAGTCAAGAAGCATTTTTTCATATTCAGGTTAAACCTCCTGTGCTGCAGTTTGTGACAGTTGCCCTCCATTCTGCCACTGGACACCACTGAGCCTGGCCCCATCCTTCTGATACCCCTTTAGATATTTATAAGCATTTATGGGATCCCCCCTCAGTCTCCTCTTCTCCAGGCTGAACAGCCCCAGCTCTCCCAGGCATTCCTCTTAGGGCAGATGCTCCATTCCTCTAATAATCTTTGCAACCCTGTGCTGGACTCTTTCCACTAGTTCCTTATCCTTTAGGAGCTGGGGAGCCCAGAAGTGGATGCAATATTCCAAATGTGGCCTCACCAGGGCCACTGA